>NC_056731.1:63442649-63795149 GCF_019279795.1 Protopterus annectens
TCCATGGGACCTGATGGTGTCCCCGGCTGTGTGCTCCACAAACTCAATGAGGAATTAAACACACAGCTAGGACAGCTGTTTAATCAAAGTCTTACCTCTGGATACGTACCCAGGGAGTGGCGCACTGCAACTGTGGTCCCACTTCACAAAGGCGGTGCCTCCACCGACCCTGGAAATTACCGGCCCATTAGCTTGACAAGCCTTATCTGCAAAGCCATGGAGAGGATCATAATGGACCTCATAAATAAAGACATAGGGAATTTGCAGACTTTGGATCCAACCCAGTTTGGCTTTGTCAAAGGCAGATCATGCCTTTTAAACTTGGTTGACTTCTTCGAAACAGTCACCAAAGCCATTGATGAGGGAAAGGCAGTCCATACCGCCTACCTCGATCTGGCTAAGGCCTTCGATACAATACCCCACTCGGGTATCATTGAAAAACTCATCAGCTTAAATGTTAACCCATACATCACAAGATGGGTTGCAAACTGGCTGAGTGACAGAACCCACAGGGTCAGAGTTGCTGGCGCCATGTCAGACACAAAGCCTGTCACAAGTGGTGTCCCACAGGGCTCAGTCCTGGGCCCACTCTTGTTTGGCATCTACTTTTCCAAGTACAAGCAAACACAGGAGGGTTATGGCTGACAAAGTTTGCAGATGACTGCAAACTGGCCATAGTAGAAAACACATCTGACACAGATATCCTTCAGAAGGGTCTCACAGAAACGGATAACTGGTGCCAGAGCCACGGCCTAAAGTTAAATGCCAAAAAATGCATAGTCATACCCTTCGGGAAAAACAAGGTTACCCCTAGCTACCAAATAGGTGGCAATCCACTGAGCACAGAAGAAGTTATCAGGGACCTGGGGACCCAGGTTGATAGTAGTCTGTCATTCGACACCCATGTAGCTAAAGTAGTTAGGAAGACCTTCTACATTGCCCACCTTATCATGAAGGGATTCTCATCTAGATCAAAGGAGGTCATAGTCTCCCTTTACTCATCACTCATCAGACCAATGATTGAGTACAATGCCCCATTCGAATGTATCTGACCCGACACTTGCAGCAGCTGGAGAGGCCACAAAAGTTCCTCACCAAAAGAATAAAGGGTCTCAAAATCTGTCCTATGCTGCCCGACTGAAAGAACTCCAGCTCTATTCAGTCGCACCGCTTGCTCAGAGGTGACCTTTGCCTAACATACAAGGCCATGTCAAACCCAGATTTGATGAATATGCTTCACCTCAAAAATCTAGATCCATCAGAGCCACAAGGGCGGAGACTTAAACCTCGACACGGCTATTAATAGGACGTGCTGGAGGGATAGATTCATCACCCAAAGACTCCCTATGCTGTGGAACAAAATCCCGGTACATGTGAGGCAGAGCACCTCGCTGGCCTTGTTCAAGAGAAATCTTGACCAATGGATGGGAGATCGCAGATATACCCCAGGGATTACCTCAGTGTCACTGCTCGACAGAGGCACAGCAAAATAATGGGTATAGTTCCCCATACTAAAGGGGTGGCGTAAGCCACAAAACGATGGGCTAGGCTTGTAAATGCCCTCGGGCAGATAGCCTAGTATGAACCTATGAACCTATGAACCTATAAATATAATGCGCTAAATTTTTGAGGTTGACAGTTCTGAACTATTATGTTGGGTTTGCTGTTTTGAATGACTGTTGCTGATGAAAAAGTAGCATAAATTATTCAAAGAACGAAGCCAACATGGGAATGGAGAAAGGAGATTCTGCCGATAGGGATTACTGCAATTAGGGATATAGACAAATAGGCAAGAGGGGGCTGGAATTTATTGGAGAAAACTGGCAAAGGAACCAAAGTATTGGGAGCAAATAACTAGAGAGGGAAAGGTAACAGAACCCCGAAGAGGCCAAGAATTTATTTGGACTGCAGTTAGAGATTGCCTTCTCTATCAAGGATTGATATCAGAGTACAGTCAAAAAGAAAGCAATAGGGGGTCCTAAATGAAAGATCAGGACTGGTAGAGTTTTTAATAGAATCTAGAACAGAAGCTGCCATTAAAAAAAGGTATAATTAGTAGCGCATATAAAATATTGCATGATAACTATAAGAATCAATCAGACAAGGTTAGAAAGGATAGGGAAGAGAGACTGGATAAGCAATTCACAAATAAACAATGGGAGGATACATCCCAAATATGCAACAAAATCTAGAAGATTTAGGATTTTTGCTTGGAAATGTTTACATTGATATCTTTTACCCCAAGTAGACTCCAACATTTGCTGTCTACCTGAGGAAAAATTCTCTGAACATGTGACTGAAAAGAAAGAGGTACTTGGAACATACTTTCTGGGAGTGTGGTGGGTTGGTGAACTTTAAAGATTCCCTATGGGATGCACTGTTGGAGATGCTGGGTGGGCAGACTGGTGTGAAGAGGGAGATGATTTTTCTGAGGTGTGATTCAGTATCGAAATTGCCTAGACATGGTAAGGCCTTGTTGTGTCTAATTATGGTAACTGCCAAAAAAGCAAGTACTAGAAAATGGAAATCAAATCTAAACCAAATATATTAGAAGTAGTGAATATTGTAAGAGAGATAAAACAACTGGAATTGAAATCTTTAGAAAAGGGTAGGAGCAAACTGTATAGGAAAATGGGAATTGTGGGAACAAGACATACAGGGGAAGAATGAGGTTTAAAAGAAGCAGGACTTAAATGAGCTATGTAATGTTTGACTGAAAACAATTGGGTAGATTATAAGTGATGTGTAATGTTTGCAACTGGGAGTGTGTCAGTATGGTTTGTCATGTAAAATGCTTGCAACTAGGATTGTATTGGTGTGGCTTGTTTTCATTTATATAGATGTATGATTGTTTATGTTGTACGTAATGTTTTAATAAAGATGTTTTTTTGTTTAAAAAAGGAGCAGGAACAGAATAATTTACGTAACGCTGCTTAGGTTGTATGATATATAGCAATATATGTGAAGTATAATGTTTGTTAATATTAATTTAATACAGTTTGATTACTTTTGTATAAATGTAAATTTTCCTATGTCACAAGTGATAAAGGTGTTAAACAAAAAAAAACACTGAAGATGTTCTAGCTACTTTAGTGATGAAACACATGATGTGAAAGCTTGTTGTTTTTATAATTCCTAAAGTTTAATAAAGTTGTTCTGTGTAGTTTGCTAACCCAGATTTTACTTTTATTACAAACAATACACTCTCAGCTTAGGCTCCTTCTTTTAAAGATGAAACAGCAAGTGTATCTAGAATTTCAATGAAAAAAGGTCATTTTAATGTCATTGTATACTGCAACATATAAAATATTAACAAATATCCCTTTATAAAGAAATACATATACCTTTTAGTAGCTAGCATACTTTTACTCTGACTAGAACTAAAAGCTAAACTTTTGATTTCAACTGAATGTACTGCAAATGATGCAGTATGTCAACTCCAAAAGACCATTCTGGCCAGAATATAACCCTACATTTATATGTCAATTTCTCTAGAATTTTAAGTCTTATAAAATTTTCAGGTCAGGACTCCTAAAATATCAGAATTACAGTACAACAGCTAAAATCAGTTAGTAAAAGTAAAATTAAAATCTCAATCGTGTCAGAGCAAGTAAAATAAGTATATTTTGCTATAACATCTAAATGAGAGAAACTATCAGCCTAAGTAAAAAAGATTATTATTTTGGTTCTAATTTCATAAGAATATACTGACAGGATACAATTATATACTGTTTGTCAGTCTGAAGAAAACATGAAATGGATGTCTGCTGTGAACCAAATGGTAAAACACAGCCTCCAAATGGCTGCATAGGACTACTTATATACTGGAATAAAATATCACATCTCTGAAGCTATTTTAAATATTTCAGCAACATTCTTAGAAAATATTAGTTTACCCTCAGCTACAGAATGCGGCTAGATGATGATTCTAGTTATACAAACATGTAATCAATATTAAATTAATGTAATATACTTTACTGCATATAAGTCTAGATATGGGAGTGTGGCAATAATAATCCCAGTGATTTTTTTGTTTTTACCTCCGACTGAGCAGCATCTCTGTAAATATATATGCTGGACCAGTGCTGTATAGTGAAGTCTAAGAAGACATATCCCTTACCCTGTGGAAAATGTAATGCAAAATGTAAGACTGTGACAATAAAATCTATGTATCCTGCAGTTGTAACCTATGAATTAAAAGACATATGCATTTTCTCCTTTGCAACTTTATTAAGAAGTTTTCATTTAGCGACAACAGGATGTTTCACTACAAAGTATGCCAAATGCACACTATACCATTTTACGGATTTCAGTGCACCAGATTACTGAACTGGATCCCACTACTTTAACTGCATCAAAAATGGCTTTTTAGCAATGACAAATTGCAAGTAAAATACATTTTTTTGTGAAACATACAGTTTTTACTTCTGATGAAAAGACACCTCAATAAACCTACATTCTGGACCAGTTCTGTAGAAATCAGTTTGAGCAGAACTTGCATACCCCAATAGAAACTGAGTATTGTGCAAGATGTCAGACAGAGTAAAAAGGTTATGGAACATTGCCTTTAGTACCAATTTATAAAATGCCATATGTCAGTCCACATTTAAGACTTCCACTACAAAACTTTTAGTCAATAACAATCAGATGCTCAGCTACAAAACCAGCATAAGAAATCTATTCTCTTCTATCCTTATGAATTTCAAGCAGCTCACTATTAAATTTGGCTTCACTACTTTAGTAATTTTAAGCTACTGCATTTGAGACAGCATATGTTACAAAAACTTTTTTTCCTAGAGACATATGTGATGTAATCTTTACTTCTGATGTAATAACAACTCAATAAAGATGTAGTCTTGATTAGTGTTCTATGCTGTATCCTAAAAAGTTATCATAAATTATTTCAATAGAAACTAATAAAATACAATATGACTTTGACTATGAAGGTCTCAGGATTTCTGTATTTGGTACCTATGTATAAAAAGTCATATATCAGTGTTACTTTGAGACTTTACCAGAAAATGTTATGGTAGTAACAAAAGGCTACTCAGCTATAAATGCAGCTGATAACCTTAGAGACATCAGTGGAGATCAGGAATGAATTTGATTCCTCTAATTTGTCTGTTTCATACCACATGTTTTAAGTTAAGGCATGTTACAAATGGAAAAAATGTATTTATCTGAAAGAAAGTTTTCTTTTTCGAGATGCTTTGGTAACCTAGGGGAAATATATTCTGGGCAAGTGCTGTACCACACTCCTAAGCAGAATTCACCTCCACCTGGAATCAAAGTACAAATTAAAATCTTAGACTATGTCATTGGAAGGACTATTTACTACTACACTTTGTATCTATACAGAAATGACAACATGTCAATTATCCTTTAAGAGTTTCACAACAAATATTCTGGTAATTATTATAGGATATTCAGATATACAATTCATCTAAAACTATAATTATTCTCTTTGGGTATTCAGTGTAGCTCAGTAATGAGTGTGATCCCACCATTTGGCTGATTAATATCATGGCATGTCCAACAGAGAACAGAATTGCCTTTTTTCTGAATAAATATGTATGACTTTTATTTCTGTTACAATGACAACTTGATTAAAAAATATTCTGGACCAATGCTACATTCTGCATTATGAAGAGAAGTCAGATACCTCAGTGGCAATCTAGCAAAATACATAATGTCTGACTCTTGACAGTGAAAGCGTACCAAACCTTACACCTTTAACCTATATATATATATATATATATATTTATAAACACATATGTCAATTTTCTTTCCCAAGCTAATTTAAATGGAATTATAATAAGCTACTTTCATAACTTACTTAATTTCAATTCATCCCAGTGCTCATTTTGGTCACAACATTATCATTGTTTGAAATGCTAAGGACTGAATCGAGGCATGTAACAAGTGCAGAGATCTTTTTTTTTTCCCTGAAGAGGCTTAGGAGTTTTCCTCTGAAGTAAATACAACATGATAAAGATATATGTAGATTTAGTGTTGCATTCTATGTTTTGAGAAGAATTCATCAAACCCTCTGAAATGGAAACCAAATATAATGCAAATATCAGAAGGTGACACTGAATGTTCTATCAAACATGGCACTTATCTGTGTATGTTTAAAAGGCCATATCTTAAATTTTCTTGGAGAATTCTTTACAAAATCTTCATTGCACAATAATACAGTACTTATATACAAAATATACCAAGTCTGCTTTTCCATCCTTAGTTTAATTTTGAATTTGATTGCACCAGTTTGGATGTTTAAAACCATAGAGTTTTAGCCAAGGCATGCAACATCTGAAAAATAATTATTTTTGTGGAGACACATTATTTTTGATATAATAACTAATCAGTAAACATATATTCTAGACAATTGTACTGTACATCCTGAGCAGAAGTTGTTAATCATCCACAAGAGAAAGTATGTGAAATGCAAAATGTCAGAATGTGATAATGAAATGACTATGAGCCCCAACATCCACTACTTATGTATAAAAGTCTATATGTCAATTCACTTTTGATACTTCAAATTAAAATCTTCAGGAAATTAAAATAGGACACTTGGGTACAAAATATACTAAACACTGCAATATATGATCAATGAGTTAAATGCAATTTATAAAAATTTACCAAAGACCAGAGCCAGATCCAGCACAAGGTGTCCAAGGCCCCTTCCTAGGGCTTGATACTGGCTTGGGGGCCTGGCAAGGCTAGCTTTAAAAATAAAAATGGTCTGCTCTGTCACTTCAAAAACACATCTATTTACTCTTCTTGGAACAACTAGCACACATGTTCATCTGCGCCATGATATAAGTTTGCTGAGCAGTTCAGCATTGGAGATATTCCTGTAGTATCATTTTAATGAATGTTGCCTCAGCCTTTACAAGTAAGTGTACAGGCATTGATTACAGTATTAGCAGTTTTATGAACAATGTATTTATATTTTCATGTGAATGTAATACCTGCCTGGTTAAATCACTAGCTCAAAGTCAAACCCTGAACCTTAACTACAGGAGGTAACAGCCTTAAGCCACACCAACTGCCAGGCCTCCTGTAACTCTTATTTTTTCTTTTTGAAAATTACTATGAATTACAGTCTGTCAAAGTTAGTTAGAGTTAGAGTTCACACACACAAAACCTGCTTCTCCAGCCTAAGCATAAATATGGATTTTTTCCATATAGACTTCTGAAGTTTGATTGTGAAGGAAGTAATACAAATATGTCCACAGTTATGTGTTTTAACTTTTCTTTTCAAATACATACACACCACCCCTCAACAACTTGCGTCAATGATTAACAGTGATTCTGAAACTGCACTTTAATTTCACAGATAGCTTGCCAGACAAAAATAGTAATTTCACACAGACGCACAGACACACACTCACACACACACACACACACACACACACACACACACACACACACACACACACACACACACACACACACACACACAAAACAACCATCTTTGTATATATCTGAAGTTTGGTCTTGGTGAAAGAAATAAAGACCATGGTTAAGTATTTCAGTTTGTTGCTTTCAGACACATATGCACTGCCCATCAACAAGCCATACCACCGCTGCCCACATCACCTTATTCATGTCTGTTAACCCTAACCCTAAACCATCCCCTGCCTCTAACCTTACCTATTACATTACAAAAAACCTTGCTACGGTCAGACATAAACATTGCCAAAACAAGCCATACCTGTGATTATTTAGCAGTGATCATGTAAATGCCTTTTGCTTTCACACACACAACCTGATTCTTCATCCTATGCATAAATATAGATATTTTCTGTATAGACTTCTGAAGTCTGATTGTGAAGAAAGTAATACAAATATGTCCACAGTTATGTATTTTAACTTTTTTTGTTCAAATTCATACACACCACCCCTCAACCAACTTGCTCCAATGGTTATTTAACAGTGATTCTGAAATTGCACTTTAATTTCACAGATAGCTTGCCAGCCAAAAATAGTAATTTCACACACACACACACACACACACACACACACACACACACACACACACACACACACACACACACACACACACACACACACACACACACACACACACACACACACAAACACACACACACACACACACACACACACACACACACACACACACACACACACACACACACACAGACGACCATCTTTGTATATATCTGAAGTTAGGTCTTGGTGAAAGAAATAATGACCATGGTTAAGTATTTCAGTTTGTTGCTTTCAGACACATCACTGCCCATCAATAAGCCATACCACTGCTGCCTACATCACCTTATTCATGTCTGTTAACCCTAAACCATCCCCTGCACCTAACCTTACATATTACATTACAAAAAAAGTTTTCTAAAAGTACCACTATATAAGACAAAAGGTTGCAGAACATACACACAAAACATGCAAAACTCTATCCCCTTACCCAACCCTACCTTAACCCAAGAACACTTGCATATACACCACCAACCACTATAACCTTTTCAGTCAAACATTAATCTTCCTGAACACTCCTATTTACAAATAATATAAAAATGATTATTCAGTCATTTGAGCATTTATAATCAAACATTTATTTGATATGTTGTGCTTTTGGTGTCTTTAACCCCAAAAAACTTTTTCATTCAAATATTTTTTTTTATTATTATTTTTAGCTGAAACTGTCTTCTTCTTCTTTCAGCTTTTCCCAGTGGATCACCTTGTCTGCTCATGATTGGCAGTGGAGTTTTACAGTGTTGCATTGCCAGCCCGGCACCCAACCTTCCACAGAAGGCACACACATGCATGTACTCATGCCTAGGGCCAATTTAGAGTGACCAATCCACCTACAGCATGTCTTTGGGGTGTGGGAGAAAACCGGAGCACCTGGTGGAAACCCATGTGACCACAGGGAGCACATGCCAACTCCACACAGAAGGCACCCCAGCCAAGGATCGAACAGGAGAACCTCTTGCTGTGAGGTGGCAAGGCTAACCGCTGCACCACTGCGGCCACCCTAGCAGAAGCTGTCTTATTCCTTAGTTATTAGGTCATACATAATTTACCATGTGGTTAAGAGTAGCATATTAAAAAGTAGTTGGAGCAACACTCATCACCATAAATTTAGTCCCAAAAGCAAGCAGTAATAGATAGATATATCCAATATGTTGTACTATGTAAATATTATATATATATATATATATATATATATATATATATATATATATATATATATATATATATATATATATGTATATATATATATACATATATGAAAATATTACTCAACTAAGAATGAAAATCATATATGCATCTACTGCCAGCCAAGGAGCAGAATCTCCAAACAGACTTAGGGATTTGTGCGCTGAAATGGGATCCATTTTATCAGAATCTGTTAAAGTGGCACACCATTTCTCCAATAAGAAATAAAGGCAGATGTTTCACTTTCCTAATCTGCCCTGTACTTAAAGCAATCTAATATCTGTCAATAAGCTGATGTAAAATCCAAAATAAGCTAAAGTAGTTTTAGCCTTCCTGATTATATTCTAAAGAAATATGACTAGCTGTTTTATCATGGGATTCTTAAAGCCAGTAACCAGAGTTTTCAGAACAACCCAAGAACAAGGATAACCGTAAAGATTCAAGAGGAGAAATAATGAATTACGTTCTAGGTTTAGCTTTAGCAAAATTTTGGACCCAGGTTAAAAGGGAGGAATTGGTATCATCTCTTTGGGGGAAGCACATACATAAGTGTACTTTTAGTAAGCTACGAAATCAGTGGAATAAATAGGATGTAATATGGGTAGAATAACGGTTTTGGAAAGGAATATTAGCAATAATTAAAATATTAAAAGCAGTTAGCCCTATAGGGAAGGGTGGTACACAGTTGGATTAGAACGTTTGTAAAGAAACACTGAGAAGTATGGTATCCATCCACTAAGTGTTGGATATGTGGGAAGGAAAATGTAGATCAGGTACACATGTGATGGACATGTAGGCAGGCTTCATCATTGTGAAGAGAGACAAGAAATAAATTATTGGAAATAAAGATACCAGGTTGATGTGAAATAAAATGAACATTTAACCCTCCCACCCACCCTGCCTTAATAGGCTACTAATGGGGGCTCTCCAAGCATAAGCTTGGAATCTATTATTGGTTCTATGGCCTTAGATGGTGGAAATAAAATTAGTCTTATAGATAACATGTTGACTTTTGTTCACCCTAGGTATTTTAGGAATCAGAGCCTTCAGCTGCACCATCCTGAACTGCATTCTACTTATGAATTTTTTAGACTTGATAAATGTAGAAGATTGTGAGGTCTTGTTCTTTTCCATTTTGACATCTTTAACAAGAAAGTATCTTTTGCACCACTTTATTTATCAATATTTGAAAGTATACAGGCATTTTGATGACTTTTGAAAACAAAACTAATCTATAAGCAATGTTTTGTAAGAGCAGACTGTTGACTTGTTAAAACAATTTAGGATTCTAAGCTGCACAAAATGCAATGGGAAGTTTGTTAGACACATCTTACAGTTCATAAGCTGAGAAATATCTTTACAGAATAGACCATCCGTCCATATTAGCAAAAGCAGTATCATATTTTTAGAATCTATGTATATGATAAAGACAGTTGTATCAAAATATCCTCTTCTGACTGGTATATCATATGTTTCTATCTTTTGCTTGGGGAGTTAGAATGATCAAGCTTTGCTGGACCTGCCAAACAATAAACAATGAATAAGGCAATGGAATGAAAATGCAAGTTTGAAAAGACGTTTGATTTGCACACTAAGCATCTGCATTTTGACATAAAGACTATTGTAATACTTTGAAATTGAATAACACTGAAAAATGTAATTCATTCTGGATAGCAATTTAAAAGGTGCATCTAAATGCAAGACCTTATAATCCTGAGAAATGGACTTTCATCAGAATTAATTTCAAACTGTGAAGCTTTATTGGCTATAGAGTCGGTCTCTCAAAAAGAGTAACCGATCCTGAAGAATACAAAAAAGCTTTTATTTATTTTAATTAACATTTGTTTACCGGGAAAGTCCGAATTGGAATGAAGCCAGTTTTTAGCAGAGGCCTGGGGCAAATACTCCAGAAGCATGTCTTTGTAATGTGGGAGGAAACTTGAGCACCCGGAGGAACCTCACACGAACGGAGGGAGGACATGCAGACTCCACACAGAAGTCGCTCCAGCTGAGAATTGAACTGGAGAACCTCTTGCTGGGAGGCAACAATGCTACTGCTGCACTACTGTGTCGTTCAAACATTCAGAAGACTTGTCTGAAATAAATGCTTTATGTAGGGCTGCAGCTCCCTAAACCTCCTGTTACTTATTACAATCATACATGAAGTCATTAGTAGTCACAGAAAAGGCAGATGCTTTTTTTCCTGCACAAAAGAGTTAAGTGCTTTTCTTTGCCTACATTTTTGAAACCCAGTGCACTAATTTGAATGACTTGAGCAATCTAAGATGTAAATCTAATTAAAATGTCACTATTATCATCCAAAAAGGATTGTAATGTGACTCAACAACAGAGCTTTACTTGTTGAACTGAAGTCTTAGAAAAAATGTTACCAAGTTCCTTCTTAGAGATACTAAATCTAATAATCCTTGAATATGACCTTAAGTGGAAATCTATACAGCCGAAGTGAAGGATGATAGTATAAACTATGAGGGTTAATTAGGGTTATAAATTAAACAGGTCACTTAGACTAACTATAGAACAAGCTAACTGCTAACTCCATGTAATGCAGAAACAGAAGTTAGTCATTGAGAGGTTCCAGTCAATGACTACTAACACAGAAAGTAAAATAACAACTGTAATATAAATGAATCTACATGGTATAGTGGTATGTTGGTGTGATTGTTGAAGACAGTGTCCTGGGTTTGAGACTTGGCAATGCTGACTCTTTTTATCTACCTATGAACCTATATCAAACAAAGCTCCTCATTAGCACTCTTCAAAAAAAATCTTGATGATTGGATGGGAGATAGGAAATTCACCCCGGGGATCACTATTGTGGCTCTGCTAGACAGTGGCACAGGAAAATAATTTTCTTGGGTGGCAAAACCCAGGGTACCTTTTTGGCTGGGATTGTATAGGCCCCAGGGCCGATAGCCTAGTACCTACCTATGAACCTATGAACTTATTTATGTTAGGCAGAGTATAAAAATACAAATATACTAAAGTATTATACTAAAATATTAAAACTACTGTTGTAATCAAGGACAAAGGTAAAAAGGCAGAAGTTGCAAGAGAATGCCATCACATTCCAAAAGTGAATTTTCTCTGCTACTGATAAATAGATGAAGATTGCTTTCTGGATTGTCTGTTGGTAGATATTTATGTGTCTGCCTGAAGTCCAAAGAATGACAACATAATTAATATTTATCTTATATAATATACACTGTTGGAAATCTTCCATTAAATCACAGAAACTTACAGTAAAGGTTGGTATGTTCTGTATATAAGATAGCAACAAATGAACTCTAGTCTTGTCAAGGTTCAGCCTTATTTTACTGGCTGGCATGCAGTGCCTCAAAAAATCATTAATTTGTAAAAGAGTATCTTACCCGAGGTAAATGCTTAAATAAGCATTATCTGAACATCAGCAAAATTTCAGCAGCATATTACAGTGTCCTCCAGTGCTGGCAAGCATCCTGCACAAAACATACTAGAGTGGATTGTGTATATAAAAAAGGATAAAGCTACTAGTACCACCATTATATCTTAGCAGAAAATGACCAGATGAGAATGGCTCTAGCTTTCTTTACCTCTTTATTAAAAGTCTAAGTTTTGAACAGACTTTCAAGTTTAAAACTGTGGTTGATAGTCCATTCTGTCAAAAAATAAAATAGATTTGTTTTCCACGGATGACTCTCCCATTAGTCCCCCACACATGGAGTCCATGTACTTTCTGCTCTTCTATTATCAATGTTACTAAACCTCAGGGTTAGGGAGGTGTTCCCTTGATTATGACCCTACTCAGCAAATTGTTCACATGGTAACATACCAAATTTGGAAGTTGCACTTCCTTCAGTTATAAATCTAAAACTGAGAATAATCTGATGCCATTTTGTGAAAGGAAATGACACCACTGCAACAGAAAGCCAATCAAAATCACCAAAACTGCTAGCATACAATGACCGCTGTGATAAATATTACTGAACAATTCAGAACAACAGTAAAGTATCAAGATCTCCAATCATTTTCTTCATTACAGTTTGGAAAACTGATGAACTATGTCCTTTTCTGAAATGCAGGCAGAAAGAGTTGTAGAGGTATAACTGCCTTAAAGACAAAACAAAGCATGTTGTCATAACCTCGGTTAGAAGCACCTTATAAATCTGTAACTGGTGGGGCAGTTTGGTTCCACTGAAAATATAATAACCCCAGTCTGACATCTACTCTCTGGGAGAACTCAAGAAACTCTACTGAGATAAATGAGTATCTCACTATCAGTCAATTACCAGGCTGAGCATTTTAAAGCACATTATTAAGAACTGAGCTGGACTTGTATCCAAACCTCAAAATGCACTCACTCGAGGCACTCCAAGAACATCAACATCTGTGCAGTGACAGAGACCTGGTTCAAGGCTCAAGAGAGCACCCCTGCATTACCAGGCTATAATTCATACCACACCTTTCGGCCACCTAACCTGGACCAAAACACTAAAGGCGGAGGCATGTCCATATTCATTAAGGATAGCCACACCTTCAGACTAGTTCTTCAGCATAATGCAGCCAAGATTATCCAAGGGCAACTAACTCTGGGCAAGACCGCAATCCAAATTGTAGCTTGCTACAGATTCCCCACCATGCCCCGGGATTCCCACTCCTCATTTCTTGATACACTGGAAAATATTAGGGTACAATCTAGCACCCTAATAATGGGCAATTTCAACTACCCCACTATTAACTGGGAAAACTACTCATGTACCAACTCTTTTGCTCAATGTTTTTTGGAATTCATAAATTCCAATGCCTTGGATCAACTTATCCACACCCCCACCAGGGGCAGCAATATCCTAGACCTGGTCATTACCAACATGGGCAACCAGTGTTCCACACCAGAGGTCAGTTCCTTGTTGGTCAGAATCAACCACAAGCTAATCACCCTAGACATCCACATCCCACCCCCCACCCCTCATTAGGGAAACCACCGTAAAAAAAGTCTCCATAGCCAACTTTACACTTCTTAAGACAGAAATGGCAAACTTCATGACACCCATGCAGATGGACATTAGAGGTATGACTGTTGAATCCTACACAAATGCACTTTATAAGCATTTACACAAGTGCATGGATCGTGCAATCCCTAACAGAACCACGATGCTATCCTCCAAAAAAAGGAAGCCAATCTGGTGGTCCCCTGCCATAAACAAACTCTACAACAGAAGAAAGAAACTGTTGCAAAAAAGAGTAAAATCCCATGATTGGAGGAACTCCCTGGTCAGCCTCAGTAAGAAGCTGAGATCCCTCATAAAATCCTCCAAAGCTAGTTATGAAAATAAAATCGCCACTGATTCTAAAGACAACCACAAAGCATTCTATAGCTATGTCAAGAATCTCAATGGCAACATTCAGATCTGCTCTGAGGTACAGCACAATGGCACGAAATATACAGAACCAACTGATATTGCCAGGATCCTGGCAGATAGGTTTAGTGCTAACTTTAACCCCCTCTCACCCCCTAAAGGGCCCATCTCTATACCGGAAGAATGCAAAGTTCCTGTAATCATGGCTGCACAGGTAAAAACCACACTCTCCAAAGCCAAGAACACAGCATCCATGGGACCTGACAACATCCCAGGCTGCGTTCTACACAAACTACAGAATGAACTTGCACCCCACCTAAGTACCATGTTCAATCATAGCCTTACCTCTGGCTTTGTGCCCACTGAATGGCACACAGTGACGGCCATCCCACTCCACAAAGGGGGAACCACCATGGACCTCGTTTACTACCTCCCCATTAGCCTGATGAGTCTGGTCTGCAAGGCTATGGAACATATCATAATGGAACTTATAAACAAAGACATTGGTAATCTCCAAACTCTGGACCCCACCCAGTTCGGGTTTGTAAAAGGCAGATCATGTGTCCTAAACTTGACAGACTTCTTTGAAGCAGTCACCAAAGCCGTAGATGAGGTTAAGGTGGTTCATACAGCCTATCTAGTTCTCGCCAAGGCTTTTGACACCATCCCCCACTCTGGATTTATAGATAAACTTACTAAACTAGGTATAAATCCCTATGTCACAAGATGGGTTGCCAACTGGCTCACTGACAGAACCCACACTGTGAAAGTAGCAGACTCCAAATCCGTCTTCATACCAGTGACAAGTGGAGTACCACAGGGTTCAGTCCTGGGTCCTCTCCTGTTTGGTATCTACTTCTCTGAAGTACAGGCTAACACAGAAGGTTTTTGGCTAATGAAGTTCACAGATGACTGCAAACTAGGAGCCATAATCGAAACTCCTAATGATGTGGACATCCTACAAAAAGGCCTCACTGAGACAGATGCCTGGTGTCAAAGCCATGGCCTCAAGCTCAATGCCAAAAAGTGCATTGTCATCCCTTTTGGTAAAAACTCTGTACCCATGAACTACCACATAGGCAGTAGTCTAATTAACACTGAAACTGTGATAAGAGACCTTGGGACACAGGTGGAAAGTAGTCTCTCCTTTGATAATCACATTGCCACAGTAGTCAGGAAATCCTATGTGCAAACCTCATCACAAAAGGTTTCTCATCCAAGAAAAAAGAGGTCATTGTTCCCCTCTACTCATCAATCATTAGACCCATTATAGAATACAGTGCCCCTTTTGGTATGTACCTTACAAGACATCTACAACAACTGGAAAGGCTGCAGAAACACCTCATAAAGAGGATTACTGTCCTCAAACAGATGCCCTACGCAGACCATCTCAAAAAATTCCAGGTTTACTCTGTCGCATATCGCCTACTCAGAGGTGATCTCTGGCTGACATACAAAGCTATGTCAAATCCAGAGCTGTTGGAGATGCTCCACTTAAAGAAATCCCAATCCCTCCGAGCTACACACTCTAGGGACCTAAACCTTGTCACTGCAATGAACAGAACATGCTGGAGGGCTAGATTCCCATACTCTGGAACAAACTACCTATCTATATCAAACAAAGCTTCTCAATAGCACTCTTCAAGAAAAATCTTCATGACTGGATGGGAGATAGGAAATTCACCCCGGGGATCACTTCTGTGGCTCTGCTCAACAGGGGCACAGGAAAATAATTTTCTTGGGTGGTGAAAGCCAGGGTACCTTTTTGGCTAGTCTTATATAGGTCCTAGGGCCAATAGCCTAGTACCTACCTATGAACCTATGAACTATGGAAATATGATGTCATCTTCCTTGCACTCTTTTCAACAACCTTTGTCATGTACTAGTCAAAGACATACTTGCCTGTCTGCAGACATATCAGCCTTGATTCATATTTGCTAGAATAGGATACTAAGTGTATTTCTAAAAAAAAATTCTACCACAGTAACATAGAGGTATCATTCTATGTTTGAGGAAGTGTTATCAGAATGAATTTACTCTATGCATACCGACAATAGTGCAGATGAGAAAGGCCATTCTTTTAAACTCATCATCAATTTCCTTAAGGGGGAACTTTTCTGTCTTATAAAACTGCATTAACTAATAGTATCTGTAGTAAATCATTAATCCAAATTTGCTCTCAACAAACTAACTTTCTTCAGCATGACAGCTAGCTTTTAACTCATACCGTCTGTATCACTATTGGTCAAACTGAATCAAGAGATTACAGTAGAGACATGGATTTAATACAAAAAGTGCAATATTGCATATTGCTTCAGAATCTGCCTTACTGAAAAATAAACCCATTTCCAGCTGTTCCTGTGCACTCAACCCACAAAACTTTACATATAATTAAGCTTTATGAAATCAAAGTAATTACATTAATTTCTGCAGCAAAATGCCAATTATAATTATTTAGCCACTGAATTATATCACACATATATTTACAAGTTTTATACTTAATATAATATAATGTAACTCAAACTGACGAAAGCAGAGTTATACGGATACAAATTTCATTTTATCACTTTTCACAAGACCTTCCAAAGGCTTGGGAAAGGGGAAAAACATTGATTACATTAGCACAAGGCTTCTAATGGATTTTACATTTAAACATATAAGAGTATGATCTTTAAAAAAGTGTACAGTATGCATTTGTCCATAATAAAATGTTTTCTACTAGGAAATTTATTATTATGCATTTTTTGACAAAAACTTTCACAATGATAGCCAAAGTTACATGTTATGAGTAATGATAGGTGCATTATTTGCATCAATCAATAAAGTATAAAAAACTAATAAAGAATGATTTCCAGGAAAGATATTTAATAAAATAGAAAAGAAAATCTACTGTAATAAATATTTCAGCTACATTATGGAAGATTCCCTTGCATGCAGGATGCATTTTGCCAATAGCATTTCATTTTATTTAGGGCAAGTAAAAGAAATTGTTAGGATTTCCCATTAGTCAATTATGGTAGCACAAGAAACTTTAATAATGCTGTCAGGCTAAAATGTAGTCAAATAGTCTGTTACAAAAATATTATACCACAATGCACACGGGGACATTAACAGGATTTTTTACTGCTTGGTAGTATTATATACTTTACTGAATTTCTTAATTTAGGTGTTCTCCATTTTATTAACATCTTTGTTCTCCTGGACATTTTAGTTGTAACAGAGATAAGCTTAAAAGTCCTCATTTGTAAATATTTAAATCTACCTTTTGGTGAGAATAGCAAAGTAAATGTGGACTGTTTTCATTTATACAGGGAACGGGTATGATGAAATCTAACATCTTATTCATTTAATACATTAAATAAAGGGTACAGAGCTGAGACTGTTGGTACTGAGCACATCTTAAGTTTGTAGTATTCTGAAAAATTGAAGCAAGCTGTATTTATTTATTTATATGTACATTCTTTATCATATATTGCTTTGGTGATCAGCTCATGCCAGTTTTCACTTATATTCCTCTAATAACTGATATGGCCATATAATATTTAATTACTAATATAAAATTACTAAAGTTTAGTAGGGGGTTGATGTGTGCATGCCTGATAAACACTAACAGCCTGCTAGGGGAAATAACATTTTACAGCCTTATCCTTACTAATACAGTGGCATCTTTTATCATCCCATGCAAATCATCATCCATTATTAAGTCTGACCATAAAGCTGTCTCTTTTGATATAAGACTGAAATCAGAGGTCTCATCTACTCATGGTTCCTTTAGAAACTTCTCTAAGACAAACTGTCTCTTACCCAGCTGTATCAGCATGTAAACCGCAGCAACGTGCAGATGTTCCTGAAAAAAAAAGAGCACATGGGAACCCCAGAAACAAATACCCCTGATGGAACCATAATACCAAGTAGCTATACAATAAAAAGAAGATAAGTGTTGGACAAATGTAGGAAGATTAGTTCCCAGAATGATAGTGCTCTCATCATTAAATTAAACAACTCAGGTGCTTAGTTAAAGCCACAAAGCTAAGTTTGAAGTGAAGACTGCCACGCAAGCCAATGATAATCATAAGGCCCTCTTTGTTATGTTTGAAACCTCAAGAGCACAGTGCATAAATGTGCCTCACTGATTGTGAATGATGCTACTTTTACCACAGCTGAAGATATAGCTAGCTTCCTAGCTGATAAATTCACGTTAAACTTTACCCCTCATTACCCTCTATCCATCCAACAAGAAATAGCCGGAACTGACCCCCGCCCTCCAACAGCTGTCATCCAGGATCAAGTCCTAAAACTGCTTTCAAAAGCTAAAAAAATGCTTTTATGGGTCCTGAAAATATTTCTGGATGCATGCTGAACTGCATGAAACAAGATTTAGCAAAGCTCGTAACAACGCTGTTCAACCTGAGCCTCAACACAGGCTTTGCACCAAGCGAGTGGAGAACTGTAATAATTCCCCCTGTACAACTGAGGACCCTCCACAGACTTGGGCAATTAGCGATCCATAAATCTGACCAGCCTTATATGTAACTCCATGGAAAGAATTATCATGGAGTTAATCAATAAGGATATAGGCAAAGTCCAATACCAGATCTATCTCAGTTTGAGTGTGTCAAAGGCAGGTTATACTTATTCATCCTACTGGACTTCGAGTCACCAAGGCAAAGAATGAAGGTAAAACAGTGCACACTACTTACCCCAACCTGGACAAGGCCTTTAACACTATCTCCCACTTGGGAATAGCAGAAAAATTAACCAAACGAGCAATTAACCCCTCTGTCACGGGTCTACCTGAAAACGCCGACATGCCAAAACACCGACAATGAAATAACTGACACCACAAAACCAAAAGTTCAAAAACACGAAACTTCACATACCTGACAAACCACAATCCAGACAATCGACAAAACAAATACCTTTTCCAAAAAACACACAACGCAAGCACACCAAACACCTTACAAACCTACACTAAACCTTACATACGCAACTATCTATGCACTAACCTTAACCCAAACCCTAACCCTAAGGTCCATCACTATCGCACACTTACCTTACCCGCACCCTAACCCTAACTCACTTAATTCGCCCCTAACCCTAAAGTCTGTCACTATCGCACACTTAGCTTACTCGCACCCTAACCCTAACTCACTTAACTTGCCCCTAAACCTAAAGTCCGTCACTATCACACACTTACCTCACCCACACCCTACCCTAACATCCATCACTATCACACACCTACCTTACCCACACCCTGACCCTAACGTCTGTCCCTACCGCACACTTACCTTAACATGTCGGTGTTCTCAGCGTCGGGATTTTCAACTTTCAGTCTTCTCCGTTGTCGATCTTCTGGTGTCGGTGTTCTCGTTGTCGGCGTTTGAAGCTTTCGGTTAAATCAGATAGACCCTCTATCACTTGTTGCTTTGCCAGTTAGCTCATGGATAGAATGTAAGAGATCCAAACAGGGGAAACTACCTCCACAAAAAGACCGGTCACCAGTGGAGTCCCCCAGGGCTTGGTACGTGCACCTCTTCTGTTCAACATGTACTTCTCTGAAGCTACAGCCAACACTGAAGGACTCTGGCTGACTAAGTTTGCAGATGACTGCAAGCTGGGTGCAGTTATATAATCCCCAAAAGAGTCTACTAGCCTACAGGAAGGCTTGTCCCAAACAAATACCTGGTGCCAGATTCATGGACTAAAGCAAAATTTCAAAAAATGCATCATCATATCCCTTGGTAAGTTGGCTACCCCAGGGAAGTACCACATTGAAAATACATGTCTAAGAGTTGACTGTATTATTCAAGATTTAGGAACTTATGTGGGCAGCAACCTAGCTTTCAATTAACATGTGTCCACTGTGGTGAGAAAGCCTTTCTGTATTGCACATGTTTTTAACAAAGGGAGTATTTCTAGGTACAGAAATGTCATTATCCCCTCTATTCAGCCTTCATAAGCACAGTCACCGAATATAATGCTCCTATTTGCATATATCTGTCCAGACACATGCAACAGCTGGAATGCCCACAGAAGTACAAAAAGGATACTTGGCTAAAACAATTTGCCATACATGGACCATATCAAAACCCAATCATTATACTTAATCTCTTACAAGCTTCTAAGAGGTGACCTGTGTCTGGCATACAAGCCATCCTCTGACCCATCTCTAATGGAGCTGATGCATATCAGCAAATCTGACAGCACCAGAAATATTTTTTCAAAGTATCTGAACTTTCTCTGCAACATTAACACAATGGTTTGGAAGGACAAGTATATCTTGCAGAGGACACTACTGTTCTGGAACAGACCCCCCATCCATCCATGTAAAAATATGATGGCCATATTTACGCATAATTTGAATCATTGGGTGGGGGGATTGTTAAATTTACTTCAGGGCTGCACCCTGCACTACTAATGTTCAGAGGCAGCCAATAAATACCATGCTTGACATCAGCAGGTGTAATATAAATGTAGTCAATGAAGGGATACGGTTAAGCAACAAAACAAATGAGGTGGGGTGGGACATTTGGCTAATCTTAAAATGACCCACTAGGGTAGGTAGCCTAATGCTAACCTAAGAGCCTGACTTTAGACAGAATATGTATTTAAATTGAGCAAATGCATGTGCTTCACAAAATGGAAGGGGATACACAATGGTTTAATGGTTTTCTTAATATTCTGCACATGAAAATAGAAGTATTTAGTTTTGTAGCGATATCTAGTACAAACACTGCATGACAAACACACACTGAACAAACTGATTTAAATACTGAATTTTAATCAATAGGAATATATCTGAAAATGCTTACAGTATAATCAGAAGAAACTAAATTCTGGTCATCAACATAAAAATGCTAGATGAGGATGACTAGAGAGCTTTCAACTGTTAAATCTAATGAGGTTAATTTCCAGTGGAAGTGTTACTCTGACGTTTTCTAAGGGTTGGCAACACATAATTCCAGGTTTTTAACATTATGCTATAAGAAGTACTTATACAGCTACCCACACATCAGGTAATTATCTCACAATGTACAAATACAAGACACTATTACATTAACTCTGCCGTACTTGATAGAACCAAATCAAGATCTTCAAGGAAAAACAAACCTGTCTGGTGGACAACTGCCATTAATAGGCTATACAACAGGAGAGCTATACAACATGAGAAAGAAACTGCTGTCTAAGAGTAGGAAGGAACAGTCTCAAAACTGGAAACACTCCCTCCTCAACTTAAACAAGCAAATTAGACTCCTAGTGAAGTCCTCCAAACCTAACTACGAATCCAAATTAGCTTCCCTAACTAAGGATAACCACAAGACATTTTTTAGTTACATCTGTAACCTCAAATGTAAGGCCCAGTTTTGCACTGAACTCTTAGTTAATGGTACTAAATATACAGAACCTGTGAATAAAGGAGACCTGCTTGCTGACAGGTTCCATGAAAACTTCACTCCCCTGTCCCTGCCACATATACCCCAAAGCACCCCTAACACCTGTCCCCCACCTAATATCCCTGAGGAGCAGGTCTTAAGTGCCCTCTCCAAGGCCAAAAACATACCCTCTAATGGGCCAGACAACATCCCGGGCTGTGTTCTACATGGGTTAAAACAAGAATTAGTATCACCATTGGGCATGATTTTCAATCACAGCCTAAGCATTGGTTTTGTCCTACCAGAATGGAAACAGCTACCATCATCCCTTTGCATGATGTGGGTGCCTCCACAGTCCCCAGTAACTATAGACCCATTAGCCTGACCAGCCTTATGTGCAAGGCCATCAATGGACCTTATTAACAAAGATATATGAACTCTCCAAACACTCAACCCCCACCCAGTTTGGCTTTGTCAAGGGAAGATCATGCCTGTTAAACTTGGTGGACTTCTTTGAGACAGCCTAGATGAGGGAAAATCTGTGCATATGGCCTACTTAGACTTAGCCAAAGCCTTTGACACAATCCCTAACTCAGACATCATTGATAAGCTCACCCAGCTGGGTATCAACCCATATATTGTCAGGTGGGTTGCAAACTGGCTCATTGATAGAAATAATATGGACCAAATAGGGGACTCCACCTCCTCCAGCAGACGTGTAACCAGTGGTGTTCCACAGGGATCAGTTCTAGGACTCCTACTGTTTGTAATCTACTTCTAAAAAGTACAGGCTAAAACTAAAGGACTATGGCTGACAAAGTTTGCTAATGATTGCAAATTGGGAGTGTTCACTGAAACCCCTAGTGATGTCAGTATCCTGCAAGAAGGTCTTAAGCAGACTAATGACTGGCACCAAAATCATGGTCTTGAACTTAATGCAAAAAAATACATTATCATCCCCTTCGGCAAGGGTGATGTTCCTGCAACCTTAACTTTGATTACCATGTTTCCACAGTGGTAAGGAGGGCATTTATATTGCTCATCTCATAAGTAAGGGCATTGCTACCACAAAAAAAAAGAGGTTATAACCTCCCTGTACTCTTCCTTCATTAGGCCAATAATAAAGTACAAAGCTCCCTTTGGTATGGTCCTTTCCAAACACCTGCAGCAGCTGGAGAGATGCCAAAGGTTCTTTATAAAGAAAATTCAGGGTCTTCAAGATCTGTCTTATGTGGACAGACTGAAAACATTGTCACTTTACTCTGTCATACAGACTGCTCAGAGTTGACCTGTGCCTTGCATACAGAGCAATCTCTGACCCAGCTTTAATGGAAATGCTGCAAATTCACAAGTCAAATGGCACACAGGTCACTCGCTCAAAGGACCATAACCTGGTATGTGACATCAACAGAACTTGCTGGAGTGACAGATTTGTCTCACAGAGGTTATCCCACCTTTGGAACAAGCTTGCTATTCATGTTAAACAAAGCCCCTCATTGGCCCTATTTAAGCATAAATTTGATGACAGGATGGGTGCCTGGAAATTCAGCCCAGGGATTCCACCTGTGTCCCTCTTGGACAGGGGAAATAGGTGCTGATTTTAGTGTCTGCTTGAACCAGACACCCTTGGGAACATGGGTTGAACTTGGCTAGGCTTGTAAAGGTCCTGGGGCTGTTAGCCTGGTAACCTCCCATGATCTCTTTGTTGATGTTATGTAAATCCCAAGATAGCCTTCTTATCAGTACTGGAACAGCAATGTAGATGACAAGTACAAAAATCACCAGTTTATGCATTAACCAGAATGTTCTCTTGTGCAGTTACATAAGCTTTACTTATGTATTACTGCAGACTTTTGCATATATCTGCACACATGGATCCATTATATTAAAAGATAGCCATGAAAGTACACTGTTAAAAAACAAAAACAAGTAGTTGGTATAGCACGATGTTTGTACAGCGATGTCTATCTTGCTACATGAACATATGGAATAACACATTATTACTCATAAGCTCCCTCTCAGGATTATATTGCTGTTTACTTGTTTTGATTCCCTTAAGTTAAAGTTTCAAAATTTATCATGAAGTTAAACAATATCATTAACAAAATAACTGCACATGCAGTGGAAGTTAGTTTTGCCAAATCTAAATCCAAATCTATTTTGAAATACAATGTTCATTGATTTACAACAAATTGTTAAAAGACTAGAAGAAAAGCACATGTTGTATATGATATAAATGAAGTATTATGACCACTTGCATAATTTCTATATGTTAGGTGTGTAATGACGATCACTTACAATAGCTGTATTACAACAGGCCAGATAAAAGACAAATTATTCCTGAGGCAAGGTGCTGCCCCAAAGCTGTGTAAATTCCCAAACTTGTTGCTATTTATTTAAAAAAAGTCTGTATTGGTACCTGACAACTAACTGTGTGAGATTCTGCTGGCATTCTATGACTTAATCAAGATTGCAAAAGCTTGTCTACAGAACAACTTCACTAAGCAGCAAAAGTCTAATCTGGTGAAGAACACAAGAACCACCAGGCATGGCAGGGCAAAGGGTTGATGGGGTTGTCTAGTACCCAACACTTTATTAACAGATGGAAACTGACTGCTGAGTAGGTATCACCGATGTAAAACAGTAAACTCGGTTGAGCCCTGTTAGCCACCAGTTACAAGTGTATTTATTGGATGCAAACTGGCTGAGGCTACAGATAATGCCACAGGTGACACTGGATATTTTATTGGGCAAGATGATGTTAACATTGACACCTGCAGCAACATATTTTCAAGTTTTCAACCCAGAACTCTCATTCACTTATCTTACATATGTTAGACATACTTATTTATGTGCTTATACATATGTTCTGAAACTATTAGCTATCTTATTGTTTGATCCTCGGCTGGGGTTACTTCTGTGCGGAGTCTGCATGCCCTCCCTGTGGTTGCGTGCATTTCCTCCGGGTGCTTCAGCTTCCTCCCACATCCCAAAGGCATGCTGTAGGTGGATTGGACACTCTAAATTGGCCTTAGGAGTGAGTGTGTGCATGTGTGTGCTTTCCGTGGAAGGTTGGGCACCGGGCTGGCAACTCGACACTGTAAAAACTCTACTGCCAATCATGAGCAGACAGGTGATTCGCTGTGGTGACCACTAACCGGGAAAAGCTGAAAGAAGAAGAAGATTTATACATTGCCGCAAATGCTTTAAATAGCATTTCTATCCCATGAGTACTACTCTTGAATGAAAACTGGCAATGTGCCAGAAGATTGTTTCTTTTAGCAAGGTTTAACTATTCATCATGCCGCTTTTATATCATTCATGGAACTAATAGTGGCATGACCAGGAGCCCGCAGTCAGATTCAGAGTGCTACATTTCAGAGGAACAGAGTCTCTAAAGCTAAAAGAAGTTTGTGGATTTCAAATCCTCATGACCAGTCAGTAAGATGTTTGTCTTTCGGCTTTTTCCCAGTAAGGGGTTGCCACAGCAGAACTCTGGTCCACTAATGATTGGCAGTAGATTCTTTTTACGAAAAGCCTAGGTGCCAGTTTGACGCCCAACCTTCAACAAAGGCACGCCCATTTATGCACGCATGTCTTTCGAACGCTACCCAACCACGGGGAGGACATGCAGACTCCACACAGAAGGCACTACCAAGGCAAGCCGAGAATCGAACAGAAGAACCTCTTGCTGTGAGGTAATAATGCTAACGCTGTACCACTGTGGAATGATCAGTAAGATATTATGGTCAAAAATAAAAAATGATGAGTGTATACATGCTCCTTCACTGGGGAAAAATTTTGGTCCTGGTTCTTCACCACCTTATTTACCTATAACACAAGGCAAAGCAGATATCCTCAGCAGTGGGTGTGCGAATGAATAAGTTGTAAGAAAAAAGGTCAAAAGTGACTGAGGAAGAAAAGGGAAGGAAATTAGATGAGGTCTCTGATTTTTAAACCAGAGAGATATGCATGCCAGGTTTTTAATAATATTTAAAATGTAGGAAACTTGCCATACTCCCTTCCTCGTAGATGTAGAAATATATTTGTGGATAAGCAAGGTAATTAAGCAGAAGTACTCCTAAAAATATTAAATTGTTCAGCATCTGACAATCCACATAGGCACGTTATGGAAGTTACATCACAGCAATTTACATTTATCATATAACATTCTCCACACATAAGGGTTTCTTTTAAATAATACATATGATCTCATAATAGCAACGCAGCCACTGAAACAGTTTACACTAATAAGATAGACCTTCCCCGGGATTCATGAAGCTCGGCGCAAGGCCGGCGTAAGGCCTGCGCCGGCGGTGCATGGAATATCCGGCGCAGTAGCGCCATATACATATTAATGAGAGTGCACCGGAATCACAGACACGCGCGTAGTGTCGTGGCGAGCCCAGGTAGGATGCGTCTGGAGGCGTGTCTAAGCCGGCATGAGGTGAGCAACCTAATGTGCTGACAGCCACGGTCCGCCCACAATAGTAATGGCAGCAGCCAGATCCGATGCAGAATGAAAGCATGCGTGCAATGCATAACTTATAGTCCCGTTCAAATTAGCGGAGAAACAAATAGAAGCCCGCGAGGCATAAGTGTACCGATCCAGGGCAAAGGATGCGCATAAGACCGTAAAAGTCGTCCACTTGATGCACTTTGTCGGGTGTTAACGCACTCAGAAGGTGTACAGCCGCTGTCCAGGCGCTGCCGACATAGGAGCAGCGACTAAGGTCACCACCTGTCCCACTGTAGTTTGGGGCAGTCTCTCCATGGACAGATGTGTCCCGAAAACGTAATAGAAATGGCTGATGTTACTCACGATTGTAGGACACAATGATATCCCATTGTAGCAATGTAATGGTAGCATGAATTGGTTATTTCCTGCGTAACAGAAATACGAAATGACACAATAAACAGAATAAACAAGAGAAGTACCACAATAATAAGCAAATTATTTAGGCAAACAAGTGAATTCTATGCTATATAGTGACCGTTTGTATGTGTGGCGGTGAAAACAGATGTGAGTCGGAAATATCCCAGATCGGAAAATGGAAAAGGTGGAAACCCCAGCAGCTGACATGGGCATGGTCACCAGGGTTACCTGCTGTCCCAAAGTGCCATGGACAGTTCCTGATTGGACAGTCGATGTCCCTCTGACAATCATTAAAAATGGAAAATGACCTGCGATCCCCCTGCCGCGTAAATTCCCTTAATATACATGTAAAATAGTAGCATAAAACATATACATTCACGGTATGGAACTTTGAACCTTGGCATGAAAATAAATAAGGAATGGCAACACAAGAATGGAAACCATAGTATGGCAAACAGAGTGAAGTTCTGTCTACTGCACTAGCCCTGGGTATGTGTAGTCCTGCAAATTCGAAGTGTCCACATAACATGCCCCACTATGGGCATTGGAAAGAGTGCCAATATAATGGTCACAAGCAGTAGTGACAGTACACATAGCGGTAGCTGTGCCGACACTTAACAACGAGTAAGGAAGCAAGATACCCCAAACACAGGCAAACATGTGCATAGCAACATATCCCAGACCAGCAACATCTGTTGCATACACTAGATGGTGTATGATGAAGTGTAATATCCAAACAGAACCCAGCCGTCCGGATGTACTACTGGCAGCCTGTTAATACATGTCAGTCACCCATGTATACCCTGCACCCAAACCTGCACTGGCATCCGTGTGCAGCTATGCAACCACACACAATGTGCATACCTGAACTGTGGTAAGATGTTTATGTTAGAGCAATGCCCACTTGGCGGGCAAATCGTACCCACATGTCAACCAACCCACATGAGTACAGATATATAAATGGCTGCATGTAGATGTAATCAGCAGAATGTGTACATCCGGCATGTAGTATGTACCGTCAAACCATCTAGGTTTGCATACGACCGCGGTGCACATAAGTGTACACATGTGGACAAGTCGGGTCGTTGGATCACCACAGCATCGGCGATTATCTTTGCAGTAGAAATCGATCACATATATAAGCGGAACAGGTGCCTAACACACAGGACATCCTAACAGGGTGCTACAGGCAAAGAAGAACTGGGACATCACATGTGGAGATTAAGCGTGGCTGGGCCGGACAAATACCTGCGGTCAAGGTAAAGGATGGAACAACATGCATGGCTGGATGGATGCTGTTAAGTAAAATATATAGAAACACATATGAAGCTCCAGTTTACACTCGAAATACTATATAATGTATTGAATTGTACCGTACAATATGGCAGCAGAACTAAGCCTGCGTATAATTGGTGAAATAAGCTGTACTGTGATGGAGTCCTGAACCTGGCAGTAAGCAGGACAGCAGGCTCATGTCTGTCATCATTAATTATTTGCTGGGTTACAGAACAATAAATGTATGTACATGCATAACAGCCTCCTTCCCCAGAGGAGGATGGCCTTGTGAGCTCAATGGAAGATATGATACAACTCCCTACCAGACAGGAATAGAAGCAGTATTAAGAATTAACTGTCCACTGTGGCGTAACAGTCTAGGGTCCTTGGAAACAGCTACAATCACAAAAGGATACTGTAGTAGCCTGGAGTGCCTTGCAAGGCTGTGTTATTCCCATGAAGAAACAATTTTCGCACGAGCCCAGCACTTACGTATGTATGGACTGGTCGCGGACCAGCATAGTGATGGAAATGCCCTGTGACCGTCCGCGTCAGTAAAGGTGGGCAAAGCTGATTAATAAACACTATATAAAGAGCTGCTTACTGTATAGAGTCAGACAAAGAGCTCTCATACTTGGACTGTACATTGTTTGTCTGCCTGTACACTACTAAAACTGTCGAACCCGAGCCTCTGTGTTTATGGCTGTCACTTAGAAGAAGCCTACTGATAACTACAGTCTGGTTTGTAACAACTTATTTCACATACGTGTTCCTTGTAATCCGAATTCCTTGGTAAGCTACAGGTCAGAGTGCTTGGCTGGTTAGACATATGCGCTGGAGAATATGCATAAATGGTTCTTCTTGAATGAAAGAGACATCCGACTGAATTGTTGTGTGTAAAGAGGCTGGCTGTTTACTGTCTGATCTGTGTGAAAAGCGGAAACTGGATCCCAAGAAAGCGATGCAGCGCAAACAGGAGGCCCCAGGTGAGTGCACCTTTTTGTATGTGTAGATCAGGGACCAGACTACATTGTGTTTCTGTTAACGAAGAAGTAGTGATATCGGGTGAAGACCCTACCCACATACTATTAAATCTAGACATAGGTCAGGGAACACACAGCAGAGTAAATAGTGATTATAGACGCACCCAGTGGATGATACACAGGGAAGGGAAGACACGTGTTATGACAGAGAATGCGCTTAGTCGTGTAGAGGATATGGGAGATTATTGAAGCAACAGATCATGTGATCCAGCGTTTGTGAATTGGCGTGAAGAATTATGTCATAGAGGAAACACATAATGAGTTACGCCCAGCAAAATGGGGTAATAAATATGACATTGATGGTATATTAGGCAACATGCCGTTATGAGCATGTGTCGGCTGAAAATTTGATGCATATGTTCCCAAGGTAAACACCTGTTCCACCCTGAGAGGATATGCCCTCTGGCCAGCCCGTCCTGTAAATAAACCCGAACACATGTCAAATGTCCTGATATCTCAGGACAAACTGAATATATATCAAAGATGGCATAAAAGAGTAAATTTGTATGTGGAACAGCAAAATATAATAATAAACAGAATAAGCCCAACTGAATGCTACAACAATTGGTGGCTCACCTGGCAAAGCGTGAATACCTGTCCTATGTACTGGCGGTAGGCATTTTCAGGCGATTACGTTCCGAACACTAATGTCCCATTGTGCATTGGAAAATGTGGCAGCCCTAAGATGTGCGAAGGCGACAAAACAGCGACAATTGGGTATCCGTCATGCACATCGGTGGACTGAGGTAGTGTGCGAGAGAATAGAGACTACTACAAATGGCTAAGCATCATCACATTGCACAGAGAAGATCATAATGCAATTGGTACCGGTCGCCCCACAACACCTACCACGCCAGATGCCACATGCGGGATATTGGCGGGAGGGCAGGCTGAATCCCACCGTTATCCTGTGGCAACAGAGGGTAGCCCTAACGAACAAATGTAATAGAAGCTATCGAAACCACATCCCGGACTGCGTAACATACCTAGGGACACCGAGTAAGAACACAGTACTACAACAGAGTGAGATGTCTATCCAATTAATTGAAGTACCGAACCATCAGGTAGGACAGGAGCCAGGACCCAACCCATTAGCGTATAGGGCCGTGGACACCAGAAGATATCTACCAAAGTCATAGAGAGATTCCCCATCCACAAAGTAGTGGCTATTCACCATACTGAAATACCCCTGTATCTCCTGACCGAGCAAGGGAATGGCCAGTTGGTACAGTATGTGACTCATGGAAATCATGTAAGAATGCCAGGGTACCGTTGGTGCCAGACCCACATATATTCAATGCAATGCCACAGAAGTATCTTACCGTGGTACATATAAGCTGTAGCACTTTGCAATACCACAACATCCACATAGATCCATTGATAGCTTTGCTTGTACAGTCGGGTGACAGGCCACAGCATACCCGGCTATCGGCGGGGCTGCACAGCGAAATTATGATATTCTCACAGGGGATGGCTAGTTACATTCGGTGTCAACTCTCCACCCGGGGGCCAGTGAAGCTCACTGGTGGATGATATTCTGCTTGCGGCCCTACCCAGCAGCAATTTCAGGGAAGATACAATAGCATTATTGAAGGATAATCAGCAGAACAAGAGGGACATAAAGTAAGCAAGCATAAATTGCAACTTCCCCACAGAGAATACAGGTCAATTACCTGGCATATCTGGTATCCAAGTAGGGTAGAACATCACATGGCGATAGGAGGTAGCAATAACCACCCAAACCAGCTAACAAGAAGGGAATGATGTAGGTAATGCAGGCTAACATGTTAAATCTGGATACCAAACAATGCTGTGCAATCCGCTGTATTGTTTGCCTTAACTAATACACCTATGGCAGCACAACTTGCATAGTACGGTTACAGTAGCAGAAACAGCGTTATATACGGGCTAGAGCGATTGATAACTCAGCAACCTTAGTAGGTCGTGAATAATCATAACACATGTTGTCAGACCTTGGTAGATTGTAGCGGACATATGCGTCAGTCTGATGCAACAGCAGGGGAAGTAAACAGCAGCTAAATAGCTGACTACTCATTGCAGTTGGACACGTGGCGTAGTCAGTGCTACATTATTGGCCTGAAGCGGTTATTTAGCACCATGGCGAGTACAGGCAGTAATGTTACTAGACCACCCTCTCACTGTGAGAATGTGTCATGCAGTTCACGATCAATCTGCTGCAAGAGAAGATAGAATTCCTGACTGTGCTACACATTTTGTCATGTCTGACCCTTACCACTGGAGTCAACCTCGCGGTGAGTTAGACGTTGTACAACATAGAAACCTATCAACATCATGTCTGACACCTGTGTATGGCACACCACACAGTTGCCTATACGAATGGATTAAATAACTACACACAGACGCGAGTAACACTGATATACCCTTAGATGATGCAGAGGTGACAGTTAATGCGGATCATGTAGACAGAGCCCTACAGGAGCGAATAAAGTAGTTTATGCAGTATTATTGATAATGTGACACTGGCCAAACCCTGCAGCATAGCGTGTCTGCTCAAGCAGCAGAATAGATGGCTGCTGCGTTACCTGTAGCAGAAAAATGATGTGTGGACATATGTCGACAGTCAGTCTGTTGTCTGTGCAGTGCTTGTTTATCAGCACCAGTGGAAGAATAGAGGGAATATTAACATCCACCGGTAAACGATTAATCATGCGCCTCTGAACCTGAATGCATTGGAGCTACATGCAGTTACCCACTGGAAATAGGTAATTGTAAATGTGCAGGGCATAAAGCAACAGGATAACAGTGAAGGTGGGGCATGAGCTCCTTCGCCTACAAAACAGAAGCAGCGTCACAGTTGGAAAGTGTCTTATTATTGAATGAGGAATGAGCCAAACCTCAGACTGTTTGATGAAACTGTACAAACAATGCAAACCTTTCGAAAGCAGAAAGCCCGGCGTGGTTATGGCTGAGGAGCAATCCTTGAACATGGACTGCACATATCCTGGTGGCCAATGTGCGTCACAGATATTCCTTATATGCGGCTTTGTAGGAGCCCGCGGGTAGAACATGTAAGCAGGGGGATGGTGCATTTGGTTAACAGAATACCTAACGCTCTGGTCAATGAACCACATACAAACCTCATGAGCAGCGTGTCCACGTTTGCCGTAGATATAATGCAGGGTATTTAGAAGCGGAAGGGTGAGTTTACCTACACCACCATAACCGTTCTGTACTATTTGTATGGAATTCATACATTTGCATAAATGCTTAGAGGAACAAATACTGTTCAAAGCGATTACACATATATATAATCAAAATGGGTGAAACATTCCCAACCAGTAATCCGGATGCAGCAGCAGTGGCAAAGGTGCCAGTAAAATTAAGTATCCTAGATCTGGCATGCTGTAAAGGAAATACGATGACAGTAGAACTACATGTAGTTAACCAGACAATCCATTCTGGGGGGATTGCCCATTATTACCATGAATGTCAATTGCATGTACAGCCACACTCAACCTGACTGCTGCGTAGAATGGGATCCCGAGAATAGAAGTAGAGGAGTTTGGTGGGTGACATCAGACCGAGTTACATCCAGCTGTCTACCTCTAGCATTGCTGAGCATGACAACAGTTCCAGTGGGGTGCTGCACCCGCCCGAAGTGAGTATGTGGAATGGCATATCATGTGCCAGAGTGGAAAGCTGTCATGCCTGCAGAGCAGTCGATGACTCAGTAGTAGGTGACATGGGAGAGTTGTTAACTAGTAACACTGTTTCGTTAAAAGTGCAGTACAGATAAGAGCAAGCGAGGCCGGAAGCATAGCTGAGCAAGTATCCTGTGTATGTCACTGTTATCCAAAGAGCGTGTGCCAAGAGTGGACAGTGCGAATGTCTGTGCGGGCATTTGGCAACGCCACCGCAGTGAAGTTTGCAGAGAGGTCGTCCTGGGTCCACCTCATTTCCTCAAACTGGTAAAAGGGATATCAAAGTCTGGTTATCTTGTGGCTGATATGCCAAAGAGCCCGAATCACCGCGGTATATAACAATACAGAAAGCAACCCCAAGACATTTATGTTTGCTATCCTAATGATTATACAGCTATTCACCATGTTTCTGTGTACGTCACAATTTCTGGGACCTTACCTGCATATAACTACTACGGATACAAATGCGTCGTGATCAACTGAGTCACAGAGTGTCTTCCACACTTCAACGAGATACCTAGGCATGATGCGTGTGCATATAGAGACTAGGAACACTTTAAATTGCTGTGTTTGCTGCCATACCTGTCGCCTGGAGGACTTCCGATGCATGTTGTCCTTGGGGATAGATTGAGACTTGTGAATATACACTTTGATACAGGTTCTGAGATCACAGGACAAGCGTGTGTCATACTTACCTGTTACACAAAAAGGAATTGTATGTTATCATAAACATGGTACAGTTTCAGTTGGTGCAGAATTATTTATGCTAACTGTGTCTTACGAATGTCATATAACAGCCAAGATCACAGTACAACCTTGCTTCCGACCCTAGTGCGTATTGAAACATCGAGAACAGTATTTGGAAAGGATGGTAGAAACATCTGAATTGTATAAACATTCCTCTATTGAGACAGAATTTGTTACATGCAGAGGTAAGCCCGCATCAGTAATAAAGTAGTATATAGTTATGGTTGTTTGTGGAAATAAAGCATAGCGTGGATTTACCTAGGAATTGGTCGGCAGTTCATTTATTTGGGTTGTAAACCAGTCACATGACATACTGTACAATTGCCTGTGGAACAAAGCGAACTACTCTTACCTGCTTCGAAGAACACAGGAACACAGTCGAAACCTACTAATCAGTGGGTGAAATGAGCTGTTCTGACATGTCAGTCCTCTGCAAGAGATAAAGGAATACCGATTCATAAGGACTTCAGTGACAGTGTCACAACCTGGCCTGGAACACCCCCAGCCTCTGGTGGTAAATCAATCGAGGAACAGAGAGGAAGTTATCAAAACTGTTGGAAGGATGAATGCCAGTACCCAGCTCCTGAACATGCTGACTGAAGTGAACTGGATGCAATGAGAACTGTTGTCGCAAAATGTAATGTACTGACTGCACCATTAGAAGCTGAGAATTGAGTGCGTCTTGGCGCTTAGAAGATGCACCAATGTCCAGCTACCACATGGAAAGAGACCAAGCAGCCCACCTACAGGTAATAGCAGGTGTCATCCATGGTGGAACCAGGCCCAAACCCACTGCCGAACCATTACCACAAACCATTGGGTGGATGGGGTCAGTCCGCTGGAATATCATGATTGCCATTTGTGTTGTTCTGCTCGCATGTGGGGCATGTGTCTAGTCTGCGGGATACTGTGCATGTAAATTATTAGTCAGGGGACTCTGGCAACATACCTGTACCCGACACTATGTATCAGAACCTGTAGTGGTATTTGTCAATAGAAAATGCAATCCTACTTGCAATGTACATCAAATTACTTGCCTAGTTAAGCGTTCCACAGAGGAGGCATGAGATGAAATAATGTTGTATATGTCTCTGGATAGAGTAGAAGCAATCAAAGGAGGAGAATGTTAGCAAAATACATATTTAAACATAATATGACGTGCAACTTTAGAAGCTAATAGTGTATAATGCATATTATTCTACCTGACAATATAGCAGTGCAACTTCTCATGCATGTAATTGCTTGTAGTGTAGCTGCAGTGTGATTGAACCCTAACCCTAGCAGTAACCAGTCACAGCAGGTGTATCAGTCAGCATTAGTCATCTTAACCAGTTTACACAGAATAATACATGTATGTACAGGTATATCTGTATATTCTACTGGGGAGGATAGGCTTTTGAGCTGTAACACAGAGTACAGCTGCTCCTTGAGACACAGGAACCTAGTGGGACACGGGTAGGGACTGAATATGAACAGTGTTGGAACGTGTCCAGAGCAGAACTGCAAAGTACAGTCTAACTGAATATGTGGCTGCATAAGGTTGGGCTATCCCGTGGAAACATGTAATAAGTATTACCTGACATATTTGTAGGAATACAATGTTGTTCTGTACTCTAGCAATGTAAATGCCTTGTGACTGACAGCATGTTAATGTATTGTAAAAAGATGATAAAGTATACAGAATGCTCATTACAGATGCCAACATGTATAGAGTTGAACAGATGTCTAAACTTGGACTGCATACTCCTTTGCCTCTCCTGCTGCACAGTAATAAAATGTTATTAATCCCAGCTTCCTGTGTCAATAGAGTGTCATGTTGAAAATCTGAATGAGTGTTACAGTTTGATTTAAAATACTTAATTGACAGATGTTTCACGTTCTAGCATTGGAATAGGTCAAGACAAACATCACAATGTCCATGTACCACATACACACAGCCAGTAACACGCAGTAGTAGTGCATGAAGGCATACACGACTGTGGGAATAGTACAGAGCTATATGTACGTGCCGCGTGCAGATGCATGAAACACAAACACCAGGATAGGTGTCCCTGCAAAGAGGAACATGTGCCAGCTACACCTCCCACAGATGTACTGGCAATAAAACACATAGCAAACACACAGACACACTACCGTCCAACACATGACTGCAATAGGAGCCTGGTCAAACACCAACATGAAGCATGCACAAACAGGGACATGAGTAATGTTGCTTTAACTACCCATAGGCCAAGAAGGAATAGAATGGACATGCATTGTAATGCTGTGAAGGTTGTGTGGTAGTCCTCAGTATCACCAGATGTGCAGTTCAGCCTTGTGATATGTGTCTGTCTCCTGGTGTCAGTCAGACAGGTGTGTGTGCTCAGTCTCAGTAGGCCATCGTCCCAAGAGCCCAGCCATAATGCTACACCATAGTTGGGATGACTTTGCCAGCCTTCTGTGCTTCAGATGAAATACCCATGATATTGCTGTATCTCCGTCAAGCAGTGATAATGATGTAATCCCTGGCCTATACCTGCAATTCTCCATCCAATGGACAAATATAGCTGCGAACAAGGCTAGGAAGGATGTCTGTCTCACATGTACTGTGATGTAGATCCACAGCATAATGATTGTCTGGGTGATATATGTGTCACCCAAACACATCCCATGAATGACCGTGACAGGGTAAATGTCACCTGCCCTAGTGATTCTGAGGGATGCGGATACAGTAGGTGAAGCATACACATGACATATGGGTTGACATGGCCTTGTATGTCAGGCACAGGTCAACACCAAACAGCAGGTATGTGACGTGATGTGGCAGCGGTCCTACATGTGGGGCAGCATTACACAAAATGGTGTCATCCGCATCTGTACAACGATCAACCTATGTGGGCTTCCCAGCTGCTGTAGGTGTATGGTCAGATACAGTCTGAATGGGGCAATGTAGTAGATCATAGGTGTAACACATAATGGGTACAAGGGAACAATGACCTAGCCTGATGTAGATGTGAATCCCTGCACCAACAGGTGGGCAATGTAGAAGACCCACACAACCACGATAGCAACGCAGTGTGTGGAATGAATGGTGACCGCCCAACACTGTCCCCTGATTCCTGGTAATCACCCCCGTGCTGCGTGGACAGCCACCTATATGCTGGACAGGGTGACCTAGTACTTCTCCACAGGTATGATGTTGCATGACGTTGCATTTAGCTGTGGGACATGTCCCTGACAGCAGATATGCATACCTGGGAGGCCCTTCAAGGATATCTGTGTCAGATGTCTGTCCCACTATGGCACCTGTTTTGCAGTTATCTACAAACACTGTTGCCCATAGCACCCCTGTGTGTGCCTGTACCGTGAAGATGTAGGTGTATGACAGGAGTGCACACATGGAAGGGCCCCATGGGACACCACTTCTGACAGGCAGTAGGTCTGATATGCTGCCAGCAACTATGACCGTGTGGGTTGTGTCACATAGACATTTTATAACACATTCTGTGATGTGCGTGTTCACATCCCAGCCAATGGGTTTATCAACGATACCTGAGGGGGGTAATGTGATGAAGGGCTTTGCCAGGTCGAGGTAGGCTGTATGGACCGCAACACCCCCATCAGTGGCCTCGGCGACTGTCCTGAAAATGTCAACCATGCTTTAAAGGCATGAACCGCCCCTGAACAAGACAAACCGTGTGTGAGGCAAAGTAAGTATGTCCCCTATGCAGTCATGTACGAGCCACAGTATGATCCCTCCCCATGTCTTTGCAGATAGGTCTCCTCAGGGTAATGGGACAGTAATAACCAGCCTCAGTGGAGGTATTGGCCTCCTGACGGGGACTACAGTTGCCATGTGACACAACCTGGGTACCCTACCTGAGGTGAGGCTACAAAGAAATAGCTGTCCTAACTGTGGGTCCAATTCATAACCGAGATAGTGGAGTACACAGCGGGTCACCAGCTGGTCTCATCGATGCTATGTCCACTACCTTGAGGAGAGCATGTCCCAACTGTGTGTCATAGAACATTTGGCGACCACAAACGAGTGGAACACACATCTCCTCATGTGTGGGGAGGGTGTGGAGATGTCCTCACTGGACTTGTCAGCCTGTATGTTGGCAATGTGTGTATGTTGAGTAAACCCCACCTCTATGTGAACCCAGTCAGAGCATATGTGGGACTGAGCTCCCAGGTGTCCAGCATAGCAACTGAAGGTGGTATGATTGTTAGCCAGGTCCATGTAGGTATATCTGTGGAATGTGCCCTGACTATTTCATGACAGTGTGTAGGTCTACACATATGATGACCAAGGGTGTCACACCTCACAAGGTGTCTGCTCCACCTTGTAGTAGCCACCTCCTCGTGTTGTACATTTTGTGTATGGCTGGGGTACACCACACTGGATGCATGGCATTGGTACAGTGAACCACAGTTGGGTAAGTGAATGACTGGCTCATGCAGTCCTGTAGGTACTGGTAGATGGCAATGTGATTGATGCAGTGGCTGCCGCACCATCGACCACTGGCTCAGGGTCATTAAAGGAGACCACAGTACTGCAGTATTGTGTAGTCTGCCTCTGAGCAAGCAATGTGTATGGTAACTGGCAACACTCACAGCAACGGATGCCAAAAGCAGAAGCCAATGTCCAAATAACATAGATCAACTTCTGCATGACAATATGTGTTATCATACATGTATTGACATGTGTCTGCCAATTACATTTGGAAATGGCCGTAAGACTGGCCTAAAGTTCCCATGATGTACACAGTCTGGGGTGTTGTTCCGACAATAAAGTGGCAATACCTCCCAATCGTGACCTCTGGGTATGGTATGAAAGTGGTTGTTAACTTGCAACATTGGATGTATAGCATTGGTTTCTGGTGTCGGAAGACATGGTTCCTGTAGCACAACACAGTATGGGTAGTCAAGCACACATACACGATTGCTGAACACACAGCATCAGTGAAACCCACTGCTCACAAGGACACAGTCCGACAAGCTCTACACTTTACATATGCACAGTGGTGTCCATTGTAGGACCCAAGAATTGTGGAAAGAATCGAATTATGTCTTATTTCAATGCGTACCTGCAATCATTCTCGTCACACGTACACATATGCACCGCAAGCCTGTTTAATGTTGCTGATAGCTGTCCATGTAATGCAGCACAGATGCACAGAAATACCCAGGGTACCGGTCCATAGAACTGCATCCACATCACAGTCCGCACACATGACGGATGTGTAATGGGAACTCTCAATTCTTGCAGTGAAGGGTTTCTGCGTATGTAGCCTCTCTCCTAGGTGTTGTTTCAAGCAGGCAATCCTTCCTCCCCCTGTGGGAGGGATCAGTGCGTAGCACGTGCCTCAGTCTCCGCTAATAATGCAAACCATAATCCGGAGAATGCTAAATGAAGGTGTGGAATGTGTACAGCCCTATACTAGTGTCCAGTAGGCAATTGTCATGGATGGACACCCGTATGGCCAGGATGGCACCCACAACTGCAAACCCGGTAAATGACATAGCCGGTAAGGCATCACAGAGGAAATAGACATAGGGACTCCAGTTGACATTCCACATACAAAGCCGGACTGTCGTACCAACACCGGGCGATACAGCACTCAGTCTGCCAGCAACAGACTGAGGAGCACCCGCTACCGCACAGACAGCGGAACAGATGTGCGACCTGTGGAACACATACTAATGGCACACACACAACGCCAAGTAGGATATGTAAACTATGGCATTCCCACCTATGAAGACAACATGGTTAAATGAATGCATAGGTAAGCAACATGTTCCGTGGTGTTATATTGGAAATATAGTGACGGATATGTCCCATTGGGATGTCTGAGGTTTATATGAAGCAGTTGGTAACCAGCATCTTTGGATGTATGTCATTTGTTCACAGTACTAAATCAGCTGGTTATGTAGCACCATGTGGAATGGGTAGTCAAACAGACATCCGCGATTGGGGAACATACACCAGCAGTGAAAAGCACTGGGCAGGTGGACACAGTCCAGCAACATCTAACTTGACATATGCACATCGGTGTCCATTGTAGGACCCAAAAATTCTGTTCAGAGAATGCCTGCTAGCTTCCTGCATTACTCATGTGACCTAATTGTCGCCAACACGCCAGAGGTACACATAGGCACGCAAGCTGTTCAATGTTGATGATAGCTGTCCATGAACTGCAGCACACATGCACAGAAATACCCAGGGTATCGGGTCCATTCAGCTGCGCCCACATCACACTGCAGCACACATGAAGGATGTGTAATGGGTACTGTCCACTGTTGCAGTCAAGGGAGTCTGGGTATGTAGAATCTGGCCTCGTGTTGTTTCTCGCAGGCAATCCTTTGTCCCGCCTGGGAGGGACGCAGCGTAGCACATGCCACTCTCCGCTAATAATGCACACCATACTCCGGGAATGCAAAATGCAGGTGTGAAATGTGTACAGCCCTATACCAGTGTATAGTAGGCAATTCACATGGATGGACAAGCGTATGACTAAGATGGCACACATAACTGCAAACCCAGTGGAATTACACTGCCGTAGTAAGGCATTACACAAGTCATACACATAGGGACTACAGTTGACATTCCCCATACAACAAACACAGACAACCAGCCGATGAAGTCCAAAGCAAAGACGAGGTACTGTAGGACCGCCAGTGACCAACCAGAGCACACCAAGAATTAAAGGCAGTCACCATAGTCTATTGAGCCACTTCGCCTGCTTCATAAGCAGACTTATTCAGACTACATACAATGCAGTCCAACCTACTACATTTACAAGCATTAATTGGTCGGTACATTAGATGTGCTAGGTACTAATTACATGCCTTAAAGGCAGACAAGCGAACAAACCTTACTTGGGTTACACATCCCACACAGTGAGGACATCAGACATTGCTTTGAAAGGTACAGTCTTCATCGGAAAATAGAAATATATGTACATATATGAAACATGAACCAACATAAAATGTTTTCCAAATGTCTGACTGTGTAAGATACATATATATGTCCTACGGATTGTGCCAATATATTAACAGAACTGCAGACACCTAGTAATATAAATGAACCATAATATATACACATAAACCGTATGATTATGACTACTGTAAAATAGACCAACGAAATGTAAAGATTCACAATGTGCTAATGTAACATTCATTTAGAAGGTTACTTAAATAAATCAATTCAGACATCCATGTGTAAATACTAACACAAGGCCAGCGAGGTGCTTGCCCTCACATGTACTGGGATGTCGCTCCACAGCATAGTGAGTGGCTGCGTGATGCATACGTCACAACAACACGCTCGATTAATGACAGTGTCAAGGTGTACGCCAGCTGCCCTTGTGGTTCTGAGGGATCTAACTTATTTACGTGAAGCATAGTCATCAGATCTGTTCGACTTAGCCGCATGCCAGGCACGGGTCACCTCTGGGCAAGTGGTATGCAACTGTATACAGCTGGAATTCTTTCAGTCGGTCAGTATAACACATATACCTGAGACCCTGCATCCATTTGTCGAAGAACTGTTGGTGCCTTTCCAGCTGCTGCAGGTGTTGAGTCAGATACATTCTGAACGGCGCATTGTACCCAATCATAGGTCTATTGAGTGATGAGTACAAGGGGACAATGACCTCCCCTGATCTAGATGTGAATCCCTTCATGATGATGTGGGCAATGTGGAAGGTCTACCTAACTATGTTAGCAACATGTGTGTCTAACGAACGGTTAACAACAACACGTGTCCCCAGATCACTGGTAACCCCCTCCGTGCTCAGTGGATTGCCACCTATATGGTAGCTCGGGTAACCTTGTTCTTCCCGAAGGGTATGCCTATGCATTTCCTGGCATTTAGCTGTAGGACATGTCTCTGGTACCACTTATCCACATCTGTGAGGCACTCCTGAAGGATATCTGTGTCAGATGTGTGTCTGACTTTGGCATCCGGTTTGCAGTCGCCTGCAAACATTGACACCCATAACCCCCCTGTGTATGCGTGTACATTGGAAACGAGATGCTGGAAATAGTGGACCCAGGACTGAGCCCCATGGGACACCACCTGTGACTGGCTGTGAGTATGACATGGCGCCAGCAACTATGGCCATGTGTGTTCTGTGACTTAGCCCGCTTGCAACCCATATGGCGATGTATGGATTTACATTCAAGATGACGGGTTTATCAAGTATACCCGAGGGGGTATTGTGTCAAGGCCTCTGCCGGGTTGAGGTAGGCTGTATGGACTGCTTTACCCTCAGCAATGGCCTTGGTGACTGATTCTACAAAGTGAAACACGTGTAAAGGGCATGATCTGACTATGACCAAGCTAAACTGGGTTGTATCCAAAGTATGCGGGTCCCCTATGTCTTTATCTATGTGTCCCATTATGATCCATCTCCATGGCTTTGCAGATAAGGCTTGTCAAACTAATGGTATGGTAATAACCAGGGTCAGTGGAGGCACCATCTATGTGGAGTGTGACTACAGTCGCCCTGTGCTACTACTCAGGTACGATCCTGAGGTGAGGCTAGGATTAAACAGCTGTCCTAAGTGTGGGTTAAATTCCATAGAGTTCCTGGAGTACACAGCTGGGACACCATGTGGACCCATGGATGCTGTGTTGACTGCCTTGGGGCTGGATGTGGGTAATGCTGGACATACCCACGGCAGACGGGCACGCTCCCGAGTCCGATGCCCAAGGGACCACACACATAGCCGGCCTTAGGCATAGGCCAAGTAGGTAGCCGCCTAGGGTGTTGCTCTACCGGGCACCTTTCCAGACTCTATTTGGTGTAGGTAGACCAGGAGGGGGGTAGCGGGTGATGTATCGGTGGCAACTTCTGCCTAGGTCACCACTTACCCTAAGGCCACTCTTCCCGTGGGTAATACAGCAGTACCCACACCCAGACGCTGGTCATCGCTAGGGTCATTGCTAGTATGGCACATCATCTATGTAAGGAAGGAAACCATATATCCCCAGACATAATGGCACAGCATAATGCCTGTTCGCCGACCAAAGGCAGACATACGTCACCCGCGGCGGTGCGGACGCATCGCGCGCGAGATGTTAGATAACAATGTCGACAATGTGTCGCTTTGTGAAACAAACCCGACAGAGACATGCAATAATAGACAACGACGGACAACCCGATGTCCTCGTGGTTCGAGCTGTTCAACCTGTTACGCCATGTTAAATGTGTGTAGCACAGCGAACCGGCCAAACAAAGCAACGGACATGTCTGTGGCTCAGTGAAAGTCGACACGCAATGTTAAACCCTTGTAATATTGCGACACAGGCCATACATACGGAGGGTTAGTAATGGAAATTGGTTAGTTCGATCAGACCGTGTGCAATTAGTATAACGAGATCTACAACGGATACACCGGCCAATCGATACACGGTTACGACTAATTGGGGCCGTGACATGCTACCATCGACACGGACAAAACGAGCCCATGTGACTCATCTAACATTCAGACAGGGTCAGGGCAGTCCCGCACAGTGGGCTGCCAAGACCAAACCCAAAGCACCACAGCAACACCCTGACAATCAAGGCCTGTATGCATATGGGATATAAGCAGCTGTCATCTGAACAGCCCTGTGGTGACGACATATGCATCCTGGGCCATGAGCGAGGGGGAATTAGGAATGTTCAACATGCAGTACCGCACCTTTCCCAGCAGGAGAATGGATGCCTGTGACGCGTGTGCGGGGGTGATATGTAAATGTACATAGGTACCAAGGGTATGCATATTAATGACAACGAACAGCTAACGTGCACTGGTCACAGTAGCCAAACGTGACTGCAGTCACGCTTGGAATTATGACTATAGAACATATAGATGTGCACGCAGTAATGAAGCGCCCATGCTGCAAAGACTGTTACATATATAAAGCTGTAAGTGCTTTCTGCACACGCCCGCCAACCGGATCAGACATATGTTACCGAATAGTCAGAAGTAACGCAAAACACGTAACCACACACACACTGTAAACATATATAAACGGACTACGGATATGCATGTGCGCTGCGCAGAACCCACAATCCGGACATGCGAAAGTGTACGTGCAGCGTGTGTGATCCAGTGGAACCAGGGAAGGTTACGGATGTCTCCTCCACACGATTACATTCATAATTGTCAAATATATGCTTAAATAGTACTTATTGATTCCATGCTTTGTTATCGTAATGCTACTATTATACACATCGATATACAATAACCTGATCAACACACTACATTCTAAGGTGCACTCTCAGCAATTATCAACTATGTGTCCGGATACTGATTGTATTTACCAATATTGTATATATATTAACACATTGTTGCCGTATTATTGTTTCCATGAAGTAAGGCATGCAACACTGATATGTATATGTCACGATATAATCAAGACTTGGAGCACTGTCCACCTAACTATGAGCAGGTTTATTGATTATTTCGCTTTAAACCGACTCTGAAGGAAGTGTATTAGGGACGGCTATGTCATGAAATCCGCATCTCGACGGTGCCCCATGTTAGTAGTTGAGAGAGCTCAGTATCCTTTCACTGTGGAGTCTATCGATTTGACAGTGTCTGTTTCTGCCGATATATGTTCCATAATGTCGTTTATGAAGATGGGCAGGACGCAAGGTTTGCTGTATTTCCGCATACTGGCACGTGGATATAGATAGGCCATGTCATACAAACGATGGGTAGTCAAGCAGACATCCACGACTGGGGAACATACAGACGGAGTCAATACCACTGGCCAGATGGGGACAGTCAAACACGCTCTACACTTTACAAATGCACATCGGTGTCCATTGTAGGACTCCAAAATTACGCCTGCTCCTTGCTATCCACTGGGATCAGCCAATCAAAGTACTAACCGTGACTACGGCACAGCTAGACATATGCACCACCAGCGTGTTTAAGGTTGATGATACCTGCCCATGACATGCAGGACATATGAACAGAGGTCCCCAGACTGCCGTGTCCATACATGTGCCACCATATCCCAATTCCCCACACATGAAGGCTGTGTCATGCGCATCGCGGGGGTTGCAGCCATGGTATCCTGGGTATGCAAAATGGGGCTCGTGTTGTTTGGCAGATAATCCGCTGTCCCGCCTCGGGAGGGCTGCGGGTACAGGACGTGCCTTAGTCCCCAGTAAGGATGCAAAGCATCCATAGGGTAATGCTAAAGGCATGTGTGAAATGTGTTCAGCCCTACATCAGTGTCCAGTAGGCATTTCCCAAGGATGGACAAACGACGGACAAGATGGCACCCATAATAGCAAACCTGGTGGAATCACACAGCCGTAGTAGGGCATGACACAGGACATAAAGATGGAAACAGCAGTAGATACACCCCGTAGACATCCATCCTGCCATGCTAATCCCAGCCGCATACAGCAGCGAAGGTGCTATCAAGTATGTGGGGATCACCCGCTTCCACTCTGCGGAACATACCTGCACCTGTGGAACACATATTAATGGCACACCAACAACGCCAACTAGGAAGGTCATACTATCGCTAAAATATGGCGCTCACACACATAACCGACATACTGTCATGAATAAATAGGTTCTACATGTACCGCTGTGTTATACTGACAATACAGTGGCGGATAGTTCACAATGGTACCTGTGAGGATTATCTAAAGCAGTTGCCAACCTGCAGGACTACAGTAACACCCTATGGGTAAATTGTGGAAGGACACGGGTTACGAGCACTACATAATATGGGTAGGCGGACAGACATCCGGAATGGGGAACATACGGCGGCAGTCAAACCCACTGGCCGAATGGACACAGTCCAACATGTCCTAAACTTTACATATGCACATCGGTGTCCATTGCAGGACCCAAAAATTACTCCTTAAGTGAGTGTGAGCAACATAGTGTGAACCGAAGAGGTGACAGCCGTGACTACGGCACAGGTAGATATATGCACCACAAGTGTCTTCAAGGGTGATGACAGCCGCCCATGAAATGCAGGACATATGAATAGGACTCCCCAGGCTGCTGCATCCATACACGCACGCTCATTATCCCATTTCCGCACACATGAAGGGTGTGCAAGGGTACTGTCGAGGGTCGCAGACATGGGATCGTGGGTATGCAAATATGGGTGTCGGTGTGGATTGGCAGATGATTCATCGCCCCGCCTGCAGCGGACGTGGCCATGGCATATGCGCATTCGCAATACTAATGCCGATGAGCCACCGGAAATGGAGAATGGAGCTGTGAAATGTTGACAGCCCGATACTAGTGTCCAGTAGGCAGTTCCCATGGATGGACAAACGCACGCCAAGATGGCACCCATAGCTGCAAACCTGGGGAATCCCACAGCTGTTGCAAGGCATAACCCAGGGAATACAGATACGGTGTACAGTACACACTCCCATTCAAAGAAAGACCGCTGGGCAGATACCGCATTAACAACACTCCATGTGCCAGCACATCTATGGGGATCACACGCCCATACAGTGGAACAGATGGGTCACCTGTGTAAAGATACCAATGGCACAATCTCCACGCCTGCTGGGAATGACATAGGATGGTCAAACTATGGCGCTGACACCAAAGAAAGACATCCTTCGTGAATTAATAGGATTGATGTCAATACACCATGGCAAACACCCAATGAACAGGGAAGACTTGCTGGCACCCTATGGCCACAAACCATGTCACACATAGGTAGATGGAACAGTCAACATAAACATTTCGTCCACGACAGGTCGATATGGTATCCAAAGGTACTTCATAGACATGTATGCGCTTATCACCCGCTGGCCCCGCGGAGACTTACATAACATGGAAGTATCCAGGCTTTAAATGTCCACCCTTACACTTCCATTTGTCACTTTCTATGCGAGCAATGGAGATGTAGCCACAGCATAGAAAGCAGAGACGCATTGCTAACAAAACACACACATGTCAACATCACAGAAAGCATACTATGAACACACGTATTACATGATATTGTACTATGAAACACAAACAAACCGGCAACCTGCAGCAAGAATAGTCCCCGTAGTTCGACACAACACAAGTCTTCGTAACATTTGAACAGTTCATTAAAACATGCAACGCTGTTTCCACAACGGTGCAGGAAATATGCTATGTAAGAATCGTTCACAATCAACAATGTGAGTCTTAACATGATTTTAAATATCACACTGTTGATTGTGAACACTTTAACAATTTGCTTATTCAGTTGTATTGTCGAAAGCAACGGAAACACACACACACACGGAAGGGACAACTATTGACCCTACGCCTATTTACATGAACTCAGTACAGTATGAATCATTTACACAACGCTACCGAAAGTTAACTGACGTGAGCTGTCAGAGGCATACATGTAGGCTGCTGACGCCACCCGCAAGACAATATTTGGAAATAGCCAAGGCATGTGTTGCGGAGCCGCCTAAAAGCATAATCAGTCGCAGAGGCAGCTGGAAACACACACACACACAGACACACACACACGGAAGGGACGGGGAACGAACCTACGACTATCTACATGAACACACGACTGTATGAAGCATTTACAGAATGCGCTACCGAGTTTGCTAAACAGAGCGCTGTCACAGGCATACTTGTAGGCTGCTGACGCCACCGCGAAGACAATAGTTGGCAATAGCCAAGGCATGTGTTGCGGAGCCGCCTAAAAGCATAATCAGTCGCAGAGGCAGCTGGAAACACACACACACACAGAGACACACACACACGGAAGGGACGGGGACGAACCTACGACTATCTACATGATACACACTACTGTATGAAGCATTTACAGAACGCTGCCACCGAAGTTTGCTAAACAGAGCGCTGTCACAGGCATACTTGTAGGCTGCTGACGCCACCCAGAAGACAATAGTTGGCAATAGCCAAGGCATGTGTTGCGGAGCCGCCTAAAAGCATAATCAGTCGCAGAGGCAGCTGGAAACACACACACACACAGAGACACACACACACGGAAGGGACGGGGACGAACCTACGACTATCTACATGATACACACTACTGTATGAAGCATTTACAGAACGCTACCGAGTTTGCTAAACAGAGCGCTGTCACAGGCATACTTGTAGGCTGCTGACGCCACCCAGAAGACAATAGTTGGCAATAGCCAAGGCATGTGTTGCGGAGCCGCCTAAAAGCATAATCAGTCGCAGAGGCAGCTGGAAACACACACACACACAGAGACACACACACACGGAAGGGACGGGGACGAACCTACGACTATCTACATGAACACACTACTGTATGAAGCATTTACAGAACGCTGCTACCGAGTTTGCTAAACAGAGCGCTGTCACAGGCATACTTGTAGGCTGCTGACGCCACCAAGAAGACAATAGTTGGCAATAGCCAAGGCATGTGTTGCGGAGCCGCCTAAAAGCATAATCAGTCGCAGAGGCAGCTGGAAACACACACACACACAGAGACACACACACACGGAAGGGACGGGGACTAACCTACGACTATCTACATGAACACACTACTGTATGAAGCATTTACAGAACGCGCTACCGAAGTTTGCTAAACAGAGCGCTGTCACAGGCATACTTGTAGGCTGCTGACGCCACCCGCAAGACAATAGTTGGCAATAGCCAAGGCATGTGTTGCGGAGCCGCCTAAAAGCATAATCAGTCGCAGAGGCAGCTGGAAACACACACACACAGAGACACACACACACGGAAGGGACGGGGACGAACCTACGACTATCTACATGAACACACTACTGTATGAAGCATTTACAGAACGCGCTACCGAGTTTGCTAAACAGAGCGCTGTCACAGGCATACTTGTAGGCTGCTGACGCCACCCGAAGACAATAGTTGGCAATAGCCAAGGCATGTGTTGCGGAGCCGCCTAAAAGCATAATCAGTCGCAGAGGCAGCTGGAAACACACACACACAGAGACACACACACACACGGAAGGGACGGGGACGAACCTACGACTATCTACATGAACACACTACTGTATGAAGCATTTACAGAACGCGCCACCGAAGTTTGCTAAACAGAGCGCTGTCACAGGCATACTTGTAGGCTGCTGACGCCACCCGAAGACAATAGTTGGCAATAGCCAAGGCATGTGTTGCGGAGCCGCCTAAAAGCATAATCAGTCGCAGAGGCAGCTGGAAACACACACACACACAGAGACACACACACACGGAAGGGACGGGGGACGAACCTACGACTATCTACATGAACACACTACTGTATGAAGCATTTACAGAACGCGCTACCAAGTTTGCTAAACAGAGCGCTGTCACAGGCATACTTGTAGGCTGCTGACGTCACCCGCAATAGTTGGCAATAGCCAAGGCATGTGTTGCGGAGCCGCCTAAAAGCATAATCAGTCGCAGAGGCAGCTGGAAACACACACACACACACACACACACACACACACACACACACACACACACACACACACGGAAGGGATGGGGGACGAACCTACGCCTATCTACATGAACACACTACAGTATGAAGCATTTACAGAACGCGCTACCGAGTTTACTGAGCAGAGCGCTGTCAGGAGGCATACCCCTACGTGAGTGGTATCATTTGCAGAGGCAATGCGCCCGATCGGGTGTTCGGACAGAGTGCGCAGTCACGCAGTCTGTTACCATCCTGTCGCCAGACACCAACACGCTAGTGCTGCAGTCGAGAATAACAAGTAACTACTGATCAGTACATCACTGCATACTGGGCATGCTCAGACACTTAGACTCGGCACAGGGCAGACATGCATACACATGTTGCGACGGCATGGGTGGCGAATGTGGACCGTCAGGTGTGTCCAGCCACACAACAGAAACCTGGCCATGCCACAGACGTGGCCGCTATGTAGGGGATACAGGCATGCACCCGGGTATAACTGCAGACGGCGCGGTGTGCACTGTGCTGTGTGTCTATCTACACAGCTGCCTACTGGGCATGCTCAGACACTTAGAGTCGGCACAGATCAGACATGCATACACATGGTGCGACGGCATGGGTGGCGGAATGCGGACCATCCTGTGTGTCCGCCACACAACAGCAACCCGTCATGCCACAGACGTTGTTGTTGCTGCGGGCAATATCTAGGTGCAATTAACCATGTGTAGGACTGGCCTACAGTTTGTTGCATGCTACAGACAACCCTCCCAAACACAGGATACCTTCACAGATGTCCTGAGGACACTGGTGAGTGGGCATGCTCTCACAACAGCACCGTATTGGGTGACATGAACCACCCATACATAGCCTGGGAACATTACCCATGGCACAACACAGTACGCCAGCAGTCCCAGGTGTTCACACACCTGGCCACTGTTAAACAGCCATGCACCATACATACTAGGGGATGTCTGACAGTTCTGCCCATCACGCATGGTGAGGATATGCCCCACACAGGATGTACAGCCCTCAATGGTGATGCAAGACCGTATAGTGGATCCACTGGTCATCCACTCACTGTAACCAACACCAGCATGGGGACCTCAGTGATGACCTCTCCACAGAAAACCACACACATCATAATGACCGGTGTGGTACCCTACAAGTCCTCCATGCCAATGTTGAACAGAGGCCAGACCGCAAACGCCTAACGAATGCCTTCCCCGACCACTCCACATGCATGTCTGCAACAGGCAAACATGATGACATCAGGACCTTGTCCACCACAGGTAGGCACATGGTGTGGTGGACCGCAGCCACTGACTACCTGTACATCAACAGTTGGAGCTACTACATGGCAGGGCAATGACAGTACCAGGGAAACCATCACCCATTCATACCGGCGTCACCATACGGCCCCACATACCATCATCCAGGTCCGCCTGTGGGAGTGGTACTGCAGAGGGCACATGAGACAACCACAGGGCCTTCCCTAACTGTGGTAAGGACATGGTTGGGGCACACAGACTTGCCTGGAAATGGTCCAGAATGGTACAACAGTCACTGCACCCACAGACATTGTCTGCATACCACAGGACATGTTCCATGCATACATCCCCCCCCCCCAACAGGGAACATATCCATCCCACCAGAGTGTATCCTCCCAAACATGTCATATGGCCTGGAGTGATCCCATATCTCTATGGCGGTTGACACGCCAGCAATGGGCACCGATGGTGTCCCTGGCTGTGTGCTACCCATCCTCTTTGAGGCCCTCGCCCACACATGCGCCACTGTGTCATGTTAGCCTTACTATGGGCTATGTCCCCAATGGATGCCATATGGCATCTGTGGTCCCACTATGCCAGGGTAGTGCTCCTATGGACTGTCAACAGCCACACCCTATACGCTTGACAAGTGTTGTCTGCAAAGCTGTGTGGAGGTCCATACAGGTGGTCATGGTTACAGATAGCGTGTACAGCCAATACCGAACATACCCACAACTACATAGTCAAGGGCGGATCCTGCCTCCCGAACCTGCTCGTCCAGTCTGGAGTGGTCACCAAGGCCATTGATGGGGATACGTGGGTTTGCACACAGTACCATGACCTGGTGGGAGCGCTCAGAGCACACTACACATGGGACCCATGGAAAGGCTCGCCAGCATACATGTGGGGACATATGTCACCCGATGCTTCTCAGACAGGTTGGAGGTCACACCACACAGGGTTGGTGCTCAAGGTGCCTTGTCACACTCATATCTGGACCCAGTGGAGGCCCACAGGGCTCACTCCTGTGCCCCTGCCATATGGCATCCGACCTTCCAATGTGCATGCAATCATAGGGGATTGTAGCAGACAAGGTATGCAGATGACTACGACCGCCAACATACCCAACACCCCATGTTACACCTAACATCCACCTAGGGCGCCATAGACATGGATGACTGGTGCCAGAGCCATGGCCTGCTACTAAATGCCAGAGAAGGTGCAGCCCTACCCAGTGTGAAGGACATGTTCGTCCCAATGTCACATGTAGGTGGTACGCCATTAAAGATGGTGGACATGTTCAGGGAAATGGCTACCACACCTGTCGGCAACCTCTGTCAACACACACAATGGCAATGTGGGTGTGAAGACATTCCATTGTGGCCTCCTGGTCTGGATGGAATGGCAACCACATCAGGGTGTTCATTGTACCCCTGTACACATCACACACCAGTGCAATGACTGCGCATAATGGCACATGTGGCCTGTAGCTAACCTGACGCCTGCAGCACTCGGAAGGACCGCAAACGCTCCACAAGACGGGATGACGGTGCTAGGACATGTGTCACAAGCTGCACGGCCAAGGGGACACCGCTGTGGATCTTCACAGCACAGCTGTTCCGTGGTGATCTGTGCCTGACATACACGGCCATGTCTGACCTGGGTGACATGGGCACATTCCACCTCCCAGGCCCCATGCAAACACGGGCACAGAAGCGACTGTCAGACACCTCAACTCAAAGATGAGTGGGACGTGCTGGGGGAACAGGGTAACGGCCAGACACCCCTACAACACGGGAGGAGTGCCAGGCCATGTGAAGGAAAGGCCCTGACTGCCTTTGTCCAGGACTGCTAATGACGGTGGATGTGTGACGATAGTTATGCGCCAGTCAACCTCTGTGTGTCACTGCTAGACCAGGGACTGGGGACTGATGGATATGGCATCCCCATCCTGAGGGGTGTTAGATGCCACACACAGTCATGCTAGGTCCACACATGTCGAGGGCACATATCCTGTTACGCTCATGTGTGCCTATGTACCTATGTAGGGTCCATGCCGGATGTGGGTAACTGTGCTATGCTGATTTTGCCAGACATGCCTGTGGGTACCCCACGACTACACGTGGGGAACTAATTACAGTGCTCCCAGTAGGCACGCAAGTACACCATCAGTATCATACGGGTTAACTGCACCGACATGGTGCTACACATGTAACCACCACACATACTGTGTACACATATCAATGAATGCTGCACCTGTCCTGCATGGTATGTCTGCTGCATGATGTCCGTGCACAACCCACATCACATACACACCTGTCACCAGCCATACACACACACCACAACATACACAGCACGCACTATGCGGACACAGGTATCACACACACCTCTGACTATCGTGTCCACCCTGTGCATCATAATATGTTAGCTTAACCGCATTGATGGTGTGGCTCACAGTTATGCGGCAGAGACTTAATCATATGCACAGGGTGATATGTGTGCCACAGGCATGGGCTGTACCAATGGATGACATCATGTGTGTGTGTAAGGGCCAGTGCATTGAGTGGGCATGACTATGTAGATTGCATGTGGGTGTGGTGGAGCCCTACAGTTGTGTCTGCTGTGTGTGGGTGTGTGTGTACACAGTTCAGTCATCTGTGATGCCTACACGGGTATGCTTGGCAGCCCCTGACTGTACAGTGCAGGTGTTACGGCTCACTGTGTCTGCCGGGCGCGGCGACCCGCCTGCCTGGGGTCGCACGGGCACGACCGGGTGGAGGTACAGACTGTCCACTCTCCGATGTCACATGTCCGCTGGAAACGTGCTCCACGACGGGCCGCCCAGGGCCACGCCCACGCGGCCTGCTCTGTCCTGGTGTGGATGGTGTAGTAGCAGCTGCAGTGCTACTGCTACCATCACTGTCTGTGTGGGCATGGGAGGTGGCACGCACACGCTGACCTGCAGCAGGTGGTGTTGCTGGCACACGCCCACGTGCCCTATGCCTCACCCCTACCTGGTGTTCCTGCACGGACTGCGACGCCAAGGATGGCCAAGCCTCGGTCGAGGAGACCAGCCATGTCGCCTAATCTCCTATCCAGAACATCGGCAAGATGCTGTTGTGCATTCGCCAATGCCTGGATGCTGTCATTTAGGGTACGGATTGCGGACCTCTGCAGCCTCTGCCCTTCCTGGTTCTGCCGCTCGCACGTGCTCGCGCCCGCCATTACAGTCTGGAACATGCGCCTGGTTATACCAGCTGCTGCACCCTGTACGGCAGGTGTATGTCTAGCGGTGCTCCCCACGGGCCGCACCTGCCACATGCCTGCGTGGCACTGCACCAGTCCTTACACTGACAACATCACGTGTACCCACACCTTCTGCAGCCACCACACATTCCTGCTCGCGGACAACAGACGCTGACTGACCGTCATCTATGGGCAACGGTGTTGGGGTATGTGTCGGCATCTGAACCGTGTGCGGGGATGAAAGGGACGATGTGTGATGTTCTCCAGTGGCACAGACTCTGCCTGTGACGACCCTGCCTGTGCCTCATGCACATGCTCATCACCACTAGTATCTGTGGGGACACTAGCATCAGATTGACCGCAGGAGGGGAACGCACCTACAGCACCTGTCAATACAAAGACATACCATCGGTTACAATACAGACACACACACACACACACACACACACACACACACACACACACACACACACACACACACACACACACACACACACACACACACACACACACACAGCATGCATGTGATAATGCAGGTGGCATGCAGCATTCACACAACACAGACCAGTGAATGCAGACCAGACATTCATAGTGGCAGTATGTACACTGCCCTGGTGGGGACAGTACAACAGGCAGGTGTCATTTAGTAGGCATGCAGTACACACATTCATGGTAGTTTGCATGCATCAGCGTGATACACCGCGGGGCCGCGGGCAAGTTGAGAGTACACATGGCTGCCGACACTATGTAATGTACACCGCAAACATGTGCGGTATCATGTGGACATGTGAAGATGGTGTCCCACCGCATGCACCACATCACAATGGCTGTCATGGTGCAGTGTTATGTGTACAGTGTACAGATACAATGTATGTGTAACAGTGATGTCTGTGCAGGTACGCTTGCTGTGAGCTGTGTGCATAGCTGTACGGTGTGTGGTGCGGGCTCTGTGCCACTGCACAGTAGCAGGACACAGCTATGTGTCTGTGCGATGCGTGACCTGGACGCATTACATTGCCATGTCTGTAAGTCAGTTCAGCTGCTCAGCAGCACATATATGGTGGACATTGGAGGCACCTGTAGTAGCTGTGGAGAGGAATTTCATGTCACTGGTGTACTACATCAGATGTCCAGGGGGTCCACTACATTGATGAACCCACTATGTGTGTACAGGGTGCAATGGTGAGTACCCACTGTGGATGTGCTGTGTGGCAACATGCCTGTAGGTATCAACCATGGCCTTGTCTGTCTGACTCATTGACAATTGTGTGTGGTAGACATCGTGCACACGGCCCTGTGGTGGCCCATGTGACATACACCCATACTAGTGTGAGGTGTCACATTCTCTACGGATATGCTGACAGTGTGTATGTCTGCTATGTTGTGCATAGGTCATATCATGGTGTGACAATGCTGCAGCCAGACATCCACGTGCATGGGACATGGCATGCGCCATGTCACAACGCGGTGCACCGATGCAGGGGCATGGGTCACATTGGTAACACCTGTGCTCTGGCCAGATCACAGCTCACTCTGTGGTACTGTGTCCATACTGCACTGGCATACCAATGCATACTACACATGCAGCCATTGTGTAACACCTACACCATTGTATGCATAGCTGAATGCACGTAACACACCAATTGGTTGTGTGGTGTCATACCACTCTACGGTAACGGGTGTATCTACTGTACATGGGTGGTGTGTATGTCGGGTGGTGCGAGCTGTATACCGTGACGGGGCACACACAGGTGAGCATGTCATGCCTAGACACATGGGGAATATCAATACAGCAGAACATGCGTTTGACTAGCAACAGACTTACCTGCAACAGACCCTTGTCCTTGCGACACACCAGACGTACCTGTAAAGGCATTACACAAAGGTATACACATTAGCCATTACTATCTCCACGGTCAGCACTGTGCATGACACATCATGCATGTGTGTGGTTGCATGTGCTATGCACATGTCTGCTAACACAACATAGCATACAATGGTTTGCATCTTGTGTGGCCATATACCTGGCATGTATTGCTATATCATGTGTTGTACTATGACACCCACACCCACGCCGCCTATCATACAAACATGCAACACTGACTTACCATGCGGCTCCAGGCTCATAGCTCGGGAGACACCCACCTCCACGATGGACGCAAGTGGTTCTGCGTGTTGTTCCGTGGGTGTCCCCAGACTGGCCAGGTGCTCCTCCGTAGCTGTGAGTGGGGGCTGTGTTGGTGGCCCACCACCTGTCCCACGATGTTGCCTGGCGGTTGCGGCGCACGCTGTCTTGCATGCCGGATCAGGTCTGTGCAGTGCCCGCGGATTTGTTGGTAGCTGCGGTTGGTTCCGCCCACGCTGTTCACCCTCCTGCACAACTCCTCCCACATCTCCTGCCGTTCTTGTGCCTGCTGTGGCACATGGCTAAACAGGGCGTTGTAGTTACTCTGGAGGTATGGTATGATGACCTCCTCCTCCTGTCGGCTAAATGGTGGAAGCCGGAACGTGGCATTATCTGGAAGACATAATGATGGTGGCAGGTCACATTCACACTGCTGTGCTGGCATACTGTTGGAAATACATTGCTATGACATGTACGACATCTGCACAGTGATCTGTGAAGGGCATCGTGGCGGTGACACAGCCGATGTTGTGGCTTCACACCATTGAGCACTGGGTGTCACATCATATCTGTGTGCCACCCCATCACACTGTGCACGCACCATGTAGATGTTAGCCTGCCATGGACATGTGTACCTGGCTGCACCTATGTCCATATCAGTTGGCATATGTCCCCATGTGACGGCTGTGCTACTGTTCACCTGTACGCTGTGTATATGTCAGTACACATCACGCCTGTGTCCATTGTGAACGCCAGCAGCGGCACTGTACACATACACATGGACACCTGCACATGCATGTGTTGTGCCATGTACTTCCACACAGCACTGTACCGGTGCTGGACAACTTGCCCCAGCTCACCTGTGTTACGTATGTGATAGACATGGAGCAATGTGTAACCATGACACATTAGCAGGAAAGGCCATGCATAGCATGTACACACACACATTGTGCAGAGCATCACACAGCACCTGTAACATGACAGGGTGCATCGCCACCACATTACTACTGTGTATGGTTGATAGTGAGAGTGCCTTTTGTCCATTGCACCATGTGGGACTGTGATAGCTCATGCAGCCTTGCTGGTCATCTCTGCATGATATGGCAGGGTATGCCACATACATGGCAATGGGTGTGACCCACCCAGGGGCTGACGGTATTGGCAGGGTGGCTGTCCATTGCTTTTGTCATAGCTGTGTGAATATGGACATTCAACATGTTTATCACCATGGTGTGGACACTGTCCTCCAGCGAGGTATGCTGTACGCTGCTTGTTGAGGGTGTGTGTGGTGCATGCAGGTATCACACATCCATGCATACACTGTAGCCCTGGCAGGTGCTATGTGCTGGGATGTTGATCGACACAGTGCTGTATGTGTACACACACCGCTATCCCATGCACATGGATAGCTGCCTGAACTGATGTGGGTAACACATATGTGTACATACATTGCCCGCTGCCACCCACATGTCTGCTGCTGCACTACACACCGCCATCCCTCCCTGTGTGAATGTGGTGTTGGCCTCAGCAGAGGTATCCATGTATGGGGACATGGATGTTCACATAGCAGGCCCACTGATGGTATCGCCGCTCTGACCATACACATATGCTGCACCCCCTCACACATACAACCCATTCATATTGTTGTTCACAATGGTGACACGGCTATATTGCTATGCCGGAGCCATTCACAGACATACATACACAGAGGCATGCACGCCCATCTGTGTCATTGCCTGGACTATTGGTGTGGTTTGGCACCTAACGTGTTTGACTGCAGGTGGCGCAGACCTACTGTGCACATGTCTACATGGTAGGCCTGTTCTACGGTAGGCATCTGTGATGTGCTGTGCACATCTCATATCTGCACATTTGGTTGTTGTCCATCGGTCCACAGGCCAGTGGTGGGACATACAGGGATGTTGCTGAACATATGTACATGCGACCCTGTACAGCTGTGACGCTTAGCCTCTCAGATGCTCATGTGTCGTGGACGTGAACACCGTACACACACATGTGGTTGTGGGCCGTCCATACCCATCTCCACCTGTGGGTTGCTATCATCCCACACACTCCTTGTACTGTATGTTCAGGCTATGCAGCTATGTGGGGCTTGTGTGCATACAATACGATACTATGTGCCTTTGCACCCATCACAGACATTGTCACACAGGTACACCGCAGCCATACACATCGCAGATTGTTGTCAGCATGTCACATGTGGTACACACCTAACACATCTCCTGCGGGACATGGTAATCTGTATGGGCATGTCCAGTAGTGACATACCACAGCTACCCCTACATGACGGCTATGCAGGACATGTCTGTGTACATCTACTGTGACATATACACAAGCAATGCCCCCTACCTACATCACATGGTACTACCTGTGGAGTATGTGTGTCTGCATCCATGCTATGGCCATAGATGACAATTGTACATCTATATGTGCAACATACCTCAGTGGGGTTGTCATGAGCACATGTTCCATGTGTCAATGCATTGTTTGTGTCTGTTGGGCAGTCATTGTTGTGCATGGTTTACATGGCTGACATAGTGTACTGTGTCTGATTCCAGGTACTTCATTGGGCTACCAGCATTGTACATTTCTACAGCACATTCCAGCCATCATGTAGCCAGCTTAGATGACAGTGGGAGGTGTTCCGCCATGTGCACATATGTCACACGGTACAAGGGTGACTGACACACATTGTCAGGACTGGGTTCTGACTGCTGTGGATGTGTGTACCGGTGTTGACAACCATGACTGCACCAGATGGTGTCTTCTGGATGTGTGACATTCACAACAAACACCCACATTCACATAGCAGCACATCGCCCACGACAATTGACATTCCTGCCTGAACACTGTGTACGGTATGTTTGTATGACCACTGCATATATCACTGGTGGCCACCAGCATGGCTGCCTACAACAGCAGTGTGTATCCTGTGCAAACATGGTTACACCAGTCACACCACACCTGTGCCAGCTGGCCCTGTAGTGGATGACAGTGCAGTTCCATTCATCATGTAACACTAAACATCGCGCACCAGTATGTTGCAGACATGTAAACGGCTGTGCTAGTCCACATATGCACACATCACACATCACCTGGTACACCCTCTCTGCATTGTCTCCTGATATTGTGACCACCCTGTGATGACATTGTACTGCCCACATGGACGTGGACATGTGATGGCTCAATGGTGAATTAACCGTCCAGGTGTGTGTCTAGCCAGGTGTCCAGTAGCCAGTGGTCTGCATGCAGGGATAGTCTACATTGGCCTACTCTGTCACTGGGACTGTTGACTATGGTCATACTGTTGTTATGCAGGCATGTGCTGTTTGTCCAGTCTGATAGTCGTGTTGAACCACACTACCGCGGCACACATGACGTGTGGACATCTGGCTAAGGTGTGCAGCCCACATGTACATCTTCACATGCTATGCTGCCTGTGCAGCGGTGTCACATGTCTGTCTCTGGCAGGGCTGTCACAGGTAGGCACAGCATGCAGTGATGTGTGACAATGCTTACACCCTCCACTGTGCTGTACACTAGCACTGCACACACAGTACAGCACACATGTCATTTATCTACAGTGCCTGGGACCTGCCTCCATGCCCTACACGGCACACCTGCCAGTCCAGATTGTACACAGATCATACCTCCCAGGCACATACCTGACTGCAACACACACGGGTGGGTGGTTCCCACACCACACCGTGATTTACACACATACTGTATTTTCCCATGACACATTGCATCATAGGTAGTCCATGTTCAGATACCCATGTTTGTGGCCACTACGCACATTGTGACACGCGACAGTGAAGACACTGTACACCACAGGTTACATGCCAGTCGGGTTGGCATGCTGTACATTGCACCTAGGACAGTTGCTACTGCTATGTATTGCCAGCAACACACCTTCCCTAGTATGGACTCCCACGCACTCCACACATGCTTGGCCATGCAGTACGCATAGCTGGGTGACACATTACACGACACATACCATACCTACACTACCCTCAGCATGCACCAAACCTCCATGTGTCTGTATGCTAGGCCTACACACCTCCCCCCTCTGTTTGCTGAACATCCATGCTTACCATCCCTGCTAGCCACACCCTAAGCACACAACCATAGCAGCATGCATGGTACATACACACTACAGCCGGTATTACTGACATCCACTGACAGAGGTAGTTGAGGGCATGGCACCCCGTCCGATGGACAGTCTATGTGCCTATGCCAACAGTGATCACAGTGCACTTCTGCTACATTTACACACTGGTAGGGACCATGCTATTCCACACTGAGACATGGTGGTGCTGGCATTTTCACAGACGCCACAGTGGTATTCCTGTTCCATGCACACGTGCTGTATGGGCACATGTGCAGGCTGTTGCACGGTAGTTTTGTTCACCTGTGTGTTGTGTGTCACTTGACAGTCATGGTGTGTCCTGCTGGTGCATGACATACTCCACAGCTAGCTACCTACACATGACTGCCAGACATTGCAGTGTGGGCCCTCACGCAGTGTGGTGGTATGTCTCTGCTGTTTGACTACATCCACATTCAATGCAGCATACCACGGTCATGCAGGCATTGACGACACAGATGTTGCTGGCATCCTGCCTGCCAATGGGGTACCTACCAACAATACACACTCTCACTCACTACAGGGTTCCAATCCTTGGCTGGACATTGTATTAACCCTGTGGACACATACATAGTACTGGCATGCACATGTTATGTCTGGGAACACAGTCCCAATGTCACCTCCAACCGCCGAAGTTGTTGTATCCCGCCAACCTGGCTGTTACATGTCTCTGCAGCAGCACACGCCAGTGACTGCTAGCCCATTCATGTACGTTGTGCACCCTGACCACCACACTACCACATCTATCACACTACACATGGATGGTACTGCATTGCACGTATGGGGCTGCATCTCTACACCCATGACTGGGCCATTCAGTATGGCACTGGGCCACATCTTGACATACATGCTTCACACACTCATTGACTACCTGCATGCCTTTCCTGGCACCCTTGTTGGGCTTCTGTGCGCCACAGCACACCACATCCCATGCTGGCCACCTGTCATATTATTGCATGGGTGGTTGGGGTGGTACAGAGGGTATCACATCAGACATGATCCGCCTTTGCCCTTCAGCACCATTCCACTTTATGCTATTGACAGTGTACACATCCAGCATCACATCGCACTATGTATCGGCATGTTACGCCATGTGCCTTCTGTACAGTTCACACAGTGGTGCAGGCATATCATGCTAACTACAACATTTCAGGGACGTGTGGCATTGCACGCCTCAGACATGTGGCCCCTCATGCTCAGTATTTGCATACGTACACTACCTGCTGTCACACAGTACTGTACATGCCTACATATACCACTTCTACATACCTGGCAGCATTCTAGCTCATCCTACTTATGTTGCTGACACCCATACAGGTGTCAGTGTGGCAGATATATCATGTAGATATCATTGCATCAGTTACATCACACATAGTGCATACACATCACCTTTGCATACTGACAGTCATGCGGTGTGTATCACATGGATACTGTCCCTATACAGGCATATCACGTTGTACATGGTTGATGTACACACACATGGCCCACATGGTGCTGTGGTTGCCATATTACACCATAGCGTGGGTACACATGTGCAGGACTACACATTTCTGGACCGTATGTCTAGCTGATACCTTGGGTGCCCTTGTACCTGTGCCATACACACATGTACACGCAGGCCGTGTTACAATAACACATGTGTGGTGTACCTTACACAATGGATACAACGTTACATGTCTCAGTATAGTCATGCTGTGCTCTCTACCCAGCTCAGACAGTTTACATATGCAAATGACAGTCATGTAACACATCTGTGCTCACCTGCATGCCACTAACACAGGGGTGTAATGTACTCTGCCATGGGCCATGTTCTCCACAGTACTGATGCATGTAGTACTCCTACATGGCGCTTGCAGTGGGCAGGGGAGGAGCAGTCCTGCATGTGTGCACACATGCCACATTGCTCAGCCCGGCGCCTGTGTGACATCCACAGACTGGACACACACCATGCTGTGGGACATAGGTCCTGTGCACATCCCACAGGGGCACACTGTGTCACTAGTCATGTGATAGCTGCCTTGCTGGTAGGGTGACACAGACCCATGGTACCACCACAGCGGACGCATACTGTATAGACATGACAGTTGACATCCAGTTCTGCCGCTCAGTGGACACTACCATGGGGTGTCAGTACTGTGTACATTGCACATGTGTTTACACACGGCCCTGCTGGACATCATTGTGGCACACATTGCACCTGCTATGGAACGTTTGGACATGGTCACTTGCTGTTACCTCCATTTCGGTACCTATTCTGCTACTACATTGTCCCATATGTGCAGGCCATACATATCTTGTGTATGTATATAACATTAGGCCATCGCCCATCATGCATGCTATGCCTGTGATACTGTCTATGATTTGTGAACATATCCATCATGCCAGCTTTGCATTACACATAATTGACATAGTCGCCTACTGCGTGGGATATAGGTGCACGCCGGCGCACATTCCGTATGACATCGACGGTATATGCCCATGCACATGTGTGCTGTGACACTATACATAAATGTCCTATCCCCTGCTGTGGCACTTCAGTGTTGGATATCCACTGCCAGCATCGGCGTGGGTGGTGGCATTGTTCTGTGTTTGCAACCCCTATGGCAGACCTGGGGTAGGGTTACCACCTGTGCCACTTTGCAAGGGACAGTCCCTCCTTGGGCAGTTGTGTCCTGACAAAATGTATCACAAATGGCAAATGTCCTGAGATTGTGGGACATCACTATATCCCATTCTTATGTAAGAGTTGCATAACATACTTATTTATGTATGTACATTCCTAACTGTTACAAGACACACAATAAGCAACTGAACTGCTACAAGACTACACTTTTCTTTATGCAAAAGAGTAGAGTTCTAACCTTTGTACTGACCATGGGTATGTGTCCACCTGTAACATCTGAAGTGTGTCCCGACGATTTCCCACTTTGGCCTTTTGAAAGGGTGGCAAGCCGGACCTGGGGTTATCCCGGGTGTTTACATGTTGTCCCACTGCTGTGCACACGCTGTCCACAGTTGTTGGTATGCTGCGCTGCTTTAGCATTACATATCCAACCTTCGCCTCTCTGCCTGATGGACAGGTATCTTTACCTACACACACCGCTCACATACTGTACAGATTCGTCATACGTATCGCGGCGTTACACACCAGTACATGTCGTGGGTTCGACATACCTTTCCGCCTTTTGTTCTGAGTTCGCCTCTATTCCCTTGTTTCTCTTGTTTCTCTTTTCTATTTGTATTAGTTCGGTATGAACATACGGTTTGAATATCCAGGAGTCTTCATTATATTCGACGACGCCTGAGGGAGGTGGGTTAATCAGGCCAATAGCTGCTCCTCGGTGTGAAGTTATGGGCATATCAGCGGTGATCCCCTTCCTTTCGCTCGCTACGCCGGCACTAGGCCATGGTTCTTTCCTCGTGTGGCCGTTGGTTATTTGCAATACCTTCGTGAGGATGTTATGTATTGTATCATGTTTGTGTGACTGCATCCGCTATGTGTGGTGTCGGGTACATTTCGCTGTGGTGTTAGCCGTGGATTGTGTGTGTTGGGTATGGTATTGTGTTCGACATGTGGGTCCCCGTGTCCTGGCGGCGCCTGTCGATGGCGTTGTGCATTCAGATGTGTTACATGGCTGTTATTTTCCTGTACATAGCGAATGCATGGATGCATCAGCCGCTGCTAGTGTTTCCCAGGAGCTTGTTGTGGGTATGCCGCTGTCATTCACTGCCTGTATGTGTTTGCTACGGTTTTAGCTGTTATCCCTTTGATATGTGCAATGGGGTATATCTGCGGATGTGGGTGACGGGTACGGGTGTGAGTCTTGCATTTATACATACCAGATATGCTTGTGTGTGTGCTCCATCCCTGCTTGGGGAGCTGCGGTTACCTGTCTGTTGTTCCGGAAATGTTTGTTTTGTTGATGTCGCCTGCTGTCGGTATCGCCTGCATGTGTGCTTCCTGCACGATTCCTCCTTCACATCGGTTATATATCTGCGGATGTTCGTCCGCGCCTACTATCCATTGGCATTTTGTCGCTGATAGTTACGGTGATTGTGGTCCTATACTTGGGGCGGACTGTATGCTACCGTAGCCTCCTATTCGTGGTGCCGCTTGCTTACGCCACGGTCGTGGAACACACCGCGGTATTTACCGGACCGTAAGTGTTCACGATCGGTGCCGGATAGCACATTCGTATTTTCGCCGTACATGCCTGATGCTGTGTAACGTTGCCGACGGACCGTGTGGAGTCTACGTTATGGCCGCCATACCTACGGTCATGGTTTGTACATGCGCCCTTTGCATCTCCTGTTTGCTATGGCCCTGTGGTACACTTTGGGACATTTGCGCTTTGCATCATTTTACGCCGCCACGCATAGCCACTGAGGAGATGTCAGTACTACTTTGTGGGTACTGCTGTACATACGCCTATGGTTCCTGTACTGTATGCCTACGCCTGTTATTACACTCCGCCTGTGACATGTCATCTACATACACAGTTTACACTGGCACACACATTACACACACACAGCGGAACACACGACAACCTCACCTCACACATACACATATTGCCGCCATGGCTGTCAACCTTCTATTTCCAGAGTGGGGAACACACACAGTAGTAATGTGAAACAAATGGGCATAATGTGGAACACATAGTAATGGCATAGTGACAACTTCAGCTAAGTAGGTCATAGGTTGATTATAATATGCTGATTTACTTACAGTGAAGAACCTTTACTGACTTACTATGAGTACATTCTATTTACCAGGATGTCATTTATATACATTCCTAACAATGGATGTTTGAGAGACATTTTCAATGTGGAACTTGGAGGAACTGCGAGGAACATGAACTGTTTTACACCCCAAATGAGGTACGCTCCTCATAATGTCGCATACACTTCACTGGTATGCTTTCCGCCGCACCGACGGTTGAACACAATACCTACGCTATCGCATCGCCGGTGGCGGCGTGTATCTCCGCACTCATATCCTATGGATATGACACGCACATATGTAGGGTTGCCACCTTTTCAAATGGCCAAAGTGGGACATTTGTAGTAGAAACGACAGATTTTGCATGCCAACACATACCCACGGCCAGTACAAAGGACAGCGATTCACTTTTTGACGGAATACAAAGCTGTAGCATTACAGTTGCTTATTCTGTTTATTATCATATTTAGATGTTTCTTCTACAAAATAACTGTTTTCTGCAACTAATAAAGTAATTATGGGAAATGGTTTTGTCCTACAATCTCAGGACATTTGCCATTTTGTCAATGTTTTGCAGGACACAACTGCCCAAAGGTGGACTGTCCTCACAACGTGGGACAGGTGGTGACCCTACACATATCCCGCTACTGTACCGTGGACTGGTGACCATCCCGACACGCGGATATGTATTGATGCAGGTTAACATTTCCATGGTTGGCGTTACCTGCCCTGCCCACCCTCCAGGATGATCGGGTTGTCGGTCACTATGTTTAATATGTGGTGATTTCGCCTTACTTATCTGTGAACTTGCATCCCTGGGTTCCATATTACCCTGTTGTACTTTCTATCTGTGTATGCGCATATATATTTCTACATGTGTACTGATATGTATTTCCGTGATCTGTGTATGCACATGCGCACATGTGTGGTCGACTTGGCGCTTATAGTGGCAGCATATGGCTACGCCGTGTGCTGTTGAACCGGCGGCGTTGAGGTGTTGGCCGTCCATGCTCTGCTGGCTATTGCGTGTGCAGTGTTTGGCGGCTGCCTTTGTTGGAGTCACACATACGTCCGCACTACGGTACACATTGCGGGCGGACATGGTTGTGTGGCGCCCATTTTACTGTGTGTGCAGGTCAGGAGGTGTCAGTCCATGGGGCCTACACTGTCAAAGTATGTGCTATGCGTTCCCTCTTTGCCAGGGCGTAGGCATATTGGGTACGCCTCTGTCTACCTACTGGGGCTGGCTCAGTGTGTCCGTGGCGCCGCACGCCCTGTGCCTGTGCTTGCCCTGGCAGTTGTGGCGGGCTTGGTGGCCCTCCGCATTATGTCCCTGCAGCAGCTGTTTCCGCAGAATCATATTGTGTAGCATACAACATACTATGAATATGTGGGCACTTGTGCCTGGAGAGTACTGCAAGGCTCCACCGGATGTATCCAAGCACCGGAACCGTGATTTCAACATCCCAACACACGCCTATGATTATTCTCGCTTGTGCGGTGCCTCATTATGGCGTTCTTGCATGTGTGTGTGTGCATTTCTGATGGGTGTCATCAACCACGGCTCCAGTGCGTAGCCAGCATCCCCACAAGGTGACCTTGTGTGATGTCCCCACTGGCTAATACCTGATACAGCTGTGAGGCATGCCAGATATGGGAGTCGTGGTAGCTTCCAGGGCTGCCAGCACACACATCCATGATAATGCCCCGCGCATTGCACACGACCTGGCAATTGATGGAGGGGTATCCCTTGCGGTTTATGTAGCGCCTACCCTGCTCCCCAGGTGGTGACTTGATTTCTATGTGCGCACAGTCTATCGCACCCAGGACCTCCGGTATTGTGCCACACGGTGGAAGCGGCGATATTGCTAGCCAACTCCTCCTGAGATGTGGGGAACTTTATGTGCTCATGGGCATGTGGTAACATGGCATCCAGGAACTGGTGTAGTACCCTGGATGCTGATGCCTGTGAGATGCCCATTATGTCCCCGGTGGGCCTTTGAAAGGTACCTGTAGCCAGTATTCGCAAGCTCACACATACCTTTGTGTCCACTGGGATGGGCTCCCTCTGTTGTCTCTTGTTCTCAGGCGCGCCGGCACAGCTCCACTATTTGCTGTAACGTGTCCCTGTCCACCCTGTAGCGCCCTACTATCTCCAGGTCTCGCAGCCCCTGGTAGGTCACCCTTGGTCTGAACACTCTCCTTCTCCTGTGAGGCCTACGGTAGTTGTCGGCACCACCCTCCGCAACTCCGCCTGTCTCTGCCACATACCTATGCATCACGGCCACGGCGGCACCCAGCATATACATGTTAAAAGTTCCCGCCTGTTTACACCCCACGGTGCGGCGCTTTGGGAAATCGCTGTGTGTTGTGCGATTCACATTTATTACTGTTGTGCTGTATACCCGGTGAAGTCATTGGGTGTGTCTGTGCGGCCGTATCCATGGATTATTTCCGTGGTTTTACGCTTGCAGCTGCAACGGTACTGCCTGTAGTGTTACATTACAGTTGCCTGCATTGCCTTCGCCTGGCATCTTACATTACTGCATCCTGCAGGCACATGGCATATGATGCATTTTATCTGCAGCCGCAGTTATGCTACCTCTGTACTTGGCTGTGCTATTTCGGTTCTTTGCTCTTTGCATTTCTACTACATCCCCTACTATCTTTGCACTCATATGCCTCCCTTTCCCGTTCTGCAGGAGTCTGCATGCAGACTTATCAGCTGCCGGCGCTTGCCTCTTCCTGCATTGATTGGTGTTAATTGCTCGTTACGGATCCATTTACACTGCTTCCGCATTTCCTCGTATTCTCCGCATTACCTTCCTATATCCCTGGTTGTTGCCGGTGAGGCCGCCACATGACTGGTTTAGGGAACGAGTCATCCTCGTGCACATGCATTTGTACGCCATTCTGTACTCTCAGCGCATCTATTTCCTAACACGCCAGTCCTGATGCTGTGATGTGCATTGTACAGCCCAGATTTGCTGTCCTCCAATATCCTTCCTCCTACAGTGGCACACCCTCTGTGGTTGACATGTATCTCGTGTAGGCCACTCCTCGGTGTAGTACCGCCACGCCGCTTGCTCCATCCTTACGCTGGCCGCTTTTGCGATTCACTATTATCTGCCTCATTTGCATGGAATTGACTACTAATACCTGGTTACGGCGCCGACACCGCCACCACTCCTTGACAACCATTGCGCTGGGGTTGCAGCTTTACATACATACTATGGTGTGTGGTGGCTGTGCAGCTGATTTGTGTTCTACTGCTCTTTTCGGACATTGTCATATTATTTCATTGCTTTACAACTTCTGTGCACATATCCCGGGGTCTGCTGTTCTTTCTACGACGTGCCATTTATGTCATTTTTACATTTTGTGCATATTTTCTTTGGACATTCTCGGTGCCTTTCCACATTGGCATATTGCACCTATATGATACCTGACATTGACAGCCTCACACTACTCCACCGATATGTTTGGGTACATGTAAACCGCTTTTTTGGTTTACATTGCCGCGTCTCTTACGCTTACGCCTGCGCCACTGCGTGGATCGCTATTTGCCCTCATTTGCATGGTGCAATACCGCACACAGTGTGTTTTGCATACCTACGCCGGGCGGGACGGTCCGCGACGCCGGTAGTGCACGTGGAATTCATTCATACCTGAATCGCTAAGCAGCCATATTTGGCGTTATAACGCCGACGCTATGCTGGCGCCTGGCGCAAGGTTCATGAATCCCGGGGCTTGTTTAAATTAATGTTATGGAGGACACTAAGTCTAATTCAAATATTACACCTCTACCCTATTGTTTTGCTGGTGTATACCTCAGACTGCACTCATTCGAGAGGCTGTCCTAACACCAGTAACGTACCCTGCATGATAACTTGAGATCCATTTTTACTAAATGATGAAGACTCTTATTACTCCCTAACAAAGTAAATTAGGCCTAGTAGCCAGATGCCCCACAGAGAATCATCATTAGGTTACATTTTCTCACAGCAGTCCAGTCTAGAAACTGTGACCCATGGTGTTATGCTTACACACGTCATAATGACCAGCAAGATATGGAAATGGAGACATATATCCTTAGCATCATTTTTGTTGTGATATTTTGTTATGTGTTCTTCATCAAACACAGTTGAACTACACATGATATTTTTCTAGATGTCTTACCTGCATTATCTGTGTTTTTATTTATGTATTTTTTTCATACTGATGGTTTTGAATACCACACAACTGATATCAGTAGAACATGTGGTGGCAAGTAGGCAACTATCAAACAAAATCTTCCTTAGGTTAATCATTTTTATCAAACTACTAGAGATCAAAACTCTTTGGCATTAGTAAAGGAACAGACAAAAAAATATTAGGCAAAAAAGGACAAACTGAAAATCTGGACAATTGAGAGGTATGCTGGTATTGGAGTCTACTTTAACAGAAAGGGTTGGCCACAGCCTCCAGATGGTAGCACAACTGATTCGAATTAGAATCGAACTCAGAATGTACAGCACTGTCTTGCACATTTGAGGTGCATTTATCCAAACTATCATTTTTGCAGAAACAATGTGTACAATGAAGAAAAGTTATGAATTCTTAATTAGCGCAACAAACTCCATATTTTCAATTGACATTTGGGTAGACTGAAAAAATGCAAGTCTGTGTGCTCATACACATATCCAAACACAAACACAGACACACACCATCCCAGGCATGGACAAAACACACATATAGACAGTCAGACACCCAAACACACACACTTTATCCTAGATATTCCCTTAACTTTCTGTTGAGAACATTTAGTACAGTATGATACTGAAACAATTTAGCTTAGAGTACAGTAATAATATGCACTACAAAATGCTGGAACAAATTGCCCAGCTCTAAAGCATAGAGGCATAAAGCCCTGACAATACCTTAAATGGCCTGTGTTGGATTAGCAGTTTGGAAAGCAGGAGGAGGGTGGTAGTGAGTGGCTGGTGTGGCTGTTCCACTGTGTTGTTGACATCTGCAGGAGTAAAGTGTGTGACATAAAACAACATGGGCTGGAGTGATGTTGCATTGCAAGACGGCAGGGGGAACGGGATGTGTGGATGCACAGATGTGTCACTGTGGGGAGAAGTTTTATCTGGATACCACAGCTGTGAGTTTATGCTGGATATTGGGTGCCCCATGTATATGACCATTCACTTCCAGTATCCGACTCTCACTTTTGGGGGGAATGGACAGACCATTAGGCTCTTGCCTTGACCAAGAAACAAACAGACATAGTTGAATGGGCCAGCTGTCATTCTGAGGAGTAACAAATGAGGCTACAGAGTGCATGGAGGAGACCTTGAAACATGTGGAGTACAAAAACATGGATACAGAAACGAAGCATAAAAGCAGGCTGTAGCCACACCAGATTAGAGAATAAAATTATTTTGCCTCATCTGCTATGAATTCTGAAGCACCTCACAAAATATGCATAACACTTTTTCATTTGTTTTTATTAGGGGATTCAATAGTTTGCGTAGAACTACAACAAACAGGCATGACATATGATCTTCTAGTTCTAGCAATAACAACTACTTTCTGCTCATTCTGCACTAGGCAACTATATGATCAGTTACTGCCCGCTCACCCTTGATTTAGAAAACAACAAAAGCAGCAATACAGACTGGCTCTCAGCGCACCTGCTGCAAATGACAGGAACTTGTTAGTTATAACCTGTGATGGGCTAGTCTGTATCCCACCGAATGGTGTGGAATGAAATTGAGCTATTTTTCTTCTTCCCAAGCAATGCTCCACAAGTCCTTTGGAGGGCAGTCTGATGACTGCAACAGGGGCTTCCCTTCTTGTTGTAAGTTTAACAGGTGGAATGCCATGTACAGAAGGACTGTGTCACAGGTCTGTGTGATGCTAGTTATGCATGTTTATGACAGAACATCCAGTAGCAGAAAACAGGATTTCATGCTCATTAACAGAGACAAGAAGTTGTTTTGGACAGCCTAATGAGAACAGAAGGACTACCCCTAGCAAAGAAATGGAATTCCAGTGCATCAGGCTATTAGATTTGTCTGCTCTGAGTTTACCATAACATTTTCAGTTGGGGAAATTTACTTATATTCCTTTTTGATAGTGCATTTACTTAATAACTTAATAGAACTTCATAAATAAGGGTGTACCCACAGCAGCGATACATTCTGTGTGCACTGGTGTGTAAAAAGACATTAGCAAACCTCTCTCTATCAGACCATCATATGAAATATACATATTTCCCCTGGAAAAATGTTTCAATAAACTAGCTCATGAATGAACAATGATACAGAGATCTTTAATAATATATTCAGGTTAGCATGCCTGACTCTACCAGGCTACAAATATATTTTTCATATGGTAGGAAGATCTAACCATGTTTGTGCTTTGTTTTGAGATACCTAGAATGACTAAATACTGGGAGACATTTACAGCATGAGGGATTTCAGATATTGCTGAATGCAGCTGCAGGCCAGACCCAGTGGGTAATATTTCTAGCTACTTGAAGTTACAAGACAGAAATAAATACAGGACATGTACAAGGAGCAACAGTTACTTGAAATCACAAGTGTACCCAAATTAGATGTATAAGTCATGCAGGTAACCAGTAGGAAAAGGAACTGAAGTCTGTGACTGATAACAGATCACTGCTGCAAGGTTCTTCTTGTTTGCGTCTGTCCACAAAATGGTTACATGAAATGATTTCTGAATCAAGCTTATTATGCTAATTTCATGTGTTGCTAATATCTATAGACACCTGACTTAGGAGGTTAAAGCTAGCCAGACTGTGACAGTGATTGTCAGAAACCACTGTACAATATAACAAGAAATTGCCCCTGAGCTCCAGCAGTCTGCTGTAATTGCCAGTCTCACAGATTATTTCCAAATACTTTTGTGAAGCTAATTAAGCCAAAAAGCTTTTTAATGGATTACTGATTGTGTAGTGAAGTCTGTTAGGATCCTTTTAACTGTCCTGGCTATTTCCAAGCACTGTGTAAGGAATTACACCAACTCTGGAGGTGAGACTTGTTGATGCCAGAAATAATTCAGTATGTGTGTGTGTCTCTCTCACAAGTATAATGCCTGTACTATAATGAGATATATGTGTATATAATGGTTTTTGTTTTTGTGTGTATAGGTGATAGAGAGAAAATGTGATTAAGGTGAAAACAAACAGGATATCTATGTGTTTACTAACTGAAATGCATGGTTTCTTTCCCTCATTGTTACATATTCTCGCATTAAAACCCAGAGACTTCATTTCTCCAATATAATGAGCCTTGATAGAATGCAGTTCACTGAACTGCATAACTCTCTGTCTAATATTAATAAGTGGGTACACACTTCTGATTATAGTGACAGTGCTGAGCAGAACTGGACAATGTATAGATGTACACATATATATATATATATATATATATATATATATATATATATACATATCTATCTATCTATATATATATATATATATATATATATATACACACACACACACACACACACACACACACACACACACACACACACACACACACACACACACATGCACACGTTGCAAATAAGAATTTCTAGCTAAGACTTCTTAAAAAAAGGAAAAAAAACAACCACAAACTGTATCCAATCTCATTTGAGAGTTTATATTGATCAATTACTTATAACTTGTTCAGAAATCAATACTTATTTATTGAAACATAAGATATTAAATAGATGAGCACTTTTACCCTTAACAGGCAATACTTCACTGAAGTTGCAAGTATTGAAAAAGAGTTGTCTCGAAAGCTTTGCTGTATTAAATTTTTCTATTTTACATCACTTTCTACAGTGTTTGGATTATTTGAGTTTTTTTGCATTGGAATTTGATTTGTTTGAACTCTTGTTGGGTGGTGACACTTTTTGTTTCGATGTTGAAACGGAGCCCATGAGCAACTGATAGTGACTAGTCATGAACTTCATAGCTGCAGTCTCTTCTTGTGGCTAGATTTTTGCATCAGTATGAAAGAGTTAAAGGCATGAGACCTCTATGCTAAGCAGTAGATTCATTCACTGAAAGGCTGTTATTGGCATGTTTGTTTGTATATGGGATAATTCTTGAAATATAGAGACTGATTGAAGCAAGTCAGTGTTTATGTTCCATGCTGTGTTTATAGCCTGTTTGGTTAAATATGACTTGGAAAAAAGACTGGGGTGCTGAAGTAGGGGAAATAATGAATCCAGCAAAATTTTCACTGCATACTCTCTGTCCACATACGATGGGGGAAATATTTATATGTAGCACAACCAGGTCAATGACATACAGTGATGTAAGTAGATGAAAATATGTTAAAGAATGGAGTTTTCATATCTAGATAGTCAGGCATACATAAGGAAGAACTATTATCTTTTTTAAACAACGTTATAGAATTATTACTTGTGGCATAGACAAACTTACAGTTATACAAAAGTAAACAACCCATATTAAAAAGTTCACATTTACAACCATTATACATTACAAACGTTATGGGCGGCCACGGTGATACAGCGGTTAGTGTTGTCACCTCACAGCAAGAGGTTCTCCGGTTCGATCCTCGGCTGGGGTATCTTCTGTGCAGAGTCTGCATGTCCTCCCTGTGGCCATGTGGGTTTCTTCTGGGTGCTCTGGTTTCCTCCCACATGCTAAAGACATGCTGTAGGTGGATTGGACACTCTAAATTGGCCCTAGGTGTGTGTGTGTGTGTGCCTTCTGTGGAAGGTTGGGCGCCACGCTGGCAACTCGACCCTGTAAAACTCCACTGCCAATCATGAGCGGACAGGTGATCTGCTGTGGTGACCCCTAACCGGGAAAAGCTAGAAGAAGATACATTACAAACATTATACACTACATCCACCTAAGTTCAAACCCAGTGGTGAGAGATTTAGGAATGCAAGTTTACTGCAGCCTTAATTTTGATCATGAGCTGTCCACAATAGGAAGGAAGGCCTTCTACACTGCATACCTCATAGGCAAGGGTATAGCATCCAAAGCTAAGGAGGTTATAACTTTCCTGTACTCGGCTCTCATCAGACCAATAACAGAGTACAGTGCTCCTTTCTGTATGTACCTCAACAGACATCTGCAGCAACTGGAGAGACCACAGACGTTTCTCACCAAGAAAATTCAGGCTTACAACACATGACCTACATGGACAGACTGAAGGTCTTATCATTTTACTCAGTATCATATAGAGGTGTCTTGTACCTACCTACAGAGCAGTCTTAGACCCAGCCTCGATGAAACTAGTGCACTTCCACAAATCCAGTGGGACAAGATGCACTCACTCTAGAGATCTTAACCCAGCCTGTGATATTAAGAGGACATACTGGGGAGACAGATATGTCTCCCTGAGGTTGCCACTCCTCTGGAACAAACTTCCAATTCATGTAAAACAGAGCTCCTCAATGACCCTATTTAAGGGCAACCTGGACAATTGGATGGGAAACCTTAAATTTACATCAGGGATTTTACTTATGTCCCTCTTACACAGGGTCATCCAGTGCTGATCATAGATTCACATGCAAACATAGACTGTATGTCTTGGTCCATAAGGGAACAAGGGTATAACATGGCTAGGCTTGTAGAGGCCTTAGGGCCAATAGCCTAGTAACCCCCTATGATCCTATGACATATATTCTTCTACACAATATAATCAATCCAACATTAAATACATTTTTTAATTCCTGCCTTTCTTAAACTTCATTCAAACTTCACAACATTTTCTGCACAAATTTTTCCCAGAATTTCTTTTTTATTCTGTGCAATTTGCTCATACCCTTTTATAAATATCTCACTTCCTGTTCTTTTATCTCAATATGTACTGCTTCAAGTACAGTTGGTTTATACTTCGATTTCCATTTTCTACTAATTGCTTTTTTGGCAGCCACCAGAATTAAGGTTGCCCCAGCTGAAAATTAATAAATAAATAAATAACCTCCTTAGTTAATCTAATTTGTTTTCCCAGTATTCCTGATAGAATACTCTGCAGGCAGTTTTTAAAGTATGCCAACTCCTTACACTCTGAAAACATATGCTCTCAGGTACCTCTTTCTTTCCCATCATATCTCCAGCATTTACCATATACCTGAGGAAAAATTCTTTGGAGTCTACCTAAGGTATAAAAGCACCTCTTTAAACATTTCAAAGCAAAAATCCCAAATCTTCTAAACTTTGTTGCATATTTGGGAGCCAACCATATGCCTGTCCATTGTTTTTTTGTGAATTGCTTATCTAATCTCTCTTCCCATTTTTTTCTTACCTCCTCTAAATGAGTCCTATAGTTATTGTACAATATTTTATACATCCAACTAATTGTCCCTTTTTAACAGCAGCTTCTGTTCAAGATTCAACTAAAAACTCTACCAGAGCAAGTCTTTCATTTAGGATTCCCATAGCCCTTTCTCTTTTCCTATACTTTGATATCAATCCCTGAAAGGGAAGGCAGTTTCTAGGCTGCAGTCAAAATGTCTTCTTGGCCTCTTCCCATTCTATTACCTTTTCCCCCTCTAATTATTTGTTCCCAATACCTTGGTTCATTTGTCAGTGTCCTCTAGTAAATTCTAGCCCCCTCGAACCTATTCTGTGTACCTCTAATTGCAGTCATCCCTATCAACAGAATCTTCATTCTTTTCCCATGTTGACTTAGTTCATAGGTTCACAGGTAGGTCCTAGGCTATCGGCCCAAGGGCCTAAGTAAGCCTAGCCAACAAGGTTCCCTGGCGTACGCCACCCAAGAAAGTTATTTTTCTGTGCCACTGTCGAGCAGAGCCACAGAAGTGATCCCCGGGGTGTATTTCCTATTTCCCATCCACTCATCAAGATTTTTCTTGAAGAGTGCTAATGAGGAACTTTGCTTGACATAGATGGGTAGCTTGTTCCAGAGTATGGGAAGTCTCTGGGACAGGAATCTATTCCTCCAGCATGTCCTGTTTATTGTGGTGACAAGGTTTATATCCCTAGAGTGTGTAGCTCAGAGAGATTGGGATTTCTTTAGGTGCAGCATGTCCAACAGCTCTGGGTTTGACATAGCTTTATATGTTAGGCAGAGATCACCTCGGAGTAGATGATATGCTACGGAGTAAAGCTGGAGTTTTTTGAGACAGTCAGTGTAGGGCATCTGTCTGAAACCAGCAATCCTCTTTGTGAGGTACTTCTGTGGCCTTTCAAGCTGCTGCAGATGTCTTGTGAGGTACATTCCAAAAGGGGCATTGTACTCTATAATGGGTCTAATGAGTGTCGAGTAGAGGGGAACAATGACCTCTTTTTTCTTGGATGAGAACCCTTTTGTGATGAGGTGTGCCAAGTAGGACTTCTTGACTACTGTGGCAATGTGATTATCAAAGGAGAGATTATTGTCCACCTGGGTCCCAAGATCTCATCACACATTCAGTGTTAAGTATACTGCTGCCTATGTGGTAGTTCATGGGTACAGAGTTTTTACTAAAGGGGATGGCAATGCACTTTTTGGCATTGAGCTTGAGACCATGGCTCTGACACCAGGCATCTGTCTCAGTGAGGCCCTTCTGTAGGATGTCCACACATCATTTGGTGACTCGACTATGGCTCCTAGTTTGCAGTCATCTGTGAACTTCATTAGCCAGAGGCCTTCTGTGTTAGCCTGTGCTTCAGAGAACTAGATACCAAATAGGAGAAGTCCCAGGACTGAACCCTGTGGTACTCCACTTGTCACTGGTTTGAAGTCAGATTTGGAGTCTGCAACTTTTACATAATGGGTTCTGTCAGTGAGCCAGCTGGCAACCCATCTTGTGACATAGGGATTTATACCTAGTTTAGTGAGTTTAGCTATAATTCCAGAATGGGGGATGGTGTCGAAAGCCTTGGCGAGGTCAAGATAGGCTGTATGAACCACTTTACCCTCATCTACAGCTTTGGTGACTGCCTCAAAGAAGTCAATCAGGTTCAGGAGGCATGATTTACCTTTCACAAACCCAAACTGGGTGGGGGTCCAGAGTTTGGAGGTTACCAATGTCTTTGTTTATGAGTTCCATGATGATATGTTCCATGGCCTTGCAGACCAGACTCATCAGGTTAATAGGGCGATAGTTCCTGGGATCAGTGGTGGCTCACCCTTTGTGGAGTGGGATAATTGTTGCTGTGCACCATTCAGTGGGCACAAAGCCTGATGTGAGGCTATGATTGAACATGGTGCTTAGGTGGGGAGCCAGTTCGTTCAGAAGTTTGTGTAAAACACAGCCTGGGATGTTGTCCGGTCCCATGGATGCTGTGTTTTTGGCTTTAAAGAGTGCAGCTTTTACCTGCATAGTTGTGATTACAGGGACTCTGAACCTATCTGCCAGGATGTTGCCAATATCAGTTGGTTCTGTAATTTTCATGCCGGTGTGCTGTAACTCAGAGCAGATCTGGGTGTTGCGACTAAGATTCTTGACATAGCTATAGAATGCTTTGTGGTTGTCCTTACAATCAGTGGTGATTTTGTTTTTGTAGTTAGCTTTGGAGGATCTTATAAGGGATCCCAGTTTCTTACTGAGGCTGACTATGGAGCACCTCCACTCATGGCATTTTACTCTCTTTTGCAACAGTTTCTTCCTTCTGTTGTACAGTTTGTTTATGGCAGGGGACCACCAGATTGGCTTCCTTTTTTTGGAGGATAGCATATTGGTTCTGTTTGGGATAGCACGATCCATGCACTTGTGTAAGTGCTTATAGAGTGAATTTATGTAGGATTCTGCAGTCATAACTGTTCTTAATATATTTTCTGCTACTTTATGAATATAATATTCTGTATGACTGTTGTTATTCTCCTTAAGGAAGGATAGGGAAGGCAGTTTCTAGACTGCAGTCAACATGTCTTCTTGGCCTCTTCCCATTATATTACCTTTCCCCCTCTAATTATTTGTTCCCAATACCTTGGTTCATTTTCAGTGTCCTCTAGTAAATTCTAGCCCCATCATGCCTATTCTGTGTACTCCTAATTGCAGTCATCCCCATCAACAGAATCGTCTTTCTTTTCCCATGTTGACTTAATTCTTAGTATATTTTCTGCTACTTTATGAATATAATATTCTGTATGACTGTTGTTATTCTCCTTAAGGATCTGTATCCAAAATCACACTCTCTCCTTATTTCTTGAACCTCCTCACTTCATCATCATCCTTTTCTGTTTTGAATTGTAGATTTTTACTTGTGCTGTATGTATACATCTTAACTGTGTAGCTCTAAAATATCCATTCAAATCAGGTAATCCTAAACCACCTTGTTCTATTGGAAGGATCAACTTATTCTATCTGAATCTTGCCCTGTTCCCAACCCAGATAAAATCCTTCAACTCTTTATTAATTACTATCCACAACTTATCCTCTGGTTGATAAAGATATGCCTGACCTGTATATAAAACTATAGGGATGAAAAACATTTTACTGATTGTATCTTGCTATCCAGATCCATAGGCAAAAGCTTCCAGTTTCCGTATTGTCTTTTATTTAGCCTCTTCCCACATATTCTTAGCTGCCAATAACAGAATCCTATTTAACCCATAATCCTAAATGCTTCATTTTATCATGTCCCTATAAACACAAACATTGCTGAACCAGTTCATGTGTGGGTACGTAGCCTTTTTTTTATGTTCATTAATTTTATATCCCCCTAAAATTTTAACTGTCTCAGAATGTTCCATAACATTGAGATATCCTCCTCTGGTTTTATCAGGTCCAAAGTAATACTGTCTGCAAATAAAGACAGCATTTGTTGATTACCATATCAATTATATCCTTGAATTTCTGAGTCCCTTATTTTCAATGGTTCTAACTATAATGCAAATAACAAAGAGGAAAGGGGACACCCCTGTCTGGTTCCTCTGTTGAGACACAACTTTTCAGAGAGGAACCCTGTCTATTTGATTTTTACCTCTGATCCCTTATATATCCTCCTAGTTAACTTTATTATTGCATCATGAATGCAAATGTTTCCATTGCCCTACTAATCACATCTTACTCTGTTGAATGCTTTCTCTGCAACTAGATCCACCAACAACAGCAGTATTTTCTTACATTCTGCTGCCCTCTGAACCATCATTGCCCTATTATTTTTGTCAAAATGTTTGTCTTCCATCCACAAAACCATACTGATCCATATTTGTTTTGGTAAAACCTTTGACATTCTTTTAGCCGTTATAGGCAAACACTTCATAATCATGGTTTAAAATCAAAATGGCACTATATGAAGCTGGATGTGATGGGTCTACCATCTGTGGGTATTACAGCCACCACAACTTTTTTATCAGGATGTTGATGCTTCCCCTCCTTTTAAAATACTGTTAAACTAAACCATCTAGATCTTTATCACATTCTTCCCTCCAAGCTTCCAAATTTTCACTGGAATACCTTCTAGTCCTAGAGTTTTTATCTCATCTCCAACTATCTTAACTGTGCATTTTCTCACTTTTCCCATTTCCTTGATTTATACAAATTTTCATAAAATTTCCAAAATATCTCTAATATCTCTACAGGATCTCTTATTATTTTTCTTGTTATTGACTTTTTAAGTTTGGCAAAACAGCCCTTACTATTTTCTGTTGCCTAAGCCATTGTGTTAAAAGTTTTTGTGATTAGGAGTTATCAAAAACAGTTATTTAACAGCAATCTTTCTTAACTGATGCATATTATGCAGGCACTCCCTTATTTTCTCTTTGGCACTCTGCAGTTGCACCTCTTCTTGTTCTGTGAGATTCCTCTTATTCTGAAATTCTTTAATCTTTTCATCCCCTCTAAATAATTCTTAACCATGTTTTTTTTTCTTTTATTTCTACCATATTGGTAAACTTCACTTTCATTTTATCCTACTCATTAGCTATAACTTCTGGAGTACTTTCCATCATCCTTAATAACTTCCAAGTACTTTCCACTACCCATTTGTTAAACTGCACTCTTTTTAACAGGTAGGTAGGGAAGCACCACATTTTAAGTTTTACTTCATTACCCTTCATTTTTATCTTAGTTATTACTGGTGCATGTGTGTCACAGCTCTCAATTAAATGCACACTTTCCTGTGAAATATAATTTCTATATAGCCTATTCCCATTATTGTACCCTGGGGAATAATAATTTTCTCAAAGTTCTTACTATTGAATTTGCATCTTTTATAAGAAATATTTTCATAAATAAGATGTCAAATAAGTAATTTGAGTTAATTGAATTACCTACCTATATAGGATGGGCTTGCAAGTTCATATTTTATGTAAAGGTCTGAGGAAGTGGTGTGTGAAGCACTACAAAAGCGCTTACTGACAATAAAAGCTTGTTTTTATCATGTATTGTGTTTCTTCAGCCACAGGTTTGGATTGTTGATATACTTTGTGACAATATTTTTCATTTTTGGAATATCTTACAACCCATTAATACCAACCTTAACCTTAAAGAACGTTGCTTATTTTCATAAATTTCTTCAGATGTCTACCCTATTTTGTTATAGTTTCCCTTCTTAGCCCCAGAGAAACATCTTCATTGTTGCAAATCAAATTCTAGTCCCCACCTATAAGTAATTTTCCTTGCTGAAAACTGATTATTTCTCCCAACTTTTTCTTAAGCCCCATAACAGCAGTTTTAGTTGGAATATAAAGACATGCCAGCATAATCTTCATCCCTTGCCAGAAGCCTTTTACAACTACAAATCTTTTTTCCCTCTTCTATCAGTACTGGAACTCCTCTAGCAATAAATGTAAGTATGCCTCTGTTCCTTTGTCCATGATATTCTTGTGAATATCCATCCTGAAATCTTTTATTTATCAAATTCATATTCTCAGTTTTTTCCAAATGTGTCTCCAGCAGAATTATTTGCACTCTACATTTCTTAATATAATTAAGTATTATTTCCTTTTTGTCTATCCCTGTGAGGCCATTCACATTCCAAGATAATATGGAAATGTTACCATTATGATAAGAATTAATTATTCCCACCTAATTTATACAGCTGCTTTTCCAAATGCCTATTTCCAACTTTTGTGATACATGCACCCACTAATGTTTGACAGGTTGATCCTTCATACAGTTTTACTATTTTTTCCATCTGAACCTATGTCACATTTTACAAGAGTTTTTGTTTGTAATCAAACCCTCAAAAAACACACCCCCTAGAATACCCCCATAACTTGTTAACTTATTACACACACAAAATGATGTACATCTTTAAATGATGAAGTTTACCCCTATCCTAAATAGAAAGCTGAAAACGCAAGCCTTATTTAACCTAAAGTTGAGGTTATCCATGCTAGGATGCATGTTACTGTGTGTGTTTCTACTCACACTAACTGGTGTTTTGAAGAACTGTTATTTTGAGCAGGAGCCCAGCAATACCAATGGTGCAGGATTACCAGTACACTAATACCCAGGAGGTCATTTGAAAGTAAACAGATTTTTTTGACAAACAATTTTTGGAAGTCACAAGCCAGAATTGATGAAACTAAGAAAATTTATTTTTTATGGAAGCTTTCAGTATTTAGACAGGTACAGGGGGCTTACACTAGGGGAGGGAGGTGTAAACATGGGGAAAAGGGAAAACTGGATGAGTAAATTGAGATTATCATCCTGGAATGCAATGATTTAGTCTGCCAGACCAAACAATTGAAAATAGAATATATGAAAGCAACCACAATACATGTAGTTATGCTGCAGGAAATCCACTTAAATGTTCAGGAGCATGTTGAAATGTGAAAGTTGGGGGTTAAAAAGTATTAGGGAGCTATAAATGAAGACAGAGGAGATGATGTTGGAGAAGGGGCAGTAGCTAAACAGGGTGAAAGAGGAACAAGAGGAATGCTGAATACAGAAGGGTGACGATGAAGTTGATACATTTTGGATCTAGCCCAAAATCAAAGAAAATACTGGCTTAGAGACTGAGAGAATATAAAATACATTTTATATAAGTAAAATAAGAGATTCTCCTTTAGGTAACCTAATTGACAATCCAGAGGAAATACTGCAAACTTTTAGGGAGCATTTGACTACAATATATAATGAAGAGGGGCTTGGAAGAGGGCAACCAAAAAATGAAGTTTTAGACAACATCCAGCTCCTGTTTCTTACTAGTGAGAAAAGAAAAGTCCTTAATAAACTTATTAAAATAGAGGAATTGAGGGAAGCTATGAATATGCAAACTGAAGGCAAGTCTCCTGGATTTGGATGAAGTGTCTGCAGAAATAAACATGGAAGGGGGGGGCACAGATGCGTTAACTCTTTACAAAAATGTTTAATAATATTTTTATGGGGGCACCATTCCAGGGTCCTGGAAATAAGCTATTATAGCTATGATTCCAAAGAAACAGAAGGATTTGGCTGACCAGGGAAAGTATCACCAAATTTAATTATAACATTTTTATCACTGTTCTGGCCAAGCAACACTCAAATGTATGAAAGAAGATAATTCATCCAGACCAGTTTGGCTTTCAAAGAAGAAAGGCAGACATTTGATAATACTGTCAGAACTATTATGACTCAATGTCAAGACGAAAGAGAGGAATACCTCTTCTGATAGTAGGATTTGAGCAGATAAGTCTTTTGATAGGGTGAGGGAGGATATTTACTTTCAGGTCTTAGAAAATTTGGACTCCTGAATTTATGAATCTGACTAGTGGAGAATGTTAACTGGGACCTGGAAATTCAGATCAGAGAACATTTGAGTTGAAAGCCCTCAGCACTCTCCTTATAATAATAGGGAAAAAGGTGACTACTCATAGATGGAACACATGACATAGGCCAAGGTGGAATGAAGTCAAAGAGATAATGGGACAGGTAAGTTTGCTAGAAATCAGGACTGCGAAAATGAAGGCTAGTAAGAGAATTGCACTGAAATGGGATGTAGGGGTGAAGGCCAAGGTGAAATTAGCTGGATCCCTCTCTGAAGAAATTCTAGTCATCAAGGAGGGTAGACAAGGTTGCTCTCTGCCCTATTAGTTATTTGCTATGTAGCTGGAACCCTTGGCAGAAAGAATTAGGAGTTTGGACCATCAGTGTTATAACTGGTATGACAAGCAGGAAAAATAGCACTGTTTGCTGATAATGTTTTGTTATTTATGGCCAATTCTAAACTGGACATTCCCAATTTTTTTTACACTTTTGCATTGATTCATGGGGATACCAGATTATACATTCAATATATTGAAAACGAAGGTTATAGCTGAACATTCCATATAGTTCAGGAATACCCATTTTATAGGGATATGAAAAAAATGAAATATCTGTGAGTTTGAATAAGTACAGTAGTGGAGACTGCTGCATGGAATATGTGGAAGGATACAGAAAAGAAGTTTTCAAAATTAATTAAGAGATGGAGAATGATGTCACTGGATATACCTAGTAGTATATAAGCCATGAAAATGTTTATTGTCCTCCTCTGGTGCTGTATATTAGGGCAGGCTTATCCCTTCAAATATGAAATATGGGATCAACTCAGTCATTCCTATGGGATGGGAAAAAACTGAGAGTGAGATGGGAAAAAGTGATAAAAGTGATACAATTTAGGAACAGGGAGGCCCAGGGGTACCTGACTTAAAATTATAATTTCAAGCAACTCAAGTAAATGTATTTATTTGATGATGCATTATGGATATGAAACAAATTGGAAACAAATGATGGAAGAACAGGAGAGGAGTCTAAGGGGGTATAGAAAGAAGGGCAGAAGGCATGTGGGTGTTGCTTACCCAGGAAAATAAGGAAAGGTATATTGAAAACTATGGCATGGTGTCTTCATGGAACTGAACTGGAACCAGAAATGGAGGAGATGGCTGAAGTTTATTGATGAAGTAGTAGTAATACCTATCTCACTGAAAGAGAAAAGAGCAGGATCTAGGGCTGAAATTATATAAAAAAAGCTATGGAGATGGGATCAGATTTCTCAACAGGACGAGATTATTATGTGGGATAAGGTACAAGAGTAATAACAGTTGTTGGAAAGGCATTATACTTGGCTTTTGTAGGTCTTGAACAAGAGGCCATTAGGTTAAAAATGCATGTGCTCTACCTGGAAATCTTCTGGAGTATAGTAAATTAATAACACAGGTAAGGATAATTATGGCTTATAGAAAGATTATGATATCTAGGGCATACAAGGGGCTACTAATAGGACTAAACTTCAGGAGCTTGTGCTTGCAAAGGCTGGCAGAGAATTTCTTGGAAGACAATACATGGCATGGGTGATTAGTTGCAGACAATTTTGGGCACACCAGAGATGTGATGCAAGGCAAGGAAAGTCAGAATATTTCTATAGAGCTGTTTGCACAAGTACTTTTACACCCCACAGAGAGTGTATAGGATGCTTCCTGATCCCTCCAACATGTGTTGAAGACACAATAGTGGAGACATAATCACATGGGACCATATATTTTGGGGTGATATAGAGCTGCAACACCTCAAGAAGAACTCGAGAAAGACACGGAGGATACTTTTGCATGACAAAGTGGATTTTTCAAAGGAACTTTTCCTGGTTAACTGGGACCTGGAAATTCAGATCAGAGAACATTTGAGTTGAAAGCCCTCAGCACTCTCCTTATAATAATAGGGAAAAAGGTGACTACTCATAGATGGAACACATGGCATAGGCCAAGGTGGAATGAAGTCAAAGAGATAATGGGACAGGTAAGTTTGCTAGAAATCAAGACTGCGAAAATGAAGGCTAGTAAGAGAATTGCACTGAAATGGGATGTATGGCAGAGAATAATAGATTCTGATGGGTGAGGAAGGGGAGAAGAAGTGAAGATAAGAAACTGTTAAAACACAGAAAAGATATTTGAAAACAGATGAAAGTAGGTAGAGAAGTTGTGAACAGATCAAGGAAGACGTTCAAGTTAGACAGCAATACATTGTTAAAGTAGACTAAGACTTCTATGGGACTCGTTGTTCTTTTTTTCAATTAGCTATTTTTTTACTTTTGTTTTCCTTTTTTTAGTCAATGCTGATACCTGAAAGTTAAAAGGAGGGGGAGAGGTAAATGTTCTACTGAAACTCTGATACTACATTAGTGAATCCTGCACCTGTATATAGACGAGAGCTAGTATAAAGTTCATTTGATATTTTTATGGTATGAACATCTTGGTATTGGACTGAGAGCCTTTGTACATGGCATATAGAAAGGAAGATCATTAGCAAATTGAAGGATCTGACAGAGCTCAGTAGCCAACACAGATGGAATGCTTTGTGAGCTGTGAGTAAGCTGATCAAGAAAATGTTATTTAAAAAAATATTAACTTTGTGATACCGTAGATGTAGCCCAGTAAAAAGCAAACAAGCAGATACTGTATCCAGTATAAGTGTTGTGGCTATACTCATGAAAAAAGTATGTTGTGAAGCATTTAAGTCTGAAGATTATGTAGATGTACCAATCAACCTGTAAAGGTGTACAAATTGAAAAATAAAATATCATAGCAACATCTTAATGTAGTTGAACCTGTCAACTGTACAGATTTTCGCAGCATGTCCAGATTTATGTCTCAAATGTTTGGTCTGTTCCTCTTAAAAATTGTGATTTTTTTTTGACAAATCACTGGGATGATCTAATGATTACTAAATGACATGTATTTGATTTTCAGACTTCATATCCTTCACAAATCCTGTTATTCTAACACCTTTATAAGTTTATAAGACCAATATTTAAAATGTGTCCCTATTTTTGGGCTTTTGTCCCCCCATTTTATTGGGCTTTGTCTAGATTTCTTGCACTAAGAGATTGAGAGGTATGGTTGAAGCAAAGAGACAATATAAAGTGGAAACTTTGTAGACACTGTCAAGATACACATTGTGAATGTAGCACAAACAGCAGTCGCAACGATAACTGCTAGTCAAAAAAATCTGATGAATAAAACCGTGTTACATTTAAACTTGCAACAGCTATAGAATACAATATTTTGTCTAAGTATATTTCAAGGCATCGAATTTTTTCGAACAGTATGTGTCTCTATTTACCCTTCTGACATATTCAGTATATTAGCTGAAGCCTGTGTGACAGACCTGGCTTGAGTTTGTTTCAAATACAAGAAATACAGACTGCTACTTCAAGTAGTGCCCTTTACAAACTACTTAAAGTAACCAAATATGTTGGCTTGCTTTGCTTCAAAACACCTGGCATGATTAAAAGAGTATTGGGTGGGACATTTTCTATCACCACTGTATCTTTTTATGCATATTCAGTCTTATGGTTCCTTCATCTTAAATTCTAATCCAGCCTATATCAACAGAAAGTTAGCCCTTCCTGGCCCTTGAACACATACTAATGCAATCTTTACCTGGGTCTCTGCTATCATTTGCTCAGGCTGTCTAGTGGTGACAATGGTATACTTTATTAATTCAGAATCCCATTGCTTCTCAGCAAATTCTGCATGGTAGGTACAATGAACTCCTGGGTATCTTAGTATCAGTAAATGGGTCTAGTTATCATATTATTGCTAACTATAGAAGCCCTTCTATGATTCCTGTTGGCCATGACATTTGCCTTGATAAACTGGAGTCCACAGATAATGAATCCAATTCAATTATTCTGGGTAACAATAACAACACACCCATTAGCTGACAAATTACTTCAACCAACAGCAAATATGCATAACAGTTCCTTATCTTTATTAATGTCAGCAACCAAATTGTGCCTTGTCCCACCAAAGGTTCCAATCCCCTTGACCTTTTTCTTACAAATATAGCCCTTGCCTGACCCACATCCAAAGTCTCCCCCTCCATGATTAAATCAGGCCATCATTTTGTCAAATTCCGTTAAAAACGTGGCCCATGATTCCATTCGTCACTACTGTTTTCAGGTATTTCTTCTCTAAGGCCAGCTTCCTAGCATACTCTTATTACCTAATGAAATCCCCTCCAAGATCCCATAACAAAAGCAGCCGCTTATACCATAGACTTTTACTCTTTCCTTAATTCTTGCATTAAAGCACTTTTCCAATCTAAGAAAAGTATGACGACAAATTTAAAAATTAGCCTCACTGAGTAAGCAAACTCTCCAGTCAAAAATACAAAACTTTCTTGCACTAAGGAATAAGTCCAAATCTCCATTATAAAAGTGATATAAACTGGTCTACAGAAAGCAAAGGCATAAAATCAAAAGTTGTTTTTCAAAGATAATCATAAGGTCTTCTTTTCTAAGAACCTAGAAATAATGCCTAATGCTGCAGTAAACTGATCTCAGAACACACAACCTTCTATGACCCAGAGGATATCACTAAATTATTTCTGAACATGTCCTAACTGCGGTGGTGGTGCTGCGGTAGTGCTGTTGCCTCACAGTAAGATGCTGTCCTGTTCGATTCTCAGCTAGAGCGTCTTCTGTGTGGAGACATGCGTGAATGGGCATACCTTCGTTGAAGGTTGTGCATCAGGGCCGGCAACTCGGCACATAAAAATCTACTGCCAATCATTAGCGGACCGGAGTTCCACTGTGGTGACCCCTAACCGAAAAAAAGCCGAAAGACACAACAACATTTCTGAACATGTCCTAATCATGTTCACCAAAACTAAAAACACTGTATGAGTCCTGGCAACATACCAGGCTGCCTTTTACCAATTGCCTTCTAAGCTTATTCAATTTTAGCTTCTCAACTGGGTGAGATGGGATATATGTCCAAAGCTTGGGGGAGAGTAATTGATGATGCCCCTGCACAATATTGACCCTACCACTGACCCTTGGAACTATGGACCTACCAGTCTTACTAATAGTATCTGTAAAGTCATGCATTATTCTATAACAGATAAGTAGTCTACAGTCCAGTGACACAGACCACTTTGGTTTTATAAAAGGTAAGTCCTAGTTACTTCAATTGGTGATTCTTTGAGGGGTGCTAAAACAACTGATAATGTTTATTCACTACATACTCCCTAGTAGATTTTGCTAAGGTCTTTCTACTACTGTATACTCTGATATTACTGAAAGAATCTTTTGCCTGTATATTAACCAGTGGATAACCCATTGTAATCCACTGGATAGCAAATTGTCTCACTGAGATTTCCCACACAATGAGGATTGGTGGTACACTTTCCATTAAAACAATTGTCATGATTGGCATCACCCAGTACTCTATATTTTACCCCCTCCTCCTCAGGATAATTCTTTGATATCCAAGCTGACATCTGGTCTATGGCTGATGGTTGCAAAGTTGGTACTGTCATTAAATCTAACTGAAAGAGATACACTGCAAGAAGGTTTAAACTGCACTAGAACTTGATGCCATGACCATAGGCCTAAGTTCAGTGTTAAAACTGCAGTCCTCTTTTGGTAACAAGAACACCTCTACACCTCTTACTAAAATACTTTCCCTTCTAAGGTACTATCATTATTAGAGACACAGGCACATTCATGGACAATGAATTACCCTTTGACCTCCATGTATAAACTACTGTTAAGAATTGATTCTACATGGCCCAGATAAATTCCTAAAATTATAAACTTTAGAATTTGGTAAGTTACTGTACCCCTCTTCTCATCTGGATATAGGCTCATAAGAATGTATTGCCCTCCCGCCGTCATGTCCCTGTCCAAACACATCACCCATGTAGAAAGGCATAATTCTATTAGCTTCTATGGTGGTCTCTGAGGTGTTACCATATAACAGAAAATCTAGTTTGATGTTTTGTGATACATAATCAAAGTTTACATCTATCATCTGGTAGACTTGTAAAAATTCTTAAAATTAAAATGTAGAAGGAGTCAAACCAGTGAATCTACTGGCAATACATATGCCTTGTGTTTACTTCTGATGGTCTCAAAATAGGTCCTCATAAAATCAGCATAACTCTAGGTGTGCAATAGCTCTTTGGTAAGTTGCAGTACCTTACCAAACTCATTTCATACTTATATGGCACACCAACACATTTTCCACTTCTAGCAAATCATCACATCATTGGGGTTTTATCACAGACTCAATATGCAAACTTTTAACTATATAAAACACTAACTAAGTGGCTGCGATAAAATTCTGTAATGAGCTGTGACTTCTTCTCTAAAAGTGTTGCTTCAAGCAATACAGACTGTTTTTGTTAGTTTTGGTGTATAGAACTACACAATCAACATATTCATCACCAGCTCATTTGTTGATAGGAAGATACCTGAAGTCTAAATTACATATTTACTATTCATAACCTGTTCCTGATAGCAAAAGTATTGTGATAAAACTGTTGCAAGAATGTAAGAGTAAATTAAAATTCTAATATGACAAATTACCAAGCAATCTACTATTAACGAAAAAGGGGTAACAATCAAAGACCGGCCTATCATTGAGGTTTCCAATTCCCACTAAAAGAAGTGTTTGCATGGAGGACAGTCCTGCTGGTTGAACTGTATGGTAATGCAGCAATCTGAGGGCGTGGCAAATGCTTATTAGCCATGTGCTTTTCCTGCAGAAATACTAATGGCTCCCAGTTTCCACTGCTAAGAGATTCATAAAATCACTCACCTGTGTAAATGTCCACAGTTGGAGGACAAAATGAATCCCATCAAAAGACAGTGGTCACCTATTCACTCCAATGGAAGCAGTCAAAAAACAGGTACGTTTGGTGAAGGTGTGGTTATGGGAGGTGTGTGTGTGTGTGTGTGTGTGTGTGTGTGTGTGTGTGTGTGTGTGTGTGTGTGTGTGTCACAAGTTGTGGGTGGGTGAATGTGAACATGAGTTCAATCAACTGTGGGATGGCTTATTTAATTGTAAGTGGATGTGTGTAGAGAGAGTCCTTTGCTAAGGTGACACACAGGCTTCCAGGGTAAACACTAACCATCACAGGTCTGTTACTGCTATTGTTAAAAAAGGGTAAGTCAGAGAAATGCTAATGAGTTAGTGTGTCTTTCCTATAGACATAGCTGTCTCTGAATAATATTTTTTTCATCATCACATAAATTGACCTACCTACTGCAGGTAATCTACATGAGCAGTGAGAACCTTTCTGGAGCATTGAATTTGTCTGCCTGCCAGTTCAGAAAAAGATCATAAAGAGAAAATATGTCTTACACCACATCTCTTGATTGTCTTGAATATGTGTATTATGGACACTCAAAACTGTAAAACCACCGACATTCATACCGTTGGCAAAAACACACTGTACATTTAGTTGGTTGTGTGATAAAATAAAGTCAAACCTTTATTTCTTGTTTTTGTGGGAGGGGGGGCACATTCACTATTACTTATATATTTCAACTGAGAAGTCATACAACAGTGAGGAAAAAGGATATCTGTCAAAGCCACACTGTCACACATTACTGCACAATCTCCACTCCTGGAAGTGCAGCAATCTGTGACCCAGGAAACAAATGTTCACAGGTTGACAAAACAACCATTTATGTAATGAAACTGTAATCTTGTGTACATATATGGGAAAAGGCATGTGTAAATGCATAACTTATATTATACTCCTACTATTAGGTACACATAATGGACAACATACAGTGAATAGGTCTGCATTCTTAACTAATTAATGCAACCATTTTTGGCTAACACTTAATGTCTTTTTCAATAGTGCAGAAAATGGACAGCAACAGCTCAATGCAGAACATAACAACAAGAACCAAGGATTTTGTATGTGCTATGTATGTCAGTAACAGCCTGCTGATATAGTTCCTTCATGCACTGTAAACCATATGACTTTTAAATACACAATATATAGACATCCTGCATTAATATGCCTATCAGAGCATAAACACATCCGTATATTACGTGTTTAGTTACTTAATGCATGTATAACTGCATGTTGTGTGCAGCAGTTTTAATGTGTTATGTTTAAGCTATGTGCAAGCTTTCAAACTTGAACCTAAATCTGTAATGCTGTAAGCAGTTTAAACTGAAAATATTTAATATAAAAGGGTCAGTTATTATTTAGAAATACAAATTCTTACATAAAGTATGTATTAGCAGTGTATTGCCTTGTTACTATAGCCATTGTACTTTTTGGGAAGGAGCTAGAATAATATGTGAAGGGTCTTACTACTTTTAATAGTTTGCTCAGAAGAAGAACAAAACCTAAGGTTTTATGGAAACATTTCTAATGCTCCTTCAGTTGTATTAGGAACAATTTTATCATATACAGCTGTTGTATCTCCATAATCTCCACAAAACCCTGTATGCACTCTGAGATCACTTTATTGTAGCAGACCATTCTTATCACAGTTTTTAAATCACAGAGGAAACTAATGGAACTGTTACTCTGTTTTGTGTTACGAATTCCAGATCTCAAAACCTGAGATATGTAAGCTGTTGACGACACTGGTAATCCATTATGTCAATGAAGGCAGGTCTTGAAAAACAAAGACGATGGCAGAAATGGGAAATAAAAAAAAATCCAGACTAAAAAAAAGCCTTAAGAGCAAGCATAGCAAAGCAGGTGAGAGTCTGTCCTTGACATATTGTCTCACATGATTTTCTGTTCCCTTTATCTCATGTGGAGAAGCATTTAATTTATTTTATCACACTACCAATTCTAGCATGACGATAAACTAATCCATGCAGTGAATTGGCATGGAAGAGGAGGTCATCCAAGTTAAAGTCGATACCATTAATCATGTGATACTTGTTTGTTAATTTATTTCCATTTGGAAGCTGTAACACATAAAAGAGGACCAGTACATACTGCCAACTGCACAGTTAGGTACATTTTACGGTACATGGCATTGTGGCCTTTACCTTTTTAATATGAACTTCTAATTATCACAGCACAAGTGACACATAGGAGTAATTCTGAGATAATTATACGGCCTATAAAAGTGAATATATTTTGGAAAATATATAATGGAGCTTCCTTCATAATACAGGAATATTGAAATAAAGTAATGTATGACATCTTCTCTTGGACAATAATTGATGAAACCTCTAAATCTGTCTAAAATGCATTATTTAGCATTCTAGCAATCCTTTGTATTCACAGGTTTCAAAGAAATACTGGAAATATTAAATTTAGAGGGTATTTTCATACAAGTGCCATGCTATAGTCCTTTTGAAAACATAACTAAATAAAACATGATCAGACTTTTGTAGTTTTACTTTAATTGCAGGTTTGTACCACAGCTGTATTATCAGCAACTTGTACTCAAACTAAGAACACTACACTTTAAACCAGTACAATTACATAATCACAGAATATTCCATATCAGTAAACTTGAGGTATATATATTTTTTGGATACAGATGGTGGTAACATACAGTGGGTACAAAAGTCAGTAGTATGAATGTTAGCAAGTGCAAATTACTTTCTTTTTGGGTGACGATGTGTCAAGGGAAATTCTCCTTTCCAGAAAGTATAGCAACCTTGGAGATTATATATTAAAGACGAGGCTGCAAGGGGATTGGAGGTGACTGTGAAGAGCAGCCACATATGGAAAAGGGTTTAGTTTTACAACTTTGAACAGAAGGGACCCCTTTAGGACATCAAACTCTGTTAGACAGGCAGTTTATTAGCTTTTTGAATAGGTTGCAGTGGCATTCTCTCTCCTAGGAGCCTGAGAATGATAAATGCATACATTTTGTGAGTTTGGGCTCTTTTTGGATACAGCAGCACTAATTGTCTACCTGTAGTCTTGCTGGGCCTGATGGGTTCAGTTTTTTATAGCCTTCCTTGCTGCCACAGAGAAAGAGAGTGAGAAAAGTTGAGATATTCCAAAACCAGAATAATAATTTATGGACCTTTGACTTGGTGTGCTATATTTCAAGTTGCAGATATAGGTTTTGGTCCAACTACAAGCCTAGGTATTTCACACTTTTTTTTCTCTTGGGATTGGATGTTGCAGTCAAGTATATGCCGCTCTGGGGGAAAAAGGACTTATTTCTGACATGTTCAAAAAATCATTGCTTTGATTTATGAGGTACGAAGGAGTAGATGTGTGCTAATTAACCAGTTAGATGTAAAGTTAGAGGGTTTTGTAACAAGTTTTACTGAACAAAATCAGTTTATCAAACAAGCAAGTAATATACTTACAGATAAACATATTGGCATGGCTATACAACACACAACTATAAATTTCATACTCAGCCATCCAATAAAAAAATGTTTCTTACTGCACTTTGCAATTTACTGATCTCTCTTAATTAAAACTGTTCTGCTTAAAAACTAAACATTCTGCCATCTTTTATACTCATGTCTGTTGGGAATTGTCTCCCTACACAAGTAAAGTATAAATCTATAGAGCAAAATGCAAGATATTAAAAAAGCACATATTCCACTGTAATTTTCCGTAAATTCCTCACTCATTTTCCAGCATAGTTTTGTTCCACAGCCTTGCTGTAGCAGTACGTTAATAGTCTACCTTGTTTCCATATTCCCTAAAATTATCGTATACTTTGTTAATTGCCACTAATTCACTCCGACAGTGCTGGTTGTACTGCATCCTGCTTCATTTCTCTACTGTTACTTATTTATTATTTATTTATTTATTGTCTTTGTGGGCCAGGACATTCCAACTGGGTGTAACCCATCTTCAGCAAAGGCCCGGGATGAAAAACTCCAATTCATAATGTTTGTAATTAACAATTTCATTTTTCAGAACATTGTTTTCAGCATAATTATGCAGACTGAATAATATTTACAATCATGAGTTACAATAAAGTACAGAGCTTTGAGAATGGGTTGCATACAGATTGATAAAGGACTGGTTCATAAAATACATTTTCTTTGGAAAGTAGTTACCTTCAATTGATTTTATACAAGTAGCTAGGATCTTTACATTAACATGAGACATTGAGTGATGGCTGATGCTGTTGATGTTAGAGGGAGAGAAATATATGTCTGAGTATCAAGCTTGAGAGTTAGTGAAAGGGCTGTAGAGGTTTCAATGAGAAAAAAAGATGAGGAATACTGTCAAAAAGTATTTGGGAGAAACAGTGTAGCTAAGGTGAAGGAGACTGAAAGGGGAGTTAAGTTGTTGATCTGAGAGGCAAACATAAGTAATCATTAGTGTTATATTAGGTTATGGAACAAGACAGGCAGAGAATGGAGAGGTGATATTCATTGCCTGCAGTGAGATGAACAATGTCAGGCAGGTTGTAAAAAAGGAGTGGGTTTTACCTTGGGCAAGGACATGGTAGGATAAGAGGAGATTATGGAAGAGTGGGAGGTCATGGGAGAAACTGTCAGCCTGGAGATGACCATGATCATGTCTAGAATTGATTTAAGTACTGTTTGAGCTCTATTTTGAAGCAGGGTGGTTTGTCTATCATTTTTAATTTTGTGGGATAACATTCCACAATTTGGACACATAGCAGGTGTACAAAGTATTGTGCTGCCTTTTGTTATTCAGACCTGCAATGCTTGAAAGATAGACCACTCACAGCACTTTTATTACTGTGTATTATGGCTCTGAATTTGCAGCACTTATTTTATGATTAAAAAGCTTAAATGGAAGAAAATGATTTAATGTAAAAGAGCCATACCCACAATACACTGGACCATTGATCCATAATTCTATTTCCTCACTTTTACAAGCAATGCTTCCACACTCACTTCCCTAATGAAAACAAAAAGTCAGAAATACAAAAATAATATAATAAATAGTAGGAAAACGTTTACTCTAGCTGTGAGATTAAAATTAGCAAAATAACAAATCACAGACAATCCAGTGATCAAAAGGTTATCAATGGCAATCATAATGGTACAAAGAAAGATACAAATATTTCACTCATCCCACCATAATCTATACAGCCATTTATACAGTTGTACAGGGTCTCTGCAAACAGTTCCACATACTTTGCTGTGAATTCAGGGTTGGGAGGGGCATTGAATTTTGACAAACTACCACTTAATAGAATGTAGTTTGTTTTGGAAGAGTTCCAAATTGTTACAAGGTTGGCTGGGGTTACTGAACTGATTTTTCATTTCAAAGGAGACAGCCATTTACAATCAATGTATTCAATATAACAAGACTGCATACTCATTTCTCCAGTCACTATCAAAAGAAATTAACTTCAAACATTCCCAACAAATCTGCTATAGCCTGTAAATTTAATTAAGCTGCCCATTTTTAGTCCCCTCACTCAGTAATCTATAGGTCATTATCATTGTCATTGGAATCAGCCAGCTTTTTCCCTCATTTCGTAGTTGGGATTAGGGTGTCACATCAGCAGTGGCCATCACCTAGAGCCAATATTCATACTGCCATATAACCCACCTTAAACTTCACTCAGCATCCAGTACCCACCCCTACTCCAATGCACTGGATTAGAATAAATGGCATGCAAAAACAGTTTCAACAAACCTTAGCAATGGCACTAATTCCAATTCATAGTAACACAATCATCTCAAAATTCAGCATGTAATTCAACAGTCACAGAATACATTTATACAATACCATACTCAATAACTGAATCTCCCACAAGTTCATAGCAATATTACCTTATAAACCAGCATGATTCTAGGTTTAATATAACAAAGAAATCATAAAGCAAAAACATACATCCAGAATACCATTCTGACCATATTAGTTATCAGATCTCTATAAAATATATTAAATAGCAACTTATTGGAGAACTGCTTTGCATGTCAGGAAATGATGGTTTTCTTAGTTCTAATAACATATACCTATACTAATTATCTGATTATTATTAATCTGCCACCATTATGATGCAGAGTGTACCTAGTGACAAATCCTTGGGCAACTCCTTCATCCTTAAGGGCTGAGATGTCTTCTCTCTTGGCCAGTAATCAAGGAACCTGAATCCTCACCACTGACACTGTTATTCCCACTTGTTGGCTCCCTCAAGTTTTATTCCCGACCTTTTTTCCATGGACATCTATATGATACATGCCCCCACTGGTTTTATTCAAAACATTTAACCCTTAATCCTGGTCATGTACCTGAACTAATGGCTTCCCCTGTTACTGGTGGAGTTTGTTGGAGTGGTTTAGACTGCACACTATGGGTTCCATTATATCCATGTGTATCCCCTTCTTGTGCAGTGGTGCCCTGCTTACTAAGTAGAGATCCCCTTTTTCCCCCTACTCATCTGCAGAGTTACGCTCTCGGTTTGCCAACCAGATTCTCATGTCCTCAGGCAAAGTGCTAAGGGCTTGTTTCCTCACCAAAAGGTCTTCCAGTCCTTCAAAAGTGGTGACCTGACACCCACTCAATCACCTGTGAAAACAAATGCTTAACTCAGCAATATAATCACACACAATTTCATCTGCCTTGTGTCCATGCTCACAAAACTTTTTTCTGTAAGCTTCAGTGTTAACTTAAAGCATTCAAGTAAACATTACTTTACTTTGTCATAGTTTAAATAATCAATATCAGACAATTTAGAAAGAGCAGTTACAGCTTTACCATGGAGTAAGATGGTCAGTAACCAAACCCATAGCCCTTGGTCAGCATTATACTGCTTACATACGCTTTCAAATATATGAATAAAACTATCAAAATTATCACCTTCTGTAAACTGTGGAAGAAATGTACTGACCTTTATTACTTCTGGGGTTCAGTTATTCCCTTCCCCATTACCTTCATGACCCTGGTGAAGAGTCAGCATCTCCCTGTTATGTTGATGCTGCTTCTTATTTCCTTTGGCCTTCAAACACCGCAGTCTCTCTGCTGATTCTAATTCCTTCTGTTTCTCCTTTTCAGCAGCCGCCAAATGTTATAGTCTCTCTGCTGATTCTAATTCCAAATGTCTGCCCTCCAGTTCAAGTCTCTATAATTCAAGATGGATTTTTAAGTCCTCTTCAAAAAAGGTGCCCATCACCAAACTGGTTATCCTCCTGGTTGCTGGTCTGAGCTGTGACTAAGGCTGAAATCATTACCTCTTTAGTCAGGTTGGCATGCACCAGTCTTTTGGTTTCACACACTTTGGCCTACTGGTTCTTTGTCAGCTTGCCATAATCCTCTGCTGACATCCTTGCCTGCTTTCTCTGACTAAACTAAACAAACAAACAATAAATAAATAAAGTGTTGAGATAATGACACTCTGAATGTTTACCTTGTTGCTGCTGAGAATAAACACATCTTCAGTGACAACCGCCTACAGGCTACAGAAGTTCAATTAATATCCACATCACTGCTCACCAATATGCGATGTTCCCCCTCTGGGCCAGTAATCAATGATCCTGAATCCTCACCACTGACACTAGAGAGGGACATTCACTTTGAACAAAAATAGATACACACAGTATATCCAAATGCAGCTTTCTATATCAAACACAATTTCTCTTAAGAACACACAGGGAACCCATCATACCAGGGTCTGGATTTCTCTCTCTCCAGGGCCCCCAGTGAGACTCCCCACACTGGCACAGCTGTAGAGTTGAGTCCTCAGCCGACTGTCCTCCAGCATTCTCTCTGTGAAACCAGTGCTTTGTGTCCCTGCTCCAAGCAGCTGACACACACGCACACACTTTTGGAGATTTGATTTGCACACACACACGCACACACACACACACACACACACACACACACACACACACACACACACATACACACACACACACACACACACACACACACCTGGGAAAGGCTGGCACAGATTTACTAGCTATGCCCCCTTCTGCCCAGACTGTAAGGTAATTACGCTGCCACCAGGCACTCCAAAGTCAGCTACTTTAAGGCTCTTACAAGGGTACCCAATTATACTGAGTGAAATTAATATTAATACCAATTATAGTGTCTGATCAATGCAGTAAGGCTTTCAGGAGTGGCCACAGAGTTACCAAATAGATATAAGTACTCTCAAAGGTCAAAATATTTTCTAATGATCCAACCACAATGAAAACTTTAAATATATTTAATAATAAATAATAAAATAATATGAACATAAGGAATATCTTTTTACAATAAACACCACAATTTCAATCACAGGAAATATTAAAAATAACAGATGAATAGATTCACACAGATGTGGAAAAACAGTACTTAACTAATTTCACTATATTTTCCTGGCTAATCTAAAGAATTTCTATTCCCTAGACACTTACTAGAACAAGACAAAATGAAGCATGTGAGGGGTCCCTCTTTGTTAGGTTCCAAAAACAGACTGCCCTGAGACTTCAGTCTCATCTAGTATTGAAACATCATTTTTCTGATTGATTACAGAATGACATCACACACATCTGGTCATCTGACTTCGGGTTCTCATACTACCCCCATTACTGGAAATTGAACCAGAATCTTGCACCTATGTATTACCATACACACAGAGCTTTGCTAAGAATTGGTGCTGCTTCTGGAAGTCATAAAACAATAAAACACTTACACTCTTCCTACAGGAGCTAATAAACCATTCTCTGGCACAGACATTTAATCTCTGGCTCCAATCAGAACTGTAAGATACAATTTTTATGGCCTAAAATTGAGTAATTCAGTTTCATACTATTTTTCAAAGTTAGCTGGAGCTGAGCTTAACCTCTTCTCTTCCAGTATCCTTTGTTACAATATTAATTTCAATAGATATAATATAGTCTGACATACACATATATTTCTTTTCTGTCCAGCAGGATATACTGTTGATACATTTTTAACACAAGCAGCTGTACAAATACATTTTTCAACACAAGCATCTGTCAAATCAGTTTGATATACAAACGACATATAATTCTTTACAACATTCCAGCTTGCTATGCTGGCTTATGTTGCACATCCACTGCCCTTCTTTGCCTGGCATAGCTGGCAATACCTCACTTTGTTAAAGTATGCCTGTGGTAAGTTGTCTGTAGACAACAGGGTTACCAAACTATTAGCAGAGTTTATATTCAATCTTAGTGGATGGAAAGCAAACCACTGCTAACAGACAGACAGCATCTGGTATAACCATTATGAAGCCTGCTGTGGTTATAGAGGAGCAGTACTTGCTTGGGCAGTCAACTCTAGTTACAGCTTTAGGACTTGCTTGGGCAGTCAACTCTAGTTACAGCCTTTGGCCATGGTTCACCTTGACTGGGAGGGTGGAAAAGGAAGCAAGCGAGTAGATGCTTGAGGATATTCCTGGAGATGTCTTGATAGGGAATGATTTTGCTAGCATAGTACCTTGTGTACATGCAGTCAGGGCTGGAGACAGGCATGTGGGTCTGTTAGCCTGAGTGACACAGACAGACTCCACACCTGAAGCCAGGGCTAGTGAGGTGGCTATTTTAGGAAGGGAGCTACCTGTAGCAGTGAGCTCAAAGGTGATACATAGCTGCTGGTAGGTACTGATGTTCCCTTGCCCAGAGTGACTGTAAAGTCAGAGGTGAGTAGTAGTAGTACCCATGTTGATAATGAGGCACCACTGTCAGAGGATACCAGACTTCCTGTGGAAGTGGAGCTGTTTAAGGGTCACAAAGATAGAGTTGAGACAGGCTCAGCACTTGGACCCTATCATAAGAGGCTTGAGGTAGGTAGCTAGGGAGGCACCTGATTCTCAAGGAAAAGGTGAACAAAGGGTTACAATATATAGAATGGACCCCTAAGGGAGGGCTAGAGGGTGAGCTAATACAGCAGTTTGTAGTGCCCACAGCCTACTGTCTGGCACTTCTAGCCATAGCCCATGACATTCCTTTTACAGGTCATATGGGCATAAAGTGTACCAACAGATGTATTATGCAGAACTTTTATTGGCCTGGGATTGCAAGGGATGTAACAAAAGTACTGCAGAATGTGTCAGCAGTACCAAAACATATTCAAGGCAGGAGACAAGGTCAAAGCTCCTTTGATGCCTTTGCCTGTGATTGAGAAGCCATTTCAGAGGGTAGCTATAGATATTGTGGGGCCTCTGAGTACCCCGTGTTCCACAGAGAAGAAGTATATCCTGGTGGTAGCAGATTGCGTTGCTACATAACTTGAGGCAGTGGCTCTGTCCTCCATCGAAGAAGGAACAGAAGATAGCAACAGTTTCAGACAACTATCTCCTAACTAAGAGTATGAAAGTATCTAAAGTAATTAGCAAATAAATGTATACTTAATTGTTTGTACACACAAACACATACATTCACATATGTAATCATATCTAATACATGATTGAATTACTAATGAAACTGATTAAGACACTCAAGCAATTAAATCTATGATCAGTTAGAAAATGAAAGATATTGCATTAACATGCACCTGTGAAATACAGTGTAAGCTCCCTTAACTTCACAAACTTAATCTATTTATAATCTGCCTCCAACACTCTCTGATATCTTTTTCTTCTTCCTCTAAATCACTATTTCTCCTACCTAGGATATGTATAAATTTTAATAAGTTTTATGATTACTCTCATGTATTGAAAGTATGTTATACTTTACTAAAGTCTATTATTATTTCTTCTGTGATTGAAAGTATGTTATTACGTATCCATATATATATATATATATATATATATATATATATATATATATATATATATATCTGTTTCACTTTGTATTTGTTTTTGTATAATATTTGTTTAACCGTGGAGCATTTCTCCCCGTGCCTCCACTAAAAATGGGTTTCTGACCCAGTGGACTTTCCTGGTCAACAAATGTCAATAAATAAATAAATAAATAAATAATAAATTAATTAAATGTTCAGAAATGTAAAAAATACCCTTGAATTTATTCTCATATAATTGTGAAAAATACTATACAGTACAATAACGAAAACTTCATGCCTCAAAGTTAAGCATGCACTAGTCAAAGAGAATCAGAGAGAAGACTTAAAGCAGCCCTCCTACTGCATGAACTTACTTTGCATTTCTGATCACAAGAAAATAAAAGGAAAAGCTGTGTTATACAAAAGAAACCACACCATGGCTGCAAAACAGAAAGAAATGTCCCAGATGGAAATCTTTAAAATGCTGTTTTAATGTGGGGGGCTTCATTCTCCACACCAGTGGAAATTATGTTTACTAACTCCTCAGCAACATAACTCCAAAGGAAGGGAAATAGTTTGAATTATGCTATAGTCAATTTGCTGCACATTGACTGTAGCATAATTCTATGCAGCTCACCATTGACACTAATCATAAAATCTGACACAGTTAAAAGGAAACTGTGTCCAAAAGTACTAAAAGTATGGAAACCATATATGTGTATGTACGTGGAACTTGTGGCATTCTTCGAATCAGTGTTACGTGGATGTGCTAAATGTTGGCCTAATATTGTCAAAATGTGAATGTCAACACAGGTTAATAAATATGTACAGTTAATAGACATGTAAAATACACACTATACAGTATAAATAAACAGTAACACTTCCTCTGTGACTGATTTACTTATTCATTGTAAAATTATTGCTCAGACAAACCTGTAAAAGTACAAACTAGCATTATAAGCAATGTTGAAATAAGCATTTTTACAGGGGACTATCCCCCTGAAGTGGCAAGCCTCCCATGTGAGAGACCAGCCTCAGATACTAATTCCATGGTCTCATAACAATGGGGGAAGGAGAAATTCTTTATTAATATGCCTAATACTTTCATAAGTATGCAAATATGACTTAGACCAATTGAGTCTGTGCAGTTAGAACTCAGCCAACTGCTCAATATTTTATATGTAGGAAAATGAGCAGTAGCAGCTCTGCAGGATGTCTTACCCATAAATGTCAGCAGAAGGTCTCTAGACAAATGGGTATTCCATTATTTCTCAGTAATGCTATTCCTAGATGGTAGTGCTGCACACAGAGGATGACATAATAAATAGGAACAAACTATACTGAGCTGGCTGCTAGCACAATGGTGCAGTTATTAGCACAGCAATCTCAAAGTGCTTAGTTCTCTGGTTTGGTCCCCAACTGGGATGAATTCTTCTCAGAGTCTGTATATTTTCCTGTATTTATGTGAGTTTTCACTGGGTGCTCCGGGTTTTTCCCATTCCAAAAACATGCCATTGTGTGGATTATTGGTTCTCCAATTTGTGTGTGTGTGTGTGTGTGTGTGTGTGTGTGTGTGTGTGTGTGTGTGTGTGTGTGTGTGTGTGTGTGTGTGTATAGATCTCACAATGGACAGGCATCTCTTCCTAGACTGGTTATTGACTTTATGCATGATGTTTACAGGGACACGTTCCATATCCCCATGATCCTAAAAAGCGTCAAGCATGTATTGAGAAACGAGCAAACAGACGTCTAAGAAATCTCTTCCTAACAAATTGTTCCTTCTCTAATTTGTTTCATCTCCAGCGCATGGAAATGCATGCATAGCAAACGTTTTGCATGGACTCCCTTGCAGCTATGCAACAAATGAGTAAAGTAAGCAGTGGAATTAAACAATAGTAAATAGAAGATGCAGGCATGTCAATCAAATCCAGTTTTTACCTTTATGACATAAAGCTTTCTTATTAAATTTTGTGCATGCCCATTACATGACAAAAGCATATCAAGACTAGTATATGGAAACAGAATATATCCAAAGGATCTGATGTTTAATGATATTCTACAAAAAATGAACACTGTGGTTATCAATCCCAGCACACCATCTGTTCTGACACCGAATACCACCTACATCCAAATCTCATTTATTAGTTAATATAATTGCCAACTTACTAAAACAATTACAATTACATACCACTTCCTTTATTAAAAGGATGACACCTGTACTATGTAAAAAAAGAACGGATGTGTTTTATTGATTTATTATGTATGAGAAAACTTTGTTAGCACTAAACAGCTACAAAAACGGATACATGTCAGAATTTGAACCTTTTCAGTGAAACCCTTATAGGAAGACATACAATTAATTAGTAACCACAAATCAACGACACATTTTAGCAGTGCCACCGTAAACTTAATAACTGGTCTGCTGTAGTGCTTTGACCCTGCAACTGAACATTCACACACAGCATACTGCATCATTAGTTTGCCGCTTGAGATTTGGTGTCCCAGATTTTCAAAAGCATAAAATACACTTCCAAAATATTTCACATGAGATACATATGCCATAAGACTCATAATACAATCCCATTGCACTCTGCAACATACATTTTAATCTGAATCTTGGAAGCACATTAGTCCGGATTTCATGATTCATGCCTGTAGTGAAAGCACTTATGAAATATTCATACTCAGAATATGCAATGAATGTTGCTTGATAATGTAATACTCATATACTTAAATTCATTTTAAAGATGACTGAATTCTAGAATAGGCAATTTACTGAAATTATATAACAAGAGTTTTGCATTAGATTGATTTAATGACTATATTATTTTAAAGTCATGCATTCACATTTTTGATTAGAAAGGAGGTTTGAGCTAACTCAATACAGTACAAAGAATTTAAGAAACAGTGAAAGTGTTTCTTGAAACCAGATTTGCCAAAAAGAGCAATATGTTTAACTTGCTATTGTATGACAAATGTGTTTTTCTTATGTGTAAGCAGTTTTTAAAAAACTTAACTTAAACACAGTTTACTTTTAATGAAAATGTTTGGTCATGGCAGGATGTGCTATAATATTACAAACATATGCATACTTTTAATTTGTGTACTGAAGACGCATGTCTGAAGACACACATCTGGACAGCCTTTCTAAGCATAACATCAATCAGGTGAGAGGACATGGCCATCCAACAAAACAGAAGCTGTATATTTGCCTTACAGATAGATATGCAAGGTGAAGGTCCATCTTTGGCCACATCTAGGACTTATGCTAAAGGCATTATGAGTACTTGTAAAATTACAATTTCTCAGACTTCCTGGATCGGTCATCTTTCTCATCATACAACATTCCCTCTCACTCCCTCTAGTACAGTAGTTATCCTTCCCATTATACACCATTCTCTCTCACACCCTCTAGTACAGCAGTTATCCTTCCCATCATACACTATTCCCTCTCACACCCTCTAGTACATCAGTTATCCTTCCCATCATACACCATTCCCTCTCACACCCTCTAGTACATCAGTTATCCTTCCCATTATGTATCATTCCCTCTCACATCCTCCATTAGAGCAGTCATCTTTCCAATTATGCATCATTTCCTCTTACACCTTTTAGTACAGTAGTCATTTTTCTATCGCCTCACAGTAAGACGCCGACCGGTTCGACTCTCAGCTAGAGCGTCTTCTGCGTGGAGATATGCGTGAATGGGCATACCTTCGTTGAAGGGTGTGCATCAGGGCTGGCAACTCGACATGTAAAAATCAACTGCCAATCATTAGCGGACCGGAGTTCCGCTGTGGCGACCCCTAACTGGGAAAAGCTGAAAGACACTGCTGACATCATTCCCTCTCACACTCTCCATTACTTCTTGTTATAGCACTAAAGTGACAGAAGAAATGAAGAGAAGAGGCTTTGGATAGGACACATCAAAGGTTTTCAATGGAGGTAGTATAGGTTTCTGAAGCTAAACTTTTTCTTAAAGATATTTGGCTATGAGAGGCTTGCATCTTTCATATATGATAGGAAGAGTTTCATCTTTGATGCCTCTAGTACAGAGTCTCTAGCTACTTCTCCTGGGTGGATACCATTATGCCATGAGAAACAGTAACTCAGAAGGAAAAACCTCTATCTAGAGATAATATCCAGTTTATAGTGCCTCACAAAAGTGTTCAACGGATACTAGGTTGCAAGTGCACAAATCCCATCAATACTAACACTATGAAAAAGACAGAAGAATAAGAATTCATGTAGAATAATAAGCCCTGGGAGATGCATACAAAGGCTTCCCATGCCTGTTGCTACAAAATGCAATGCAGTTCACTAGGTGTCACTACATGGTAAGCTTAGAAACTTCATTTCAGATTTAGCAAAGGATGCAGACAGCTGCTTATCATTGTGCATAGATGTAGTTCTGTCCACATAAAATCTGAATTATCTGTGGATATCTATATATCGGATAAGATATTCAACATGGTGACAATATTTGGGAAAAAGTATAAATAAATTAGTTGATGGATCTAAATTTGATTCTGTCGCAGCTTTTGGCATAAAGAGTGGGTTTGTTCTTAAAACTACTTTCCTTATAAAAAAATAAGAAGGAAGGCTTAACACAAAGGGCCTACAACTCTAAAGTCTTTGTGGTAACAGAACATGAAAGTGGCTTTCCAGGAGAACAATGCCAGGGACGCCCAGGCAGCTAGCTCAAAGTAAAGAAAACTGAGCTTTTTTAACACACAAAATATGTCTCAAGGATGAATGTGATGCCAAAGATGATACTAACTTAAAATGCACCACATAAGAAAATGTAGTAAACCTTAACAGAAGGAAGCGAAGTGGACTTTAACCCTGAGCAAAAAATTAAAATAAACTATCATGGAAACTACAGTCTCTGAAAATGCAGGGATGTTACATATCAATGGAATTGGAAACGCCACATTGTCATCTTACAGAGTAGATATCTTGCTTGGATTTGCCTGAGGTGTGACAGAGGTATCTAGAAATGTTACTTTGGTAGTCCCTTCTTCAGAAGAAAATTACTCAGGAGTCAAAAACCTGGTTTATCTAGGTGGAAAGGCTTTGGTTTTGAAAAGTCTGTCTTTTTGGATAAATGTCATCATCAGAGGAAATGGGGCAATTTGTGACCTATGTAGTCCTTGATGTGAACCTCCTAAATGAAGGATCAATGAAAAAGGTTGAGACATAGTGGCTTGGATACTTGAGGGGGCAGGTGGGAAAGGTAGGTATAAGAGGTCAATATCTGATTTCCAGTTCTAGGGGCGTAAGGGGCAGTCTGACCCACTACAATGCTGACACCTGCTGAAGAAGGAGGTGAATGGCAAACAGAACTATAGACCATGGATATATGCTTGGCTTTGCCAAGCAGAAAATACACAACATCCTTTATGGGATATGAGCAAGAAAATGCACATTCCCAAGGGAAGGTGCAGCAGGCCCTCATGTCAGTTTTTGAGGGAGAAGATATATATATATATATATATATATATACACACACACACACACACACACACACACACACACACACACACACACACACACACACACACACACACACATATCAGAAAACAGTAATATCCCTCATAGCTGCTGGATAATAGCTATACTGACAATGGCTGTCACACTGCTGATGGAGAATGACTGAATGCTAATAGTGGCTAGCAGACTGGCAGATACAAGGGCAGTAAAAATACAAAAAAGAAAAAGACATGGGGACACTTGGAATCTATTTGACACATATTCATGCACAATTTAGATCTATGGATGGAAGAAAGATGGGAAACTGAAAAATCTAACCCAGGACTGCCGCTGTACTACTAATGGAGAGAGGCAGTTCCTAAATGATTTATCCCATGCATGGGTTCCTTCAAATTATCTATGATATAATTCCAGGTATTCTCATTAGGGGTAATATACTTACGCAATAATGCCCAACCCAGTGTGTGTTAATGTGTAATTAACAACCCCCCCAGGGGTGTTATGAGGCCTGACGCCACGGGGGGGGGGGGTGCTCTGCAACCCTGAAAGGGTGTTAATTACATATCAACACACACCCCAGAGTGCATTATTGTGCTTAAAGAATAGGCTCTCTGTAAAATTGTTGTGTTTTACTTGCTTACTTTTTTTTCAAGTATTATATTATTTTTTTATATATATTTTTGATGTAAAATAGTTCCTCTGTCTAATGTTTCAAACTTTCAGTAGTATATGTTAATGGTGTTGGATGAAACATTTTACATCAAAAATGTATGAAAAAAATAATATAGCACTAAAAAAATAAGTAAATAAAACAACAATTTTACAGACAGCCTATTCTCTCTCTCTCTCTCATACACATTCACTTCTGCTTTCATACACACTTCACTCACAGAAAATTATTCTCTCTCTCACACACACAAAGTCCCCTCTGCTTTCATACACACACACTCACTCATACAAGATTGCTGCTTCTCTCTCTCAATCTCTCTCACACACAGTTTGACACACACACTGCTGTCATACATGCATTCACTCACACGTGTTGACAGAAACATAAGCACACACATACATGTACATACACACACACACACATACACTTTTCTGTTTTTTTTTTAACACTTGCTAAACAGCCAAAACACTGCTTAGTGAGTGTAAAGTAATAGTAGCCATTAGTTTTTTAGCAATACGAGCTCCACGGCAGCTTGATATGCTGCTGTGAAGTGGTGGACTCATTTTTCAGCCGGCTTTACTTGTACATTAATATCTTGATGGAGAAAGTTCGTTCTCCAATCAGGGTGCTGATGTACAGTTTACACATTCTCTAATGACCATAGATGGGTAAAGCCAATCTGTAAAATAGTAGAAAAGACAGGACTCCAGTTCCGAATAAGTAATAAAATTAATCTGATGAAGTCTCCTTGAGAGATGAAAGCGCTTATGTAGTACTGTTTATAATAAATTTTATTACTTATTCGGCACTGGAGTTCGGTCTTTTCTACTATTTTTTTAGTTTTCTGTTTGGCCGTTTTTTTGGATTATTAAGGCCAATCTGTAACCATATGGTATAGGTTAATTTGAGCATCAAAAGGGAAACTGAAAAATCTGTAAACCTCTGTTTTTTTCCCCACTTTACATTTGTTTACTGGGATGATCCGCTGGGCTGAAAAAGAGCCCCTTTTCAGTGTCGGCTGCAACTTTACTATTTAGATGACAATCAGATGTCATCATTACTTCTGTTTCCATAATTGTATTCCGAGCCCCTTTTCAGTGTCGGCTGCAACTTTACTATTTAGATGACAATCAGATGTCATCATTACTTCTGTTTCCATAATTGTATTCCAAAATTAATCTTGTAACTCAAAAATTACTTTACAGTGTACCTTTTCTCTCAGTGGAATAAATGGGCTTTCCTTACATTCCTCCCTTGCACTCAAACATTTGTTGAAAATCAGCTGCTCTTGTTTTCTGCTTGAAATGTATAAGAAAACTGGTATACCAGATATTGCATTTCTATCCCATAAATCCCTACTGAACCACTTTCCTTTTTATGCTATCCTTTTGCCTTAACTACTTGCCTTTATTTCACACAACTGTTTTCTGTATATGTAAAGTATAAATAAGCTTGTAAAATATTCAGAATATTCAGAACTTAAAGTACAACTCATCTTCCAATCACCACCCATCAAATACACCACTTTCTTTTACTGATGTTTCACAAGCAGTCTGGTAATCTGACAATTCTGAAGCAAGGCATGTCATTTGATTTGAAGGTGGAAAAGTATAGTTGTGTAAAATCTTATCATAACATTAAATGTCCTTCTCCTCACTGTTGCAGTATTCTTTACCTAAGGTATCTCCTGCCAAAGACAGCCCAATGTCTGGCCAGTATACCAAAGCCTTTAGAACTTATAAGTGTTGTATGTCACACACATGCTCCCTGCACAAGTCATACAGCATAAAGGTGACGTGGATGCACACACCTCAGAACTGAAAAAGCACCATGAGGAACAGCATGCCATTAGAGACAAGGACAACGTGCATCCAGAAGTAAAAAAAAGAAGACGATGATGAACCCAACAGCCAGGAGAGGCAAGAAAACTACAGGGCAAGAGCCATAACAAAGGGAGTAGGAGGGAGGGAGTGAATACAGCCAACAATGAAGAGAAGGACATCTACTGCTATGTTAAGATTTTACACAGCTATACTATGTCCTACCATATCACTGTTGTAGTATTCCTTACACTAGGGAGAGTACAAAAGCTCAATAGGAAACATGGGAGGAGGACGGCACAGAAGATCCTCTACAAACCCATGTAGGATAGCCAAGGCTAAACGTGCCCTGGCACTGGAAATAACATCCAAATTGAAATGCTTAGTGAAAGTATGTACAGGAGGCCAAGTAAGAGCATCAAGGGTGGAATTAGTATACAAACTCTTGAAAAAAGCATCAGAGGAGGCAATTGCCCAAGTAGAATGCATCTTTACCGATGATGAAAGACATTTCCATGAAAAAAGTAATAAAGAAATGGTCTTAGAAATCCAGGAGGAGATCGTTTGCTTCAAAACAGTCAAACACAAAGTCCTAGGATGAAAAGAAAGAAAATACTGCTCAGATTTGCAAATAACTTTAGTCTTATCCAAATAATATCTGAGCTGCCTATGCAAATCCAGGGTGTGAAGAACCTTCTTACTGTTAGACTGTGGAGAAAGAAAACGTGAAGGAAGATGACAACTCATTGACCACCTTAGGCATAAAAGGATTAGTACAGAGGCATCCTGTCTCTGTGGAAAAATAAGAAAGGAGGACTGGCCATGAGATCCTGAAGTTCAGATATGGGCTAAAGTGAGAGCCAAAAGAAGAATAGTTTTCCAAGTACAATGCTGTAAGAAAGTTTAAGAACCAGGGTCAAAAGGAGTCTGAGTCAATTTTTCAAGTATAAAATAGAGGTCCCAGGAAGGAGGAGTAGACCTCCTGGGAGGCCTGATGTGAAGAATGCCTTTAAGAAATTGCTTGACCTCAAATCTTGAGGCCAGAGGAGGAGGAGTCAAGGGAAAACAAGCAGAAATTGCTGACATGTGGGATTTAACTGAGGAATATGCCAACCCAGCATGGGAGCAGGTCACACAAATAAGAGAGAACCAGAAGACCCTCCACAGATAGGGGATCCTGATGGTGAGAAGCACCAGACAAAGAAACTGTTTCCATATGGACATATATGATATCCTTGTAGTGGGTTTCCTGGCTTCCTACAGAACCTGAAACACATCCTCAGAAAAGAGGTGTCTGAAAGGGATCAAAAACCTAGCATCAACAATGTAATTTGAAGAGAATACAACTAAGGATGGATAAGAGATCCTTTGTCTCCTCTGAGAAGATCCACCCGGGGAGGTAACTTGTAGTGATTGTCCCTGGCCAAGTGAGAAAGAAGGGGGAACCAATGCAGTCTGTGCCAAAAGGGAGTCCCAGTCACTAGCAAGATTTTTGGAGAGTTCTGCCTGATCTTGTGCAAGACTCATAGTAACAGAGGAAGGGGAGGGAAGGTGTACAGAAACATCCCCTTCCAAAGAAAAGACAGGGCATCTACTTTCCAAGCAAGAGGACTTGGGAATCTGGAACAGAATAGAGAAAGTTATCTATTCAGACTGAAGACAAAAAGATCTATCTGAGGAATAACCCAACTACAGGCAATGTCCAAGAACACATCTCTGTGAAGTATTTATTTGTGAGCTTGAGTACTGGACCTGCTCAAGAAGTATGCCACTGGATTGTGCTACAAGGGAATGTAAACTGCCTAAAGAGTCAGTTGGTACTACACAGCTAGATCCCAGACCTGAAGAGCTCATCTACAAAGGAGGAACTTGTGTCCCTTGCTTGTTTACATACCCAGCACTGGGGTACTGTATATGAACATTTTGAGAGCTCTGGGGTGAAAGAGGGAGTGGAAAGCCTGAACAGCCAAAAGTAAAGCCCCCAACTCTTTTATATTGATGTGATCTGACCTCTGATGAGAAATATAGAGTCCCTGGAACTTGAATGCCAGAACAGGCACTACACCCCCACCCCCCACCCCCCATAAGAGGCATCTGTAAAGATCTCCTGACTTGAAACTGGAGCTTGAAAAGGTATACTGAAAGTTGATGAATCCACCACCAAAGCCTGAGCTTGAGACAGGGAAGAAAAGGTACAGGGAAGTCCAGGGGGTGGCAATTTTGGAGCCCCACAGACTTGGGGTACCACTGAAACGTTCTCATATGGAGCCTGGTATGAGGGAGCATGGGAACTGTGGAAGCCATGAATCCAGAAACCTTGAGAAATTCCCTGGCAGGTAATTGTGGAAGCCACAAATCCAAAAACGTTGAGAAATTCCCTGGCAGGGAATTGTGGAAGCCATGAATCCAAAAATCTCGAGAAATTCCCTGGCAGGGAATTGTGGAAGCCATGAATCCAAAAACCTTGAGAAATTCCCTGGCAGAGACAAATGACAGAGGAAGAAGGAACTGGAAAAAGTCAATTAGAGACAGAGCCTTCGGAGCATGCAGAGATGCCAGCATTAGAACTGTCTAAAGCATACAGCTGATGAAAATATGATCCTGGAAAGGTGTCAAACTGAGTTCTGGAAGTTTATAGTTAACCCTAGACTCTGTGCCAGGGAAGTAGTGAACCTGAGATCCTGAAGCAGTGAGGTGGGGGAAGGAACTTGAATAAGTAGATCATCTAGATAGGGAAAGATCAGAATTCCTTGAACCCTGCAAAAGGTAAAGACAGGAGCAAGGCATCTGGTGAATACTCTTGGGGCAGTGCAGAGGCCAAAGGGCAAAGCAGAGAACTGAAAATGCAAGAAAGAGACAGAGAAATGTAGAAATTTGCTGAAGAGTGTATGGATTGGGATATGAAGCTATGCATCATTGTGATCCAGAGGTAGCAGAAAGGCCTGGGCTAGAAGAAGAGGAAACAACATCTGCAAAGATGCCATCCAAAAGTAATGAATCTTGAGGAAGGTGTTTAGCTTGGAAAGATCCATAATTTGTGTCCACGTACCCTCCTTTCACAGGACAAAGAACACCCTGGAATAAAACCCCTTCCCTTCCTGGACAGGAGACATGGCTTGAATGTTGTCTGAGCCAAAAAAGAGTGAATAGCTTCCGATAAAATGGAGACAGCTATACCTGAGGTGGCTGAGAAATGCCTGAAAAGGGGGAGACTTCCAGACTGTGAAATATCTCATGGATAATGGAGAGAGCCTGAGAGTCTGAAGTGATTCAAAGTCAATTTGGAAGAGATGGAGAAAGATCAAGGGACAAGGGAAGGAGAAATCAAACTTCCAAATAGTATATGGCTTGTCCTGAAAAGCAGGTTTCTGGGTGGCAGGAGTCTAAGTAGATTTTGTAGAAGGCACATACTTATACCCCTTTTTCCCTTAGGAGGAGGCCGAGATTGCCTATGGATAAATGCAGACTTGAAGGAATAATTCCCCTGAAAATTGGGAATAGTAGAAACAAATATATGCTTCAACTCCTGCAAGGCTACATCATAGCTGTATTTGACTGAGTAGTAGGAATGTTGAGAAGTAGAGCCTAGCAGGGAAAAAGCCAAAGCCTTCCTCTCAGAGTCAGGAAGGTAAGAAACAACCATAGAAACCTTAGAATGGACAGCCAAAACATACCTGGTCATATGAGTCTGGTAGTTAATCAGGAAGGGGCAGGCATAAAGACCCCTTGAGAAGGATTCAAGGCCATCAAAGCATTAAAAAACCCTGAGTAAAATCCTGCAATTCACAATGGGGATCCTTAACAGCACAGGAAATTTGCTTTGTTTGTTGTATCTTTTTCCTGTGGGACATCTACACAAAACACCTTTAGAGGGTCATACCCCTGGCAAGATGCTAATGGTTATAGGAATCTGCTACCTGACTAAGATTTGAGGAATCTCCCTTTGTCCTTTGGATATAAACAGCCAAGGATCCCCTTTAATGTCAAGTGCAATCATTTGAAAAATTTCCTTGAAACTGTGAGAAACTGGATCCATACCAGCCTCCAACGGGGTCAAGGCAGATGAATCTGAAACAACCACCAGCTGGTTCTCCAGGCTTTCTCCAGCCTGGAGAGAGATGTCCAGGGAAGTCTGGTCAGTGGCTGGATCACACCTAAATTTTTTGCCCTTCTTCTTGGCAGATGTCTGGAACTCAGGATGGGAGGATTCCACAATAGCACCCTGTGCCAACAACTTAAGATATTAGTTCCCTATGGAGAAGGAATACAGACAACTACCTAAGGTTTTAGGCACAACTGCCTGGCAGATATAGCACTGCATATGATCATGGGAAGCACCCAAACAGGACAGACACTGCCCATGGTGGTCTTTATGGAGAAATCTGCCTCCCACCCTGAAGTTTCCCTTTCTAGATGACATGAACACAATAACCAGCAAAAATAGAAGAAAGATAAGAAACCCCAATGGGGCACTTATCTGAAAGCATTGCTTTTAATAAGCACAACATAAGGGTGTTCAGACTGGCATTCAACAATGGTGGCAAAGATGTTCTGAGTGTGTGTGTGTCAGTACATCATGTTTATGGCCTATGCCTTGCACAGGGAGCATACGTGTGACCTACACTGCCTATAAGTACTAAAGGCTTTGGTATACTGACTGGACATTGGACTGTCTTTGGAAGGAGATCACTAAGGTAAAGAATACTTCAACGGTGACATGGAAGGACATCTATTTTTATTCTCTACCACACACTACAAGTGCTTCTCATCTAACAATCTATAAACAGTGTAGTTTGTTCCCTTTCTCAGTAACCCATAGCTTAGATGATATAATTCCCAAACAGTTGACAGGCTACTACTCCACAGTGTACAAGGACAAACTCCTGACTCTGCTCCAGATGATATGGGTTCTTGTGGATGGGACTGATCAGTCACTTCCCGTTCACCCACCCAGACAAGAGAGTCTTTGGTTTGGTCTCTCCATAGGAAACTCTGGGTGAGGAGAGGTCTGTGATTGCAGCTTGATGCAACAGGGACTGAGTGATCAGATGACTAGTCAAACAATGTTATTAGTACAGATGAGCAGCATTGCTGGGTAGAACCCCATACCCACACTGGGGTCAGCATAACAGGACATTGATTCATGCTCAGTGGTTAACAAGAGCAGGAACGAGGTTCATATACTATAGCATCTTGACCCTGCAAGGTTGGCAACCTGCCATCAGCCAGCTCTTGTCCCAGCTGCAGGTATATAAGATGAAAATTGATGCAAGAGAGATGAGGTCTCAATGGGGGCAATGCAGGTACAGGGGTCAAACAGGACAGGTAAAAACTGGAACTGTAGTTTGCAGTCTGATTTATTTTCTTTATATCTATATACATGCACATTTTGCTGAAAGTCAAATGACAGTGCACAAACCACTGAAAGCTCAATTCATATATACTTACTCCAGGGTCGCACAACAGTGGGGAAAGGGCCATATATAACTTTCAGTGAAATATGTTTCAGTGAATTGTGCTTTCAGTGAATTGAGCTTTCAGTGAATTGTGCACAGTCAAATGTGTTTCAGTGAAATGTGCTTTCAGTGAATAGTCCTAGACCTCTCTCTCTCTCTCTATATATATATATATATATATATATATATATATATATATATATATATATATATATATATATAGTCTTAGCATTTGATTCCCCCTTTCCACTGTACAACTGTGTGACTGAGAGGAAATTTATTAATGAGAATTAATCAGACAGTGCTTCTTGGTTACCACTAAAAGAAAAAAAATAGATGCAGTCCTGTAGTGCTGAAGGCCACTGAGGTAGGACGTCTAGAGGAAAGCTACTAGAGGAGTTTGGGAAAGAGAGGAAGTGAATGACCAAATGTTAAATGAGCTGAGGTCACTAGAGACCAGAAGGTATTAGTGGGATACAGTAGGGGTACTCATCATCATGTCTGGGAGATGGGGAGTTGTCATACTGAACAGGAAGGACAGAGTGGAGGAGGCATTCATCTAATCCCTGGATCTGTGAAATTCTTTCTACATAGCAACAGCTTCATATTTAAGGAAATGGAGTAATGAATGGACTTGGTGGAAGAAAGGGAATCCACAGTGACATTTAACAGGCTGTGGAACAGGTAGAAAAAAGGGTGGTGTGATTTTATGGGTTGAAAAAGGTGGAGTATTAATAGCAGTTAAAGGGCATTCTAGACAGACTACAACTGTTACTGGTTAACAAATTAATAAAATATGAATAAAGTGTATAAATCAATTCAAAAGTCAGACAAGGGCTTACACCCAAGATGCTGCAACTCAGATTTTATAGCATTTGTCTCCAGAAAGCCTATCCATTCTCTTTCAAGGGCATTCATTGTTTTGCTCTCCATAAATGAAACTGTCAGTATTTAATCTGCCAAATGTCTTCTCAGAGAACTACTTCATGTTTCTTCTATTCCTACTAAATACAGACCTACTGTAAGTTTATCTGAACCTACAGGGAACCTACTTAACTCATCTTCTCTTGGCATGCTCTCACATTTCCCTCCTTTATTCTTATCTTTCTAAAGAAGTCTTTTAAGTCTTCAGAATGCAAGCTATCCAAAGCTGCATCACATCATACTTTTGTAGCACTTTCTGATCATTCACCATAACATATTTGTGCCACAGCACATCTACAGATGTCTGATTTGCTTGAAAAGTACTTCAGTAAAGCTCTCCTGAGCAGAGTACAAGCATCCTGATGCTTTTAGCTATGAATCCCTTAAACTCATTTAGTACATTTCCTCTTAGGTGCTGTTTGTACTCTTACATTTTTCACATGCTGCAGGTAGCTGTAGTGAAAAAGGTGTCCAGGCATACCTCTCAACCTCTTACAGCAAAACATCTGGACAAAGCCTAAAATGATGGGGGGACAAATAGGGACAGATTTTAAATATTGCCCTTACAAACTTAGAAAGTTGATGGAATAATAGGATTTGCATTAGCATGAATTTTCCAGAGGATGTGGAGTCCAACTCAAATGTTTGTCATTATTTAATGAATGCAGTCCTCAGCTATTTGCCGAAAGGGACAGATTTTAGGGGGAACACACCAAAATATGAGGCAAAAATCTGGACATTCTGTGAAAACCTCTACAGTTAGAGGTGTGTGCCCAGGGCATGTTCTGTTGATCTTAGTCACTGCAGCTCCTTTGTAATTGGTGGCGGCACAAGCATTCCTGCAGCTTCTCTCATCCCATGTGTTTTCTGGTGTCATTTACCATCACCCTATTAGACATCTCTACAGCCTCAAGCATCTAATTTCACCTTGTACATCCTGCCCCTTAGTGTTTCCTCTTGTACTGCAGCACCCGCTGATTACTCTTGTGCTTTGTGTCAATTCTGTTTGATCACATTCCAAAAGTAATTACTCATATATAAAGTATAGTGTTCCTTCTGAAGGATGCTCTTTTTCTGAATGCTGAGAACATGTATTCAGTATATTAAAATTATGTAAATATCTTCACATTGATTAAGCTAGGGGAAAATATATTTTATTTTCTATCCTCCTGAACCTCTGAAAGTTCTTGAACAAGAAAACACTCTAGGTCCATCCATAGACTAATATCAGTCCAACAAAAGCTGTGACATAAGTTGTTCTGGCAGTCTGGGTTTCTGTTTTTGTTACACTTGTCCATTTAGCCCAACCCTTTCCATCATCCAATTGATCCCCTGGCTCCATGAGATGACAACCCTATGACTCATCATTTGCCAGGGTGAGAGCACAGCAACTGGGAGCTGAAGCAGTGGTCCACATTAAGTGCTTCGTTTGGTGTTAAGCCACTACTCATTTGGACAGGCTCAATGACACCTGGGGGGGGCTGCTGGGTAGTGAGATTTTGCGATGCACATGCACACCACCATGTCAGATGTGAACAGCTGGTTCTGCCATCCATAGAGACGAGCACTTCGTTGCCATCTCCAGTTTCCCACTCTACAACAGAGATCCTGCTATGAAGGGTTTGACTTCATCAAAGACTCCCATCCTTCCTCTCAAAGACAATCGAGTGGCTCAGCCTGACCATTCCTCTCACCCCCTATGCCAGCTGCAATAAGAGCAGGAACTACTGATTATTTTTTGGTTGCCAGGGTCATACACATGGCTTTATTCTCTATGTGCTAGTGGAGATGGCTTGACAATATGGAGTTCTACACCTTAGCGAAATATGGATTTAGACAGCAGACTCGGTGAAAGCCGATCTTGTTGATTAAGTGAAAGAATTAGTACTTGTGCAATTTGGTTCATTTATACATAATGTAAAGGTGACCAGGGTATGCACCATCTTGTTGATATCTTACAGCTCCTGCTTTTTCTGTTTGCTTTATAGCGGTACACCTTCTATGTATAGACTCTGCATGTACTACCTAGTTTCATGTAGGCTGTCATTAGGAAGCTCTATTTTCCTTCTGTATTCCAAAGCCATGCTCTACATGAACGGGTGATCCCCTAATCTACCTGTAGGTGTGTCTCTATGTTTGTATGTATGTGCATGTGTGGGTGTGTGGTGAGTCAGTGAGTGTGTGACTGCATCATGTGATAGGCTAGCACCATATCTATGATTAGTTTCTCTGCCTTCTATTCTTTCGGTGCTGAGGTAGGCTTCCCCTCCCCAGCAACCTTGCTCTGCCTAAAGTAGTATGGAGAATGAATGACTGAGGGAACTATGTAAAGGTTAGTTTTATTTCAATTCTGTTACTAACAGTGACACCATTCATATATTTGACCTGTAAAAATGTTTCATTGACAAAGCTCTATCAACAAATGCTTCACACAAGTCTGCCCCATACGTGATCCACAGCACTTTAAGCTTACACTGTTCTGTATCACATTGGTACATATGAATCAAGGAAGGTAATGGCACATTTATAAAAATGTAATGCAGAACTATGCAATATTTACATAATGGGAAAACTGAATTTGCAGAGCAGCAAAACTCATGATGTGCTTGCATCACACTAGTCAAAACAATTACTTCAGTGCATATAATTTAACTTTATTAAAAGTATTTTTACATTGCCACAGCAATAATGTAATCTGTAAAAGTATTTATTATAGCTGAGTGCATACATATATATATATATATATATATATATATATATATATATATATATATATATAGATCTAGGACGTTTGCTCGAGTGAGCAAATGTCCAAATCCATAATAACTGAACACACTTTAATGAAAGCGCTTTTATCAAAATGGGGCTTTCGTTAAAGTGTGTTACAAAAAAAAAAATAAAACACTACATTTACATTTTAGCAGGGTGCTTCACCCCCCCCCCCTGCACCCCCCCCTGTGGGGGGGCTGTGCCCCCACACCCCTCTACTTTAATATTCTCCATCTGAGACCGCAGTACAGTGGGGAAAATGGAAATTTCCCTTACCCACTCCATAGTACAGCCTCGGCAACAGGCATACTTACATGAAAGTGCTTCTTCTGTGAAAAACACTTTCGCGTAATTATGCCTGGCTGTTTGGGTTTCGGTCATTTGCTCACTCGAGCAAATGTCCTAGATCCATATAAATATATATATATATATATATATATATATATATATATATATATATATATGTGTGTGTGTGTGTGTGTGTGTGTGTGTGTGTGTGTGTGTGTGTGTGTGTATGTAGGTTGCTGACCGTTGGCCGAGAGTTCCAATTGGTAAAGAGAAAAAAAGTTGGCATAGCTAATAGAACATCAGGTGATTGTATGCAGCATTTTTTCTTCTGTGCGACATTGTAGCACAGTGGGGACTGGGGAATGTACCATTTCACATTGTGTTGTAATCACTGAGTAGGTGCATAGCTAGAAAGTGGTGTGGGCATGAAGAGGTGCTTGCTTCCTGCAAAAACATGTTTAATTTTATTTTTCTCAGATTTGTGATGAGCTGATGATTGACCAGTTGTGTTTGATCGCTTACTGCTCAACATGTTGAATTTATGATATATGGACATACTATTTCTCTCTCTATATAGACATATACATATGTTTGGATATAGATATAGATATATATTTTTATTATTTATTCATTTATTTGTCTTTGTTTATCAGGAAAGTTCAACTGAGTAATATGCATTTTCAGCAGAGGCCTGGGAAGAAAAGTTTCTTTTTGTTACACTGCATTATAATGGCTTCTAGTTAAACACAGAGTAGTTACATTTCTATTTACATTTATACACAAACAGTAGTTACATTTATAAACACACACACACACACACACACACACACACACACACACACACACACACACGCACACACACACACACACACACACACACACACACACACACACAGAAACACACATTCACACAAATGCACACACGTAGAGCAACACTTTCAAGCAGCCACTAAAATCACTCATATCAAATGGGAATAACTGTGAGCATTTTAATGTGTTGTAAAGATAATGGTTAGTTGCTTTCTTACACAGGAACATGATTTATCTTATCATTTAATACATGGACTCCTTATGTACACTTGATACGCTTTCAGGTGGTTCTTTTGATTACTTTATACATTACAGGATATATATAGAGAGAGGCATGTATATATATATATATATATATATATATATATATATATATATATATATATATGTATATATTTATATCTATCTATATATTTATATAGCTATCTAAATATTTATATATATATATTAATAAACAAAGGAAATGTAAGATGCTGTAAATACTGGAAATAAAAAGAAGAAAATGTCTTTATCTTTTAATTATCCCAATCTGTGGTGAAATATCTCAGTGTCTCCCTTATGGGCCAAGTCTTCTTGTATCTTTCAGAATAAAAGGGTGCATACCCGATCTGATGAAGGTGGTTTATTACATTATAGCAGCATACAGTAAAGGTAGATGTCAACGTTATTCGAATCGGATCAAAATTACTATTCTTTAATATCCGTGCTGATAAACTGAATCAGACCGAATTATAATGCCCCTAGATTTCTGCATTCATTATACTGTACGTAAATTCTGTAGTCAGAATTATACCTTTTGCATTCACTCTCAAGTGTCTGCACCAAACTTCTGTGGACTGCACTGCTATGACTTTCTATGCATCAGTCTGAACTAGCTTACTGACTTCTGTTTCTGAAGCATGTCTCCTAATAATACCACAACTCTGTAACTTTCCTGCAAGTTCTACATGCCTCGTACCATCTAAACAAGATCTGTTTGTACTCAATGTATAGCACATTCTTTTAGCACATTTTATTCTTATCAATATTCTTGACTGATCCTTCAAGGAATGTACTCACTGAAACTGCATATAAAATATAAAATAAAAATATAGGCCTGCATTAATATGATTGCATTTCTAGGCCTATACAAAGAGAATACTGTATTTATGTGTAATAAACTACATTTAAGTGAAACATGATCTTACACACACACACACACACACACACACACACACACACACACAGACACAGACACACACACACACACACATATATATATATATATATATATATATATATATATATATATATATATATATTTAGCAATAGATGGTTGTTACTGTTGAAGTGACACCCTGATCCCATGTACAAAAATGGGAAAAGAGGTTGTGGATGGATATGGATATGTATATATATATATATATATATATATATATATATATATATATATATATATGGGTCTACCTGAGATGGTCGACAAGCCATTTGATTGACACTCATTTGGTCGACAGTTCATTTGGTCGACAGGCAGATTTGCCCCCCTCCCCAATGTTGTGCGACCATGGAGTTGATATATATAGTTAGGGGGGTGTGGGGGGCACAGCCCCCCACATAAAACTGCTTGTCGACCGAATGAACTGTTGACCAAATGAGTGTCGATCAAATGGCTTGTCGACCATCTCAGGTAGATCCATATATATATATATATATATATATATATATATATATATATATATATATATATATATATATATATATATATATATATATATGGTTCCCTATTAGAAGCCTGAAACACTATAAGCCTGAAAGTCAAAATCCTGAAAACTATAGACTGAAAATGCAAAATCTCGAAAGTGCAAAATCCTGAAAGTCAAAATCCTGAAAACACAAAATGGACATACTGACGTCATTGTGGCTTTGCTATTGTTAGCCCTGTGGTGTTAGGACATGCGTTGGGTCCAGGTAAGTGTGCGGTTGGTTTTATGTTAGGGTTAGGGGCGGTTTAAGTGAGTTAGGGTTAGGGCGCAGGCTAGGCATGTATGCAATAGTGACAAATATTGGGGTTAGGGGCGGTTTAAGTGAGTTAGGGTTAGGGCGCGGGTCAGGTGAGTGTGGGATAGTGACAGACCTTAGGGTTAGGGTCAGGGTCAGTTGGTAGATATTAGTGTCTTTATAGTGACATATTAGCATTATTTGTGTTTTCAGGATTTTGACTTTCAGGATTTTGCACTTTCGAGATTTTGCATTTTCAGTCTATAGTTTTCAGGATTTTGACTTTCAGGCTTATAGTGTTTCAGGCTTCTAATAGGGAACCATATATATATATATATATATATATATATATATATATATATATATATATATATATATATATACAGAGATATATTCTTCTATAGCTGTTATCTACACTTGTACTCATCCTATATTTTCCGGCAGTAAAATTTAGTCAGCTGATAGATTTCTGATTGTAAGCTTGTGTTATGTACATTGCTTGACTAATCTGAATGCAGTATCTTTTTGTTACTATTCTGTAAATATTGTATGAACACTTATTCTGAATCTGTTGCTATAATGACTGGTATTTTTACTGTTCTTATTCTGTTATATTAAACTGTTTGCATATGCCTTACAAGCTCCGGTCATGGCTGAAAAGGATCTTTGGACCAGTCCATCTACCTTGTTAACAAACTAACTAGCGAAATAACTACACGTATATGTAGTTGTCATACATTTCTGTGTAGTTATACTTAAGTAGGCAAATTTGGTTTATTATCACATTATAGTCAAGAGCAATAAACTTTGTTTAAAAATGTCTATCATCCCTATATAATTGTTAAGATTCAAATTGTAATGTTGTCCTGTCTGAAATTTAAAAATAGACTTTAACTATAATTTGCCATCATGTTTTTCTACTTTTGATTGTCAGAAATTTTCCTTTACACACAGATAGACAGGTATAGATAATAATGTACTGAATTCTAAATGTCAGGTAGTTCAGTAGTCCGTGTTTTGCATGCTCACTATGAGGTCATGACAGAGCATTCATTGAAGAATGTTTGAAATAATAAAATGCAAAATATAACACATTTTTACTGCAAGGGAGCAGGACTCTGGAAATTTCTGCAACAGTATCATTGTAGAAACAAGTAAAATGACGCAGGTGATTTAAGGCTTTTCTCCTTGAATAAAATGGATTTTGAGTTTTGTAGATTGACTGGAAGTACTTTTTATATAAACCAGCAGCTCTCTGCTTAACATCTCGTGTAAAATGAGAAACATATGATGTGTATATACAATGAAATGGGCATGAATACATGAGTGCAGAGATATACCAATACACAAAATCCTGACTGTGTGATTTGGGAAAAAGCCTGGCTCAATGAAAATCTGGACAAGGGAAATGATGAAGGATACGGTCAGAATTGTGATCCATCAATTGAAGAGAAAAAGAGTGCGATGCTTACCTTTATCAGTGTCAGATGAGGCTGGCAGGCATTGCAGTCAGAGTTAAAACAGCATTTGTAGGTGGTCATAGGCCAAAGAACTGCACATCATGGATATCAGCATTTATACGGAAGTGAACAATGTACACTGGATCACAAAGGGTAGTATGCCCAATAGTTATTTTCTCAATGCCATATGGCAAATCTTGACAGAATAAATCCATCCTTTCATGAAGAACAAGTAATGCCCCTGAGCTTACCTTTCAACTGTGCAAATTTTCATCCATACCTCTCAACTGTCCAGATATTTGCAGAAAGTCCAGAATTTTGCCTCATATTTTTGGTCTGTTTCTCATAAAGTCGTAGTTTTCAGGAAAAACAAGAGCAAATCGTTGAGGACTGACTTCAGAAAATAATGGCTCACATTTGATTTTCAGACTTCGTATCCTTCAGAAAGTTCATGCAAATGCAAAACCTGTATCAACCTTCTGTTTGTAAAAGCAATATTTAAAAAGTGTCTCAATTTTTGGGGATTGCCCTCCCCCATTATTTGTGGCTTTGTCCAGATTTCTTGTCTAAGAGGTTAAGATGTATGTTTCAACTCATATATTTGATCTGTTCCTCATAAAATCTGTAGTTTTCTGCAAATTCACTGAGGACTGAAGTTCCTAAATAATGGCATACATTTGAATTTCAGACTTAATATTCTTCAGAAAATATATGTTAACCAAATCCTGTTATTCTGGCAAGTGTCTAAGTTTATAAACCAGTATATTTGAAATCTGCCCCAATTTTTGGGCCTTTGTCCTCCGTTATTTTAGGCTTTGTCCAGATTTCTTGAGCTAACAGACTGAGAGGTGTGACCCTGAGGGAGAAGTAACCATAAGAATTCAAACTAAAGTAATACATAAAGTGAGAATCTAGTGGAAAGAGATGAGATTAGAATCAACAAGGCTGAACAAATAAGTTATGTGAATTAAGCACCACAGCTTTCACATCTCAGAAATCATGTCTTTAAATACCCTGTGCATTATTAATGCAGACATCTTCTACTTATGAATTTCATTCAAGGACATTGTTTCTGTTTGCAAATGGTTTGCTTGCACAGTTCTAAACTGGCAAATACAAATAATTTAAATATGTTTTCACAGATACATTATTTTTTTCCCCAAAACAAGTAATAAACTGTGAGTCTCTTTTAGGATTTATAATCTCTTCTTGATGTAACATACAAAGAACACTGCCGCATTAGCTTTGGTGCATTTGATTATGCTGGTTTGTTACAGCCCAGATGAAATTTAAGAAGTAGACCCTGACTGGCAACAGCAGTCTTCACTTAGGGTAAACACAAGCTACTTTCTGAAAATAACTTTTTATATTTTCTAACCACTGCTAAAAGGAACAAAGTCTGCCTCCATCTTCAAATACAGCACGTGAAGGGTTATTATACAAACATCTGCAGTAGCAGTTATTTCTCATTTTGGTCAAGTATGCTTGTCAGTGTATGAAGGTAATATGCAGTATATTCTGTAGAAAGAATATCCTTTAACTCTTAAGTATGTAAGTGCTTGCAGCTGCCATAACTGAGTAACAGTCACTGAGGTGCCAGCAACAGTATCACCAAGTAGTGAGATGAAAAGAATATATTTATGGAAAATTAGAAACTCATGTTATAAAATTACACATAAATAATGCAGGACATACAAAACTCTCCCTTTTGCAGACAGAAGCTTATGGGCTATAAAGAGTTAAGAGAAAGCCACACTTGTCCCTCCATATTTGGGTAATATTCTGTTGTACCATGGAAATATTTGAATATATATACAAAGAAATATCCACCTAAGGTACAAAACATGGAAAATAATTGCAACTAACTTTGGACACAGTTTAGCATCAACTTGAAAAGCCAAAAAAATCATTAGAATCTGGACACAAACTGTTCATATAAAAAATAACTGTAGTGATATAATATACTATCATCATGCTTGCAAATGAGTAGCTGATATTCCTAGAAAGACCTTAAACAATCCATCATTTGCAATAACTGTTGAATTGTCTATCTGCTGCAAATCTGTAGAGTGACAGCTAAGATTATTCACATATTAATTTCACAACTGTAATGTGTTTTACAAAGTCTCTTGCATTGTAGCTGCAGGTATGACTCTACAGGTTACATGGCTCAAGACAAGGTCATGAGGCGAAAGTTCAATATTTATCTCTTCCTTAAAAATGAAACTTAATATACCTTTACCCAGTTGGTATGTCTCTTGTAGACTTCTATTTTCTTTCAGCTGAGGTCACCATGCTCATAAAAGTCTGCCATGAATAATTCATAGGGTCATAGGAGGTTACTAGGCTAATGGCCCTGGGGCCCTTACAAGCCTAGCCAAGAGTTTATCCCCAAAAAAGATACCTCAGTCAGCATCTGTTGCCCCTGTCAATGAGGGACACAGGTGGAACCCCTGGGACAAATATGTGGTTTCCCATCCACTCATCAAGGTTGCACTTGAAGAGGGTCAGCAAGGTACTCTGTTTGACATGTATGGGAAGTCTATTCCAGAGATGGGGCAGCCTCTGAGAGACAAACCTATCTCTCCAGCAGGTTTTTTTTTACGTTGCATATTAGATTTAGGCCTTTTGAGTGGGTAATGCGGAAGGAGTTAGAGTTATGGATACAGAGCATCTCTACTAAGGCAGGGTCCGAGATTGCCTTGTATGTGAGACCCAGATCACCTCTGAGCAATCTGTATGATACCGAGTAAAGTGATAGTGATTTGAGCCTGCCCACATAAGGCAGGTGTTGGAGGCCATGGATTCTCTTTGTGAGGTATTTCTGAGGCCTTTCCAGTTGTTGCAGATGTTTGGAGAGGTACATACCAAACGGGGCATTAAACTCAATTATTGGTCTAGTAAGGGAAGAGTATAGAGAGGTAATAACCACCTTTTTTTCTGGATGCAATCCCTTTACTTATGAGATGAACCAAGTAAAAGGCTTTTCTGACCATTGCCGCTACATGATGGTTGAATGTGAGATTATCAACCTGACTGCCCAGCTCTCTCACCACAGGTTGTGTGCTTAGGGGTTTGCCACTGATGTGGTAATTAGTAAGGACTGTGTTTTTGCCGAATGGTATGATGATGCATTTTATTGCATTTAGCTTGAGGCCATGACTTTGGCACCAGTCATTTGTTGCTGTGAAACCCTCTTGCAGTATGTTAACAGCATTGGGGGAGTCAATGACAGCACCCAGCTTACACTCATCTGCAAACTTGGTCAGCCACAGGCCTTTTATCTTTGCATGGACCTCTGAGAAGTAGATCCCAAACAGTAAAGGGTCCCAGGACAGATCCCTGGGGAACACCACTAGTGACAGGTCTGGTGTCAGAGATGGAGGCACCTATTTTGATCTTATGAGTCCTATCAGTGAGCCAGTTGACCATCCACCTGATGAAATAGGGATTTACGTCAAGTCGTGTTAGCTTTTCAATGATGCCTGAGTGGGGGATTGTGTCAAAGGCTTTGGCCAGGTCGAGGTAAACTGTATGTATTGACTTTCCCTCATCCAGGGCCTCAGTGATAGTCTCAAAGAAGTCAGCCAAGTTCAACAGGCAAGATCTGCCCTTGATGAATCTGAACTGGGTGGGGTCAAGTGCTTGGAGATTGCCTATGTTCTTGTTTATGAGATCCATAATAATTCACTCCATGGCTTTATTGATCAGAGTTATCAAGCTAATGGGTGATAGCTTCCAGGGTCAGTAGTAGCATCACCTTTGTGCAAGGAGATGACAATGGCAGTTCTCCATTTTTCCAGAATGAAGCCTGTACTCAGGCTGTGGTTGAATAGGGTGCTCAATGACAAAGCTAGTTCTTGCTGGAGATGGTGGACAATACAGCCTGGAATACTACCAGGTCCCATAGAAACTGTGTTCTTTGCCTTGGATAGGGCCTTTAACACTTATCTATGGAGATGTGAAGTGCGGAACAAGTACTGAGGATACTGAACGTGCCTTTGGGGGGAGATGGAGGGTGACATTTGCAGTGAACCTAGCTGCTAGCAGGTTGGCTAAGTCAACAGGATCAATGTAAGTGGTACCATTAAGTACTAATTTGAAACAAACCTGGGCATTGCCATGGAGGTTCCTGATGTAACTGAAGAAGGTTTTGTGATTTCTCTTTGTTTCGGAGCCTAGTTTTGATTCATAATTAACTTAGGAGTTTTTACTGGTGATCTAATTTACTTGTTGAGGCTAAAGAGGGAGTTTTTCCAATTTGGAATTTGTTCCTTTTTACCCTTGGGCAACATATTGTCATTTGTTGTAAAGCCTGTTGATAGAGGATATCCACCAGACAGGTTTGTGTTTCCTTGAGGAGCAGGTTTTAGTTCTGCTGGGTATGACTGAGTCCATGCAGTTGTACAGATGCTTGTATACTGCATTGGCGTAGTGTTCAGCATAGTTGTCTGCATCCTCTGAGGGGGGTGGTGGTGTGCAGCTACTGATACCCCCTCAGAGGATGCAGACAACTATGCTGAACACTACGCATAGTTGTCTGCATTCTCTGAGGGTGGTGGTGGTGTGTAGCTACTGATACCCTCCCTTAGGAGGTTGTAGTCAGCTTTTAAGTTGTTTAGCCTGGTTATGGCTGGGGGGGGGGGTTGGGCAGGATAGAAACTTTGAATGAGACAGACAAATGACCTGATCTCAATAGGGAAGAACTTACTATGGGAGTGGTGCAGCGGTCACCCATTTTGGTGAGAACCAAATCCAGAATGTTGTCTCTCCTTGTGGGGAATGAGATGAGGTGGTCTAGTGCATTAGAAATGATGAACTCAAGAAATCATTGGGTGAATGTTTTAGTGTAGGAACAGTTCACCCAGTCTATGGTGGGGTAGTTGAAGCCACCAAGGATCAGGGTGTTGGGGGTACCTTGATGGAGTCAAATAGTTCTAGGTAGGAGGAGTGGATGTCCTGAGTCATGGAGCGGGGTCTATAGCTGACTATAACTTGAATGGGTGTCTTGCTGTCAGTTGCACCTGAAATAGTTCCAGTGCATCATGCTGGCAAACCAGTCTGGAGGTGTGCCTGTCCTTAATGAAGACAGGGACTCCCCCACCCTTAGTCTTCCCAACTTCATTTTGGGGTCAGAATGTGTGGAATGAGGTATAGCCTGGTAAGGCAGTGGTGCTTTCTGCAGTCTTGAACCAAGTTTCCATGACTGTACAGGTGTCGTCTTCCAGTGCAAGGACAGCCTCCAGTGAGTGCATTTTCAAGTTAAGGCTCCTAGAGTTAAAGCAGCATGACCTTCAATTTGCTTTTTGACAGATCTTTTATGTTGGAAGATTTGTCTTTGCAACATTGCCTAAAAAAGGCACAATGGGGGAGGCAAGAGGCTTGGCCAGAATCCGGAATCCCAGTGGTGACAGGTGGAGGCCATCTCTGGCAAAACATGGAGGTCTGTCAATGATTTCATCCCAGGCAGGCAGATACTGGATCCCCTTGGAATGACAACAGAAACTAAGCCAGTTGTTGAAGTCAGTTACTTTTTGTTGGTATTGTGGTTTCATTCTTGGTGAAGGTAGGTTGCTGCTTAGGTCTAGGGATGTACCTGTCTGGGACAACTACACTGACAGCTCAATCATGTCTCTCCTCATAGAGTCTAGGGAGGTACAGATCAAGTCATTCACACTAACATGTACAATGACAGACTCGTACTTGTACTTGTTGTGCAGAGACTTAAGAGCATGCGTGATGTGGTGAATTCTGGCACCTGAAAGATAACTGACCATGACCTTTTCCTTGTCTAACCTGGTGAGGGGGACATCAGTGTGTCTCACAATTGAGTTGCCAATGACTAGTATGTTTGGTTTATTGTTATACCTTATGGGCTGTGCTGGTTTATTGTTATGGCTTATGGGCTGTGTTTGTGCGACAGTGGTGTGTTGTCTGCTGCATGTGATGTGTTTGGTGTTGTGCGTGGAATGTTTGTGAGTATGTTTTGGAGGTCTCTGCTGTTTATGTAAGTTTTTATTGTAGACCTCTGCATAGGTGGGTGTGTGTTGTGCTTGGCTATGTGATGTGGATGGTGTGGTGCTTGTGCTGGCAATCTCCTCTATGTCAGGAGTACTGACTGTGGTGTGAGAGAGCATGGACTCCAGGTTACTGATGTAGATGCATCTCTCGCAAGTAGAAGAATTATATGCTAAGAGAAGAGGGATGTCAGTGAACATGAGGCAGTTGCTACACTGTCCCAGTATACCCATGTTGACCAGGCTGGCAGGAGAAACTGATGGGAATTATCCAGACATAGTGCTCTGAATACTTGGGTGGACTTGTGGAGAGAGGGTTTTGATAAGGGTTTGTCCACAAGAGTGTAGATCACAAAAACCTTCTTAAATGTAAAATAACTGGCCTGAAGCACAAGTGCTAAAACCAAAACTAAGAGGCTTAGAATAACAGATAAATTTAATCAGGCTATTAACAAGCAGTAATAAATGCAGCAGAATAAAAGCACTTGAACACTTAAGTGCAAGCAGCAAAGCAAAGTAAGGTAATAAAGTAGGAAGAACGCAGTTACAGTAAAAGCAGCTGAGTAAAGTGTAATTTTCTTTGTTAAGTGGAGAGGGAGGAAACAGAAGATAATTCAAGCTTAAGAAACTAAGGGGTTTGCCTTCCCAAATGCTTTCTCTGTACACCATAGAATGAGCTGATGAAATGGGACTGGGAGGAGTGTCCAAAATCAAAGAAGCAAGGTGGTAGTCCTTCTCAAATGATCTTACTGTACTGTGAGCAAATGAGATGAGACTGGGGGGGGGGGTGTCCAAAATCAAATTTACAGCAGGGGTGGACAATTCCAAACCCACCAAGTTTAAGAATACAACAGCACTTGGGTGGAAGGGTAGGGAAAAATAAAATGCAGACAGAGACCAGCAATATTCAACCAAGCAAATAAATAAATGCAGCATAATTTTGTTAACTATCACTGAAACAGATCAAGTGTAAAACAGTATACTTATATCAGCTTTGTGTATCCAAATGGTTATAGAATCAATCACAGTTGGCTACAAGGAAGCAGCTCCGATACTCAGTACAATCTCACAGAAATGTAACTCTTTATACCAGTAGTATAAAAGAAAGGTTAGACCTTCAGGCAATCAGATAAACACTCACACCTTGGATGGGCTGGACTCACAGAACGTAAAGCAACCTCCACCGTGAAACCAGCTGGCTTTGAGCTTAAGTGCTGTACTAACCCTGAGAAACAAAATGCAGACAGAGACCAGAAATATTCAATCAAGGAAATAGATTCTCTTAATAAGCTTAACTGTTTAGCTGAATGTTATAAATTATATGATCCTGTTATGCATGGGCCATGACAGTAATTGACCAAATGTAGATTTTTTTTTATTCTTAAGTGGGAAAGAGCCACAACACCTATTTCAAATGCATCTTACTGGTACTGATCCTTTTAAAATGTTTACTCAGAGATCTACTATATGTAAATTAATGTAGGACTCATATGCCTGAAGTGCAGAATGCAGCTTGTCACATGCTGCCTAAATCTACCTAAATCATTTAACTATGCTGTCATTTGTTTAGAATGCAATGAAGTTACAGGTAGCTGACAGCTCATTAGTTAGGGTGTACAGCAATACAGCTACTTCTGTAACCATTAAATTGTTCTGACAGTCATTAAGAACGTAATGCAGTTATAGACAAGTTATATACTGAACAGTTGTTTAATAAAAAAGCAAAACACATAAGAAAGCTATTCCAGCAGGCAACAGATAACCATCTTGCCTTCACCATGAAAGGTGGATCATTAGAACTCAATGACTAAACATGCTTAACAAACATATTGAAAAATTAATAAATAACTCATAATACACTTATAATTAAAAGATTGCATCTCTGGCAGATATAGTTTTTAAATGCATCTCATTCAAGGCACACACCATTAGACAATGCATGTGCTCTTTATTTCATATAATAAAATCACAGAGTCAGCCAACCACTGTACTGTTAAAGTAGTAAATAGCAATCAGAGGTATAACCTGTTCCTTCTATGAATGCAGTATGGAAAGCGAGACAGCACATTTGTTTGTGTTCGTTCTACTTAAGAACAGATATGTTTATGGGTATTTAAAAGGGTGCTTCACAGAAAATTAGATCCTTAAAAAGGATAATGCTGTGGTAGGACTCAACGATGTAGCCAGGATTTTGGAAACTGTACAAGATCTTCCAGAAAAAAAATTTAAGAAATTTAGTATTGGTGTTTTAAGAACTTTTAAAGTAATGCTGTCTTCAAAAGTAGCCACATGTTTCCAATCTGTATACCAAATTTCTCTATTGCTATCACCCCAATATAACTTTCTTCTATTTTATATATTAAAGACACAGCACATCAGATAAAGCTATTACATCAGAACTCTTTAGTTGGATAGCTAATAATAAAACAAGTTATACCATAAGAAAAACATTTGTTCTTTTTGCTGGTTAACTTGCACTCTTAACCTCAGTTATGTGTTTATAGCTTGGGAATTTGGTGCCCTTTTAATAGGCAAAATGCAGCCTTTGCAAATCCTTTGCTGGACTTTCTGCTACTCCTACTGTGATGCAGCAATGAGGGGGATATTTGTAATGTTTCCTTAGACGTGTGTGAAAAACACAGTGAATCCTACTGGACCCATGCATTCCCCTGTGGATCTGCACTAATCCCTTTCATAATTCTTGATACCGTTCTTCTCACCACAACCCTCTGTGACCTTTCCTTTAGCCATTCAACTATAAAATTCCTCTGACTTGGTCCTGACCTCATGCCTTCCAGTTTTCTCATTAGCCTCCTGTGTGGGACCATTTCAAAGGCTTTACTGACGTCCAGGCAGATTACATCTTAGTTGTACTCCCCTGTCATGTACCCACTTACATAGTCCATCCATCCATTCCCTCCAATCATTTCTGATAATCTGATTTACCCTTTAATGGGGTTGTGGAGATGCCAAAGCTGATCCTGACAGACAATGGGCACCAAGCACTGAAACGCATTCTGAAAAGTGTGCCAGTGTATCACAGAATCCACAGTTCAAATAAATTGACACAATTTCCAATATTGTGACAAAATTCTGTCCCTACATAGTTTTGCAAGGCTTACATTCTGAATAATTGAGAAATAAATGTGGCAGAGGTTGGTAGTTTTACAACAACTGACAAAATATAGAACATGTATCCATTCTTTTATAAATATTCTCATTGAAGTTTAAATAGGTATTACAGTTTACATGGTTTAGTTTTCTTTCAACTTGCGTTAAGGAAAGTATTTTTATGGTGCATGCTTTATACATTAAAATCAAGCATATACAAAAGGTAGACACACACACACACACACACACACACACACACACACACACACACACACACACACACACACACACACACATGCACACAGTGTCAGAACGAATATGTTTATCTAGCTGTTCCCCTGACCACAGGCACACAAGACAGACACGTCATAATAAACTTATAAAATATAGATTTAAAATTTGTAATTAAAAGAAGCAGAGTTACTATAAAATGTAAACATCTGTTAAGTTTGAATTATGTTTAATACATCAAGCAAACATATAGCACTCTTAGGTTAAATATTAACCAATGTATGCAAAGCAGGCAGTGTGCAAACCTGTATTTTTACATTGAGATACTACAAGTTGACATAACAATGATTTGCACAACATATCACGCTTTTTAGGTGTCACAGATTCCCTGGTATGACTCTTGCCAACCCTTTTTAATTTCTTGGTATATTAAATAGCTACAGCTAGCAAATAAACCTTTACTTGTGGATGATTTGACTTATTATACTGCTGAAAAGAATGCCTATCATGCAAATAACTACTTTGAAAGTATATTTCTGGATTGTTTCAATAAACATAAATTTAAACAAAGTTTTAAATTTCTCATTCATGGCAAAAATATCCTCTATATCATGCTGTTTGACTGTGATGATTATTTATTTTATTTTAATTATTTATTTTACATTTGTTAACCGGGAAATTCCAACTGGACCAGGTCCATGGAAACCCAGGGAGAAAAGCTCCAAAACATTGTTACAAAAAAAAAAAAAAAAAAAAACAACAGAAGCAAATTTATACAGTTATACAAAGGTCATTTAAATAATACAACATGGAGTTAGACATTTTGCCAAACAAATACTGAAAATATATAAAATAAATTGGAAAAAGACATTTTCCAGGAGAAACAGTCAGGAATTCCATTTAATGTGCAGGTGTATAATGATTGTGACAAAAAGAGGAGCAATTGCCCACTATGAGAAGCAGCAACTAATAGCCAGAGTTATTGGCTGGGTTTACTGTAGAGGGTTAAAGTGAGTAGCTTGGAAGTTGGAAAAAGAAGAGGGGAGATGGGAGAGTAAAGGTTAAGTGATACAAGGACATAAACAGGTGTTTAGTAAATGTGATTTCAGGGAGTTTTTGAATTGTGGGGTGATAGAGGCAGTGGTCAGAGAATGGGGGAGGGAATTCCAGTTTTTAGCAACGGTGTGGGAAAAGAACGCTTTGCCTGCAGTATTGTTTGCCCTGGAGATGCAATTGTTCTACACTAGAAGGAAATGCTGTAACTGAGACTCGCTCAGGTGGGCTCTGAGAAGCCCCAGTTTGGAGAATAAACAAAATGTCTTGGAGATAAGTTTATTAAAGTCAGTGAAGAAGCTTGGCACTGGAGCTGAAAAAATATATTTAGTTACTGTTCTCTTGAGAATTTGCCTTCTGTGGAAGGTTGGGGCTGGGCTGGCAACTCGATACCGTATAAACTCCACTGCCAATCATGAGCAGACACGTGATCCGCTGTGGCGTCCCCTAACCGGGAAAAAGCCGAAAGAAGAAAAAGATTGTTCTCTTGAGAATTCCCAGTGTACACTGTAAAACAAGATGTGCGAACTTATTGATTCGTAAGTCTCTGAAGTCAGAATGAGCAATGACCTCAAACATTTTTTATAAACCCCAATGGTAGAACAAACACATCAACAGACTTTACAATAAGAGGAAATATCTTAGTTCCATTTTATGACTCACACTCTTTAATATAATTAAAAATGAACATCATGAGATCTAGAAACTCCTCATAGTAGAAATTAATAAAGATAAGGCTGATGATGGACTGCATTTTGGGTGTGGGCTTAACAGCTACAGTAAATCCGTTTGCTGTTACATAAACAACAAAAGAAACAAGTATATGCAATAACAATCATACTAGAATAATACAACTTACAGTGAAATACCTAACACTTTTAAGTTAGTAGTTGACATTTTTGGGAATATATGAGTAATAACATATACTGACCTGTATATGCACTGCCTGAGTTATATTCAAAAAATATCTGTGTGGGTGCTGACAGTATATCTGGGATATTTGTTTTTAGCATCTAGGCAGAGTTGACAGAGAAAATTCTGCTTTACTTAAACTTTCTCTGTGATATTGTTTTGCTCTGTCTCTGTGGACGTTGACCAATGTCATTCTAGTTTTTAAGAAACTTATCAGAACTGATCAGTTTAGTTATAGGCTACAAAGTCACACTTGTGTATTAGGGAAATAATTCAAAAGAAAATATCAGCTAGATTAATCAGTCACCTAAGAGTTTTTTGACAACACTGTCTTCTATTGAAATTACTTCAAATTCTGTAGATTGTGTAATACTAATGTAATTTGTTTTATAATAATAGTAATGAAGCTTAGAATCTAAGTCTAGGAACATTGCTTATTTATTCCAGTCTAGCAAAGACCTTCAATGGTATATCATAGAGAGGTATACTTTAGCTATACTTAATTAATTGGTTAAATATCTGGCCTAAGGTTAGGACATTTTGGGGTTTGATTAATGGTCGGCCATCTAACTGGACAAGTATTCACACTCGTGTTCTACAGGACTTTGCTACTGACCTACTCCTTTTCAGCATATTACATTTGAGTTAACATCTCAGTGCTGTAAACTAGGTGACTCCATAAGTAATATTAATGATGGCTGCTATCAATTACAGTTTTGGTTTGTTAAATAATTATTGTAAAGCAAAAATAAATAGAGAATAGTCAGTATTCATGCATTTTGATCCATACTGCATACACAAACAACTTTGTTATAAACAGTAAAGTATTAAAACAGGTTAACCTTTATAAATACCTGGTTATTATTGCTAGAAACATATTTTTGATATTTCCTCCCCCCTCTGCAATCTATTAATCATCAACCCTCTTGAGCAATTGGCCCATTAATTCTGTCTTGGGGCAACAGCTAATTATGGGAAGTCATCATCCAGAAAGCAATCAAGGATTTTCTTATACGGCCATAATATCTTCCAAAGTGAGTGATGTACACATTTTGTATACAAAATGATGCTATACCTTACTCTGTGGGTGTATACATTCCTGCAAAACACAGTGTAGGTTAACATGATAACGTGGTTTAGCAGAGCCAAGTGGACATCCACAGCCCTAATCCTGCATGCTGTGTACCTCTTTTTCAGTAGGTGACAGAACTCCAGTGGGGTGGGTCTCTTCCCTCCATGTAGGAAGGGGGAGCCAACATCGGGCACTCATTCCATTCTCCACTATCTGGCTTCTGAACATCAAAGCTGCTAACTGATTTTGGGTCATCTAGGTCACAGCCTGGACATCATCCCTTTATGCCACAAAGTTGGTTTCAAGAAACCTTACATTTTAGTCAAAATATATAATTTATGGTTAGGCAGGATTACAGTGTAATTCATATTAATTTCAATACTATATCAAGAAGTTGTGCTCTTCTGCTTTAGCTAATACAAATCTTTGGTAAGACACATTCACAAGTGCAGTCATTCCATCCATCATTACCACAAAAGCTTATCAGACCACTAATTCCCATTTGTAGGAGAAAGACAGGAGTTACCGAGTCTTAATTCATGTAAGAGTTCTTCACTCCCTACCTAACTCTCTCCCTGTGGTGGCTGTTGACCACTAGTAAGTCTAAGTTGCTGCCCAGAATGTCCTTCCCATGCTTCTGCATGCACTCAGCAATGTCCGCCTGGTCTATGTACAAGCTATATGAACCCAGTAGCTGCTTCCAGCAATCCAGTAATATTCTTGTTGGGGTCAGTGATGCAATGAGTCAGAGCCACTCTTTTCCCCAAGAAAGGCATGCTGGCATCAGCTGCACACTTCCACCAACCCTGCCTTGGTTCATAGGTTTATAGGAGGTTACTAGGCTAGAGGCCTTACAGCCTTTATAAGCCTAGCCATGTTAATCATGGGTTGCCCCAATTGTTCTTGGTTAGATGGACATACTTTACAGATCAGCAATGACTACCCCTGACCATGAGGGACATGTTGGTCATCCATTCATTTGTCCAGGTTGCGACTGAATAGGGTCATTGAGGAGTTCTGCTTCACATGAATTGGAAGTTTATTCCACTGCAGCGGCAATCTCTGGAAGACATACCTGTCTCTCCAGCATGTTCTATTAATGTCACTGGCAAGGTTGAGATCCCTAGAGCGGGGGACTCTAGTGACATTTGATTTGCAGATGTGCAGCATTTCCATCAGGGTGGGGTCAGAGACTGTCCTGTAGGCCAGGACAAGTAGCCTCTTAATAGCCTATGTGATACAGAGTACAGTGACAGGACTTTCAGTCTATGCATGTGGGTCATGGTTTGGAGGCCCTGTATCTTCTTAGTCCGAAACGTATGTGGTCTCTCCAGTTGTTGCAGGTGTCTGGTGAGATACATGCAGAAGGGGATATTGTACTCTATTAATTATTTGATTAGGGTTGAGTAAAGTGGTGTTATGACATCCTTAGACCCGGATGTGATGCCCTTATTAGATGCGAAATGTAGAAGGCTTCCCTTACCACCGTGGAAACCTGGTGGTCAAAGTTCCAATTGCTGTCGACCTGTGTTCCCAGATCTTGCACCACTAGATTTGAACTTAAAAAGGTACTGTCAATTTTATAATTAGTAGGGGATTTACCTTTGCCAAATAGGATAATACTGTACTTTTTTGCATTTAGTTTTAGACTGTGACTTTGGCACCATTTGTTTGTGTTAGACCCTCATGTTAACATCACTGGGGGACTCAATGATTCCGCCTAGTTTACAATCATCTGTGAACTTTGTAAGCCAAAGGTCATCTAATTTAGCCTGGACTTCCAAGAAATAGATCCCAAATAGTAAAGGACCCAGAAGAGATCCTTGCGGTACACCACTGATGACGGGTCTACTGGTAGAGGTGGAGTCACCAACTTTGACAGTATGTGTTCTGTTGGTGAGCCAACTAGCTACCCGTCTAGTGATGTAAGGGTTAACACCTAGCTGAGAGAATTTTTCAATGATACCCGAGTGGGGGATTGTGTCGAAGGCTTTGGCTAAGTCCAGATTGGAGGTATGTACTATATTACCTTCATCCAGGGCTTTGGTGACTTTCTTGAATAATTCTGCCAAGTTCAATAAGTATGATCTACCCTTAACAAAGCCAAACTGGGCTGGGTCTAGATTTGAAGGTCACCTATGTCCTTGTTAATAAGGTTCATGGTGATCCTTTCTATGGCCTTGCAGATGAAGCTGGTTCTATAGTTCCCAGGGTCAGTTGGTGCCCCCCCCCCCCCTTTATGCAAGGGTATTACTGTTGCTGCTCTCCATTCTGTTGGTGCAAAGCCAGTTCTCTGATTATGGTTAAAGAACATGGCAAGTGGGTCAGCTAGGTCCTGTTTTAGACTGCTTAGTAAGCAATCTGGGGTGCTATCTGGTCCCATTGAGGTCATGTTCTTGGCCTTGGAGAGTGCAGATATGACCTGATCCCTAGAGATACTAGATAGAGAACTGGTGTCAATTATGCATTGGGGTATTGCTGGTTGGGATAGGGGTAAAGTTTGCACCAAATCTGTCAGCTAGCAGGTTGGCAATTTCCTCCAATATAGTGTGAGTGGTACCATCTAGTACCAATTTGGCACATAGCTGGGCACTCCCTTTTACATTTCAGACAGTTAAAGAATGCCTTCGGCTAGGGATGCTATTTTAGCTTCATAATTAGCTTTAGGGGACTTACTAGACTTCTGATTTGCTTATTCAATCTATGTAGGGAATTCTTCCTCTGCAGAGGCAGTTGCCTCTTGTTCTTGGAGATCAGTTTCTTCTTTTTGTTATACACTCTGTTTATACTAGATGTCCACCAAGGTGGCTTTTTTTTTTTTTTTTTGAGGGCCTTGTTTTAATCTGGTCAGGTACAGCTGAGTATATACAGTTGCTAAGATGATTATACAGGGTATTTGTGTACATCTCTGCATAGGAGTGATTATTGCCTGTGATTGCAGGGGAAATAAAACTTTTTATACTATCATTTAGTAGGCTGTAGTTTGCTTTGGAGACATTCCTTAGTTTTTTTCACCTTTGGGGCTGTGGGGGCCAATAGTTACTACAAACAAGACTTATTTATGGTCTGACCTCACCAGGGAGGGCATCACACAGTGGACAGTGCAGTGACCACCCATGTTGGTGAGTACTATGTCAAGGACATTAGAGACCCATGTGGGGGTGCAGACTGTCTGTTCCACAGCATTTGCATTGCATTGCAAAGTCCAGGAACATCTGGCAGAGCATATCTGAGCTCATGTATGTTACCCAGTTGATGAAGGGATAATTGAAATCTCCCATGAATAAGGTGTTGGGCTGTAGGGCTACTGACTCCAGTAAAACCAGGTAGATAGTGTGCTTTTCTTGGTCCATGGAGGGAGACCTATAGCTAGCAATGATGTGTTAGGGTATTTTGCCTATAATTAATTGGGCATGAGATAGTTCAAGAGAGTCATACTGTTTAACTAGTCTTGAGGTGTACTTGGCTTTAATGAAGATGATTATACCATCACTTTTGGTTCTTTCACACTCATTCTGAGGTCTGAACGTTTGGAAGGCATTTTAGCCTTGCACAGCTGGGGTAGTCTCTGCAGCCTTGAATCATGTTTCAGTGACTGCACAGAGATCAGCATCTTCCAAGGTGAGGAGTGCTTCCAGGGAGTGCAGTTTTGTGTTTAGACTCTTTAGACTCCTAGCATTAAACATCAGAACCTTGAGTTTGTCTTGAGTGGAGAAATTTTGTAATTTTGACATTGCCTAAAAAATGCACTATGGGGGAGGCAAGCACCTTATCCAGTATCCAAAAGCCTAGGGGAGAAAGGTGCAGACCATCTCTGGCAAAGCCGCATGGCCTGTTGACCATGTCTTCCCAGGCTGAAAAATACTGGAATCCCCTGGACTGACACCAGAAGCTAAGGCAATTGTTGAAGTCAATCATTTTTGTTTATATTGTGACATCATCCTGGGTGAAGGTAGAATGCTGCTTAGGGGTAGGGTCATACCCGCCAGGGACACACAATCTGAGAGTTCAGTCATGTCTCTTTGTGTAGTCCAGGGAGTTACGTCTCACGTCATTCACCCAACAAGGACTATGACAGAGTCATAGTGGTACTTGTTGCTGAGTGGTCTGAGTGCATGCATGACCTGATGGATCCTGGCACTCGACAGGCAACTAACTGTGACCTTCTCCTTGTCCAGCCTGGTGAGGAGGATATCTGTGTGTCTTACTATGGAGTCTCCTATGACCAAGACATTACATGTTGAGGTGTTTTGCCTTAGTGGTCTTTTTGGTGAGACAATGATATGTGTGTTGTTATGTGCAGTTGTTTCAATACATGTTGAAGTATGTGCACATAATTTGCGCTTGAGAGGTCTCTGATCTTTTGGTAGGCTTTTAGTGAGTACCTCCACGTATGTGTTTTTTTTGTGCGGTGTCCTGAACTGGTGTGACATGTGAAGTGTGTGAGCTAACAACCTGTTTGGTGCCTTGTTTTTTGTTATGTGAGAGGATTGTTTCTAAATTGATATTGTAATTACATCTCTTATATATGGTATTTGCTTGTTTCAGGACTAAGTGGTTGTTAGTATACATGATTCAATTACTAAATTGCCTCATGATGTTCAAGTGAATCAGGCTGACCAGAGAAATGGTGGAAAAGTGACCATCCATAATGGCAGGTTTATACCATAGTACTGTTGGGGAATTGGTACGTTAGATCAGTTTATGGTGCAGGAATAACAGAGGGGCTTATTCTGTAGATGGTTTAGGGTGAAGAGCTGTGGCAATGTTGCTCAGTGTGCAGCTGAGTTGCCTGCATAGCAACAGGGGACTTGGGAGGGTTCTACTGACAGACATCTAGGGAAAATTTAAGTTTCCAGGCATTTGTGTCTATACAGGGAAGCACTAACCCCCGTTGCATGATGCACAGCTACATGCAAATGCAAGGCTTAAATACAGGTGAAATTCAACAATTTTAAGACAAACTACCAATGTGAAAGCCCTAAACTGAGCCTTTCTCCACCAATCCCCAACTCAAATGGAACCGAAGCTACACAATTCTGCCACAAGGGTGCAGGGAGGCTGTCTTAATGTAGGATGGCTGATTTAGAACACAGTGATACCAAACAGCTTATATTCAACAAATCTGAATCTAGCCTATGCTATATAAAGAAGTAGTACAGAATTTCAAAGTGCAGAAAAAAATGCAAACACAATCAGCAAAAATGAAGCAGCAATTCAAATTAATACAGTTAACAAAGTGCAATACAGGCTTTACATATATTTATTTTTCAGTTATTTGCAGTGGATGCCTTGGATTTTAGTTGAGAATCACTCTAGATCTCTGGCTAAAGTCACCAAACTCTGAACAGTTCTAGTTAACTCCCGTGTCCATACATAGCTGGTCAAACCTGAGTCATCTGGGTCACAGTTTGGGGTTTTATCCACCTATTCAACAAATCTGAATCTACCACATGACTGAGGCCAAAATCTGGCTTCATTTTATTGCATGTTTACATTTACCTGATTAAATGTTAACTCCAGAAATATTGTGAATATGTGTGAGTTCTGCACCATTAACACTGTCTTTTTGGGTCTACTTCTGTTCTTCGAAAACACACTTCTTTGAAGAATAGATAGCCGAGACCCACTTTAACGAAAGTGCACTTAACCAAAAGTGCATTTTCACGTAAATCAGTTAACCAAAGCATGGTACAGTGGGGATAAGGAAATATATAATTTTCCTTACTGTAGTGCAATCTCAGTTAGTATGTATAAGTAACGGAGATGTGTCCAGCAAAGCCCCCTTCACCCTCCACACCACCGCTACTTATATATACTAACTCCAAGACAAACCCGCCTCCATAAACAACAATAATAAACAATTACTGAGGGTAATGCTGCTCAATGCCAGAAGTCTAAACCTCAAAATGCACGCACTCAAGGCTCTCCTTAATATGGAAGAAATTGACATATGTGCAGTGACAGAAACCTGGTTCAAGGCTCCGGAGAGCACACCAGCACTACCAAGCTATAACACCTTCTATACCTTTAGGTCCCAAAACCAGGACCGGAACACAAAAGGAGGGGGTGTGTCCATATTCATCAAGAACACCCACACCTCCAGGTTAGTAGCACAGCACGTGGAATCTGAGACCATCCAAGTGCAACTGACAGCGGGTAAATTGACTGTTCAGTTTATAGCTTGCTACAGATCTCCCACCTTGTCTCAGGACCCTCACGCAGCATTCCTGAGAACATTAGAAAGTATGAAGATTCTACCCAACACCATGCTACTGGGTGACTTCAACTATCCAAACATTGACTGGGAAAACTACTCAAGCTCAAATGCCCTAGCCCAATGCTTCCTTGAGTTTATAAACTCAAACGCCCTTGAACAGCTGGTCACCACTCCCACAAGAGGTGACAACATACTGGACCTGGTCATCACCAACATGGGGAACCTATGTTCCACACCCGAGGTAAACTCGTCATTGGTAAGATCAGATCACAAACTAATCACACTGGACATCCACATCCCGATCCCCCCCCCCCAGTCAAGGAAATCAATGTAAAAAACGTCTCTAAAGCCAACTTCACACTCCTCAAAACCGAGGTGGGAAGTTTCAAAACTCCCAATCAAGTGGAAAATGATGACCCATCGGCAGAATCCTTTACAAGTGCATTCTATAAACACCTGCAAGAATTCATGGACCAAGCCATCGCAAGTAAAACCAAGACCAACTCCTCAAAAAAGAGGAAGCCAGTCTGGTGGACCCTGGCCATAAATAAACTTTACAACAGAAGGAGGAAACTCTTGCAAGATAGAACAAAATCCCAAAATAAGAAGGCATCTCTGATTAACATCAGTAAAAAACTGGGCTCCCTCATTAAATCATCCAAGGCCAACTTCGAAAGAAAAATAGCCAATTACTCTAAGGATAACCACAAGGCCTTCTTTAACTATGTTAAGAGTCTAGGGGCAAACTCTCAGATATGCTCCGAGCTAGTGCATAATGGCCATAAATACACTGAACCAACCGACAATGCCAACATCCTGGCTGACAAGTTCAGTGCAAACTTCACCCCCCCCCTCCACCAAAGGGGCTAGCACCCATCCCAGAAGAATGTGGTGCTCCAGATATCTCAGACACACAAGTAAAGACAGCCCTTGCAAAGGCCAAAAACACAGCATCAATGGGACCAGATGCTATCCCAGGTTGTGTCTTACATGAGCTTCAAAATGAACTAACCCCCCATCTCAAATCACTATTCAAACTCAGCCTCTCTACAGGCTATGTACTCAAAGAATGGCATACAGCAACAGTCGTACCACTCCATAAAGGTGGTGCCACAACTGACCCTGGGAACTATCGCCCTATAAACTTGACTAACTTGGTCTGCAAAGCCATGGAACGCATTATCATGGAGCTCATTAACAGGGACACTGGGAACCTCCAGACACTGGACCCCACCCAGTTTGGCTTTGTTAAAGGCAGATCTTGCCTCCTGAACTTGGTCAACTTCTTCGAAACAGTCACCAAGGCCATAGATGAAGGGAAGTTGGTGCACACAGCATATCTGGACCTCGGTAAGGCATTTGACACCATCCCACACTCAGGAATCACAGACCAACTCACCAGCTTAAATGTCAACCCCCATGTCATGAGATGGGTTGCCAATTGGCTCTCAGACATGGTAAGAGTGGCAGGTGCCATACCTGACTCTAAACCAGTCACAAGCGGAGTCCCACAGGGCTCAGTTCTGGGACCCCTCCTGTTTGGTATATATTTCTCTGAAGTACAGGCAAAGACAGAGGGACTGTGGCTAACCAAGTTCGCAGATGACTGTAAAGTGGGTGCAATCATTGACTCTCCAGCTGACACAGACATCCTGCAAAAGGGTCTCACAGAGACAAACACCTGGTGTCAAAGTCACGGCATCAAGCTAAATGCCAAAAAATGCATAGTAATCCCATTTGGGAAAAACAAAGTACCTACACACTACCACATAGATGGGAATCCACTAAGTACAGAAGAAGTAATTAGGGACCTGGGTACCCAAGTAGATAGCATGCTCTCCTTTGATAACCACATAGCCAAAACGGTCAGGAAATCCTTCTATGTGGCACACCTGATCACAAAGAGTTTCTCATCCAGATCCAAGGAGGTGATTGTGCCCCATTACTCCTCACTCATTAGGCCCATAATAGAGTACAATGCCCCATTTGGGATGTACCTCACTAGACACCTGCAACACCTAGAAAGACCACAGAAGTACCTCACTAAGAGGATTAAGGGCCTTAAACAATTACCCTATGAAGCACGACTAAAAAAGCTCCAGCTCTTCTCAGTCGCTTACCGTCTGCTCAGAGGTGACCTATGCCTGACCTATAGGGCCATGTCAAACCCTGAACTAATGGACATGCTTCACCTCAAAAAAACGAGATCCCTCAGAACCACTCATTCTAGTGACTTGAACCTATGTACAACAATAAACAGGACATGCTAGAGGGATAGATTCCTGTCCCAGCGACTCCCCTCACTCTGGAATAGAATCCCAATCCATATTCGACAGAACTCCTCTCTGACCCTCTTCAAGAGAAATCTTGATGAGTGGATGGGTAATCATAAGTTCTACCCTGGGATCACTTCAGGAGCCCTGTTGACAGAGGCCCAGGTTGCTAATCTAATGGGGAGGCGAAAGCCATCACTCTGTGGCTAGGCTTATAAATGCCCATGGGCAAATAGCCTAGTACTTACCTATGAACCTATGAACCTATAACAATCAAACACACCTACCCTACCTATCACCCCCCCATGTGGGAGGCTGTACCCCCCCACACCCCCGCTACTTATATATACTAACTCCGAGGTTGCACTAAACACACAAACATATAAAATCCACCACTACACACACACACACACACACACACACACACACACACACACACACACACACACACACACACACACACACACACACATACACACACACACATTACAATCCCTACCCAATACCCTTACAAAAACACCAGTTACCCAAATCCCCAGCTAAATCCACAAACTGCACTGCACATCGCGAACATACCAACACAACCGTGGATTTGACATTTCTGCATTCGATATTATGCTGATTCGCGTAAGTGCACTTTCAGCTTTATAGTCTTGAGATACTAAAATTCAGTATTTTAGTATTTCAAGATTCTAAAGTGAAACCATATATATATATATATATATATATATATATATATATATATAATATATATATATATATGTACATATATCTGTTTGTGTGTGTGTGTGTGTTTAGAACTATCATTCTATTATTGCACCACACTACCCTAGACTAACTAGCAAATCATTGGGGGTCACTATACAGCAGGGATTATGCTTTACGTCATGTCTTAAAGGCATGCAAAAGTTATTAGAACAAAAACATGGGCGGTAAAGACCACTAGACACCAAGGATACTTTCTTTATATTGTGCCATAAAGGCACTTATAGAATAACAGTTTGAAGCATGTACGACATGGGGCAGGGAAATACTAGACACCATGGATACTCTCTTTATATTGTGCTAAGTCATCTATGAAAAATTAAGTCTTATACCCTTGGTACTCACAGACAGCTGTTGAATACAGACTTAGTTCTCTGCATCACCACTGCACTCCAAGGAAAGTCTTGTCATATTATGTTAATTTGAAAAATTAAAACTCTGCGCCCTTTGCACAGCAAGCAGAAACCTTAACCTTCTACATTAACGTGAGTTAGAGTCAATGGTCCTTGTTTCATCTTTGCAAACATAAATAAGAAAAATATGACACTTTAATGTTCAGCAATATTCATGAATTACAATGGTCTATGAATAATGAAGGACGGCACATGTAAAAGGCAACAGCAGGAAAACGCTGTAAAATCAGAAACAGTTGAGAGGACTGGGGGAGTGTCTATGGTGGTGGGGGGGTTGAGACAATGCCAGCAGGAACAACAGTGACACCAGGAAGAACTCACAAATATCATCTGGACATGATAAAAAATTAATAGAGAAACAGGCCATGTACTTTACAAACAGTATCATAAAAGAAAATAATTTCTGGCACTATTTACTGGCTGTGATCATGTGTGATATATGAAGGGCAGGATAAAATGAGAGGAACCCGGTTCCCATGAATTACCACATCGATGGTAGTCCACTGAACACAGAAGGCATTATAAGAGATTTGGGAACACAGGCTGACAGCCTCTCTTTTGACTGCCACATTGCCACTGTGGTCAGAAAGTCCTTCTATGTGGCACATCTCATTACTAAGGGTTTACATCCAGGAAGAAAGAGGTCATTGTCCCCCCTACTCTTCCCTCATTAGACCAATCATTGAGTACAATACCCCATTTGGCATGTACCTCAGTAAACACCTACAACAACTGGAGAGGCCGCAAAAATACCTCAGAAAGAGGATCCTAGGCCTTAAACATCTGCCCTATATGAACAGACTAAAAAACTCCAACTATTCTCAGTCTCATATCGCCTACTTAGAGACGATCTCTGCTTGACTTACAAATCCATGTCTGACCCAGCTCTGTTAGAAATGCTACATCTAAAGAAATCATAATCCCTCCACACCACATGCTCAAGAGACCACAACCTTATTACCACAATCAACAGAAGATGCCGGAGGGACAGGTTCATAACCCAGAGACTGCCCATGCTATGGAATAGACTTCCCATACATGTCAAGCAGAGCACCTCATTGGCCTTCTTCGAGAGAAATCTTGATGAGTGGATGGGAAATAGAAAATTCACCCCAAGCATCACTCCAGTGACTTTACTTGACAGAGGCACTGGGAACTAAGGTCGGGTGGCATGATGCCAGGGTAATCCTATGGGCTAGGCTTGTAAAGGCTACAGGACCATTAGCCTAGTACACACCTATGAGCCTATGATATATTAGGGATATTATGGCAACCCAGGACCAGGTAAAATGATATTCAGTGTGTGTATGCATGCACGCATGTCTGTGTGTGTGTGTGTGTGTGTGTGTGTGTGTGTGTGTGTGTGTGTGTGTGTGTGTGTGTGTGTGAGCACACAAATGTGTGTATGAGAGAGAGAGGGTAAATGGGGGGCTTGCACCAACATAATGCATGCGCTTCCAGTGTTAACTTCAGCAGCAAAGTGCTGAGACAAGCCATATACCTGGTAATGAGGTCTTCTCTCTCATTGTGGCTAACATCTTTCTGAATCAGAATTTCTTGCATTGTGCGAATAGCTCTTTTTGTCAGCAGCTCTTACTTCTAGAGGTGGGGTTCTTTCTGAATCCCCAGGCTATTGCTTATGCTTTGTTAACCAGGAAAATAATCTCATCTCAAGACCCTTTTCAGCCATGACCCGCAGCACCAGGTTATATACAAAAAATATTAGATAAGGTGTAGCACAACCATCAGACAATTATGTCAGTTTTGCATTATTACAGTGAAATATAAGTTTTGAAAGAAAACTTACAAAACATCAAGGATATCTACAGTCCAGTGAAGAATGTCTGAAAAGACTTTAGTAGAGTTATACACAAGTAGAGATACATGACTTGCTCAGATGTTACAGGTAAGCAGTGTGCCCAAGCATTAGGTATGAATGATACACACTATAACAACAGAAGAAAAATTAGAAAGGAGGACATTATTCCAGAAGAACTCAAGATACAGATCTCTCTCTCTTGATATATACATATGTGTGTGTGTGTGTGTGTGTGTGTGTGTCTTACAGTTTGAAAGTGGATGTGACTTATGGCTGCATGGCTTTAATGCTTAACACTTAACATGTCATGTTATACATATTTACATCTAAAGAAATCAAGTGGAGTATAGGTCTCATGGATTTTAAACTGCCTCTCCTGTGTCTGACTTAATTACTAAGCTTTCTGATGTAACAATAGGAATATCAAATGCAACCCGCTAAGTCATTCATACCAGTTCAAAATAAACAGTAAATAGTGAATAAGTATTTATTTCTTTTGTTATCTTTAAAAGTTTTGATTTATTTTTAATTGCATACTTAGTTTGGTTAGAACTTCAACTTATGTGGATTTTGGCTTGTTGCTACAGTATTATGTTACTAGTTAGAATAACCTAAATATTAGTAGAGTTTATATTAGACTTCCAATTTATTATAATAATTTTATGAACGTTTGTGAGAATTGTTGACAAATATTGCTAAAATGCATGGGTACTTGCCAGAGATAAGCGAGGACCCACCCTACTCCACCCCAGACCAGGGAACCGTGGAAGTAGTTTAGGGGCCCCTTTGGTCAGTGTATGCCTCACATAAAGCCGAGCATCCCTGGGTTAATAAGCTACTGGCTGTCTGGCTGGTGTCTATTTGCTCAGCGTGAGTTACCTAGGATAACTCTGTTGAGTGAAAGTTGGATGTAAGAAACAGCCAAGCTGCCAAACATGTAAGTACAGTTGTGTAAAAGCTTATGTAACAGCAGCTGATGTTCTTTTCACTGCTGCAGTATTCTTAACATAAGCGACCTCCTGGCAAGGGTAGATGAACGTCTGACTAGTATACCAAAGCCATGGGAATTTAAAGCTGTTGTGCATCACATGTATGCTCCCTGTGCAAGTCGTAGGGCATAAAGGTGACGAATGGATGTACATACCTCAGAAATGATAAGCCCCAGGAGGAACAGCGGTCCCTAAGATCTATGAAGAACACATGCATCCAGAAGGAGGAAAAAAAAAGGAATTCTTGGCCTGAATGGCAGAAGGATCAAGGCAGAGTAGAAAGGGGATCAGGGAAGGAGCGAATACTGCAACAGTGAAGAGGGGACATCTACTGTTCTGGTAAGATTTTACACAACCGTATGATGTCCTTCCATACTGCTGTTGCAGTAGTCTTTACATAAGGGAGAGTGGCAGCTCAAAAGGAAACCTGGCAGGAACAAAGCAAAGAAGAGCCCTCTAAAAACCCATGCAGGAGACCTCTGGCAAAGCCATCTCTAGCCCTGGAAGCCACATCCAGCTTGTAAAGTTTAGCGAAGGTACAGAAAGAAGTCCAAGTAGCAGCTTCAGGGATCCAGCTTGTAAAGTTTAGTAAAGGTATAGAAAGAAGTCCAAGTAGCAGCTTCAGGGATCCAGCTTGTTAAGTTTAGTGAAGGTATAGAAAGAAGTCCAAGTAGCAGCTTCAGGGATCCAGCTTGTTAAGTTTAGTGAAGGTATAGAAAGAAGTCCAAGTAGCAGCTTCAGGGATCTCAAAAAAGCGAGATCCCTCAGAACCACTCATTCTAGCGACTTGAACCTATGTACAACAATAAACAGGACATGCTGGAGGGATAGATTCCTGTCCCAGTGACTCCCCTCACTCTGGAATAGAATCCCAATCCATATTCGACAGAGCTCCTCTCTGACCCTAATCAAGAGAAATCTTGATGAGTGGATGGGTAATCATAAGTTCTACCCTGGGATCACTTCAGGAGCCCTGTTGACAGAGGCCCAGGTTATTAATCTAATGGGGAGGCAAAAGCCATCACTCTGTGGCTAGGCTTATAAATGCCCATGGGCAGATAGCCTAGTACTTACCTATGAACCTATGAACCTATGAACTGATGTCCAGTCCTTTAAAAAAGGCATCATAGGAATCAACAGTTCTAGTGGAATGAGCCTTTATAGAGGTAGAAAGACATTTACCATGAAAGGAATAGCAAAAATAAATGACCTTAGAGATCCAAGAGGATATGGTTTATTTAGAAACTGATAAACCCAAAGATCTGGGATGAAAGGAAACAAAAAGCTCAGATTTGTGAATGGCCTTAAACTTATCCAAATTATATCCAAGCTGTCATGTGAATCCAAGATGTGAAGAACCTTCTCACTAACAGACTGTGGAGGAGGAAAAAAAGATGGCAAATTAATAGACTTTAACCACCTTGGGCATAAACGAAGGATTCATACAGAGACACCCTGTCCCTATGAAAAACTAAGAAAGAAGAAACAGTCATAAGAGCCTGGAATTCAGATACTCTCTAAGATGAAGTAAGAGCCAAAAGAAGAACAACCTTCCAAGTACAATGTTGCAAATAAGCTGAAGTTGAAAACTCAAAAGGAGACTGAGTCAAATTTTCAGCACAAAAATGAGGTTCCAGGAAGGGGGAATAGGCTTCCTGGAAGGCCTGATATGAAGGACATGTCTAAGAAATTATGTGACCTCAAACCTAGAGGGAAGAGAAGTCAAGGGCAGACAAGCAGAAGTCACTGAAAGGCGAGCTTTAACTGAAGAATATGCTAACTCAGCATGGAACATTTCACACAAATAAGAGAGAACAAGAATGAACCCTACAGAAGAGGGATCCTGGTTATGAAAAAAGCACCAGACAGAAAATCTCTTCCATATGGACAGATATGGTTTCCTGGCCTCCTGCAGAACCCATCCACAGAAAACAGGTGCCTAATAGGGATCAAAACCCTATCACCCACAGCACCAGTTGAAGAGTGGATAACTGAGGATGGATAGAAGACCCCTTGTCTTGTGTGAGAAGGTCCACCCTGTTAGGTAACTTGTGGTGATTGCCCCTGGCTAAGTGAAGAAGAAATGGGGAACCAATGCTGAGCCAAAAGGTAGTCACCAGCAAGATTTTGGGGATTCTTGCTTGATCTTGAGCAGGACCCTTGGAATCAAGGGAAGGGGAGAGAAGGCATATAGAAAACACCCCTTCCAAGGAAAATATAAGGTATCCACCTTCTAAGTCAGAGGGCTTGGTGACTCTGGCACAAAAAAGAGAAAGTTGTCTGTTCAGATGGAAGGCAAAAAGATGTACCTATGGGGTACCCACAGATGGACAATGTCCAGAAACACATCTCTGTGAAGCAACCATGTGCGAGCCTATGTACTAGACTTGCTGAAAAAATCTACCATTATATTTTGCTCCAAAACAATGTAGACAGCAAAGTAGTAGAAAGTAAGATGCAAGATGAAGAGTTCAGATCAGGATGCACTCAAGAAGATGCTGGAGAAGAGGAAAACATCCAACTGGGCACTCGTAGGCTTGGAGAAAGTATATGACAAGGTCCCATGAAAGCTGATTTGGGTAGTACTGTGGTTGCACAAAGTCCCAGAAACACTGGTAGAATTAATGCTATATACAAAGATCCAATGACTCACGCATGAACAGTGTTCAGTCTCACAGAGGGGTTCTAAGTGGGAGTGAGTGTGCATCAGGGTTCAGCTCTGAGTCACTGATGTTCATACTAGTGATGGATTACATTAGCAAACAGTTTGGAGGGGGCAGATCAATAGAGTTGCTATATGTAGATGATGTGGCATTACAGGCAGACTCTGAGCAAGAACTTTAGCAAAGGATGGGAGTGTGGAATGCAAAATAGAAGGCACATAGGATTAAATTAAGTACAGATAAGACAGTGGAAATCGCAGAAATTTGGGAAATCATAAGAAACTGAGAAATGATATATAAAGAAAGTTAGTGGAACAGGTTAACAACTTCAGGTATCTGGGAGGGGTGGTTGAGGAAAAGACAAGTCTGAATGAAGAGGTGAAAGTTAGAATCAGACAGGCTGCAGCCATCTGGCATAGAGTGTCAGGTGTAAGATATGACAGAAGAATTCCAAAGAAGCTGAGAAGTAAGGTGTACAAAACAGTGGTACAGAAACCTGAGCAGTAAAGGCAGAACAGTTGAAAAAGCTAGAGGTGATGGAGATGAAATGCCTGAGAAGGGTGGTAGGATGCACTCTGTGGGATAGACGAAGAAATGAGGACATAAGAGCAGAAGCCTAAGTAGCTCCAATTGCAGAAAAGATCAAAGAGAACATATTATGATGGTTTGGGCACATGTACAAAAAATCAGAACACAATATGGTGAAGATGATTTGGGACAGACAAGAATAAGGTAAGAGGAAATGAGAGAGTCCAGCAAAGAGGTCAAAGATATACAATAATCAGGCATGAGTGTGGCATCGAAGTGACAGAGAGCTGACAAAAGTTAACATGACACCCTGAACCCATGTAGAAAATGGAGAAAAAAGGGGGTTAATGACGATGAATATAGACAGCCTGAAGAGTTACTTGACTCTGGACAGCTAGACCCAGACCTGAACAGCAAGTCTGTAAAGAAGGTAGTACTGTGTCCCCTCCTTGCTTGTTAAAATACCACATCACTATGGCATTGTCTGTGAAGACATTGAGAGGCCCTGGAAGAAAAAGGAAATTCAAAGCCTGAACAGCTAAAAGGAGAGCCATTATCTCCATGATGCTGATGTGATCTGATCTCTGCCAGGGTGGCCAGAGACCCTGGAACTGGAGGGAACCGAAAGAGACTCTACACTCCCTGTCCAAGCCATCCAAAAAAAGTTCCAAAGATGGGACTGGATACTGGAAAGGAAGTCTTGAGTTGAGAAGAAAAGGAACTAGGAAATACAGTGGATGACAGTGTTGAAGTCACACTGACTTGAGGAGCAATGTAGTTTTCTCATATGGAGCCGGGCTAGAGACAGAATAGGAGTGGTGGAAGCCATGAATCCTAGAACCCTGAGGAAATCCCTGGCTGTGACTGAAGCCAGAAGAAGAACAGCTTGAAAAAAAGGTGTTCAGAGAGAGCCTTGGGTGGAGGCAGGGATATCAGCATGGGAATGCTCTGGACTTCAGGGGATAAAACCTGAATGAGCAGGTCATTTAGATAAGGAATGATCTGAACCCCTCTATCCTGCAAAAGGCAATGACAGGAGCAAGGCATTTGGTGAAGACCACTGGGGCAGCAGACTGGCCAAAGAGCAAAGCAGGGAACTGAAAATGTAAGGAAGAAACACAGAAATGTAAAAAAAAATTCCTGAAAAGGGTATGCATGGGGATGTGAAGGTAGACTTATTTGAGGTCCAGGGATACAAAGAAGGCTTGAGGAAGAAGAAGAAGAAGAGGGAACAGGGTCTAAAGGGACAACATTCAAAAGGAAGGGCCCCTTACAAAGGTGTTGAGCTAAGAAAAGTCTAGAATGTGTCTCCAGATACCTTCCATCCTGGGAACCAGGAACATCCTGGAATAAAAATCTTTCCCTACCTAGGCAGGTGGCATAACCTGAATGGTGTCCAGAGGAGGCTGAGGGATGCATAGAAAAGGAGGAAGGGATCCCCACACCATGAAATATCACTGGTGGATGATGGACAAAACTCAAGAGTCTTTAGCGACCCTTTATCAAATGGGAAGGGACAGGGAAACATAAAGTGATAAAGGAAACTGGCCTAGGGAAAGGGGAAAAACTGTCAGCTAGAACCGTTTTTTTCTTGAAAAGGAGGCTTTTGAAAAGTAGGAGTCTGAGTAGACTCAGCAGGAGGTACATGCCTAAAACCCTTCTTACCTCTTGGAGGAGGGTGAGGCTATCTGCATATGAAAGCAGATTTGGATGGATAATTCCTCTGAAATTTTGGGATTGGAGAAACAGAAATTTGCTATAATTCTTGCAAGGCCTTCCCTTTGACCTGTAGGGACTTAAAAAGTTCAGTAGCAGCAGAGCGAAAAAAGTTCTTATTATCAGGAGGGGCATCCAACAATTTAGCCTTAATATCATTAGATAAAGGCTGAAGATTAAACCAAGAATAATGTTTCAAAATAGAACCAAATGCAGCAGCCCTAGAAGAAGCATTAGCTGCATCATAGCTACATTTAGTGGAGTGGAGAAAGGCAGACCCAAGTAAAGAAAGGGCCAAGAATTTCCCTTCTGAATCAGGGAAGTCAGAGATGACCTGAGAAACTAGAGAAGAAGAGCTAAAATGCACCTGGTCACGTGTCTGTTAATTAATAGCCTTAAAAACCAGGGTGTCAACAGTATAGACCTTTTTGCCTTGACATTCCATGGTTCTACTGTCCTTATCTGAAGGAAGTAGTTTAGTGAAGGCAAAAGTTTAGAAGGTTTGTCTGAAGAAATAGACCCTACAGAAGGATCAGCAGAAGAACATTTGTACAAGAGCTTACAATCATCAGGCACCTTGTAAAATCTATCAGTTTTCTTGGACACTAGAGGCTGAGGATCAGGAGCAATGGAGGCTGCAGAAAAGGTATCCAGAAGGGCAGCTAAGACTTGAGTAACAGCAGAGGGTTTGGGAGACTCCATCTGGAGGAGTTTATAATACCTCTTTTGATTATAAGAAACCTGAGAACTGTCCCATTTTAAATATTCCATCATGCAAGAAATAATGTTCCCAAAGGAGAGTTCTAATAGAATCTTCAACCTCATATCCATAATCCAAGGGATTGAGAAGAATATGCCAAGGATTCTTCTCCAAAATCCAAATCCTGTTCAGAGGACTCCTGCTCTATGGGTCTCTTAAGAAGAGTAGGTGGCCAAGGAGGAGCAGGCACAGAAACTCCTTGAGGAGACTTTAAGGCCATTAAGGCATTAAACAACTCCTAAGCAAAATCCTGCCATTCATGTTGGGGATATTTAACAACAGGGGAAATATGCTTGTTTTTTTTTTTTTTTCTTTTCTTTTGCGGGACATCTTCCCAAAAAACCCTAAGAAGTTAGGACCCTTCTTGACACTAAACCAATGTAGTAGGAATCTCCTGCCAAACTAAATTTAGTGGTATGCCCCTTAGTCCCTTGGACATAATCAGCCAAGGTTCCCTCTCAATGTCCAGAGCAGATGTTTGTAAAGCCTCTGAAGACGTATGAAGTCAGATCCATGCTGGCTTCCAACAGGGTAGTGGCAGGGGAATCTGAGACAATAACTGGACAATCCTTTGGGTTTTCACCAGTCTCAAGAGAGAGAGAGACACTCAGCAAGGTAGGAGTGCAGCTGGATCAGACCTGAGTTTTTTGGCCTTTTCCTTGGCAAGTGGCTGACCCTCAGAATAGGAAGACTCCACCACAGAACCTTGCACTAACAGTTTAAAACATTGGTTCTGTAGGTAAATCGACAAGAGATGCTGTTCATGATGATCTTTGTCACAGTCAGTGGTGGTCAACAGTTGGAAGCAATGAAGCAATGGTGAAGGAAGGCTCTATGGTTTTTAAGCTAGGGCTGCTGACTGAAGAGAAAAAACAAGAGTTCAAAAAAATACTCAGGGTTCACCTCTTAAGAGAAATAGAGAAAGTCAAAAGTCAAAAGGAGAAAAGGAAGCAAAACAAACAGAATTTGTGAGGACTACAGAGCAGATAGACAGAAGAAACAAGTATGGAAATAAGATACATAAGGAAAACTTGGGCTAAGACAGCAGCTGCAATAGCAAAGAACAAGGCATCAGAGGTGTTAGGAAACAATACTCCAAGAAATGGCATCTCAGACTTAGTATTACAGAAAGATAAAAGAAAGAAAATCAGATGATGCAAGTCATCAGAGCCCATCCATTCATAAGGGATACCAACAGTAACCTGCTCACCAGTCCACAGGATATCAAAGGCAGTTTGAAGGAGTACTTCCAGCAGATTCTGAATGAAGAAACTAGAAAAGTAAAGAAAAGCATCAAAGAAAAAGGCCAGTTACAGCAGCAGGCTCAGATGAGATAAGACAAGAGATATGATCGAGTTGCTGGGTGATTCAGTAGAGAAATGGCTCCTGAGGGTACTCATAGCCATATGGAGAAAAAGACATATCCAGGATACTAACAAGTTGACAAAAAACACCAGGAAGGACCCTGTTGACCAGAGACGGTAGAGTCAAATATACAGACCAGATACACGAATCTAACCTAGGTTTCATCTTTATTATACAGACTTCTTCAGAATATGAACACATTTAACCACTCCATTGATGTTATATACACTCATACACTACAACTAATACATCCCACCCCTTCAATTACCCTATCAGACAAAGCTTAATCTAACAAGCATATCCTAAATCTAACTTCATTAACCCTTCGAAGTAAAAAACTATACTTTCAATTCATCTCCACAATATTGTGTTACATATCAAAATGTGTTAAATACACAAAATGTAAATGTAAAATAAACATTTTTATATACAATCAACTAAACACTGTTTATGATACCCAATGTTCTTAAATTGCATAACAAAATAATATCATAATGTCTAAAAAACAATAATAGTTAATCATATAAAAAAATATAAAATTAACTTTCACGAATTTTGTTAAGAAATTTTAAAAATTCTTTCTGGAAAACACCATTCCATAACAATAAGAAATAAAAACTGTCTTAAAATCCTTTTTATAAATAACATTTTCAACCCAAGATGTGTTTTAATTTTAATAGGGGCAATATGCTTATGCTATCATTAATTCCTGGAAATACTGTAGCATTTAATGCCAATTGCCATCTCATTTCACAAATATCAAGATGCACATCCAATACTGCACCCTGACCATCCTTTTTTATTTGCTGTATTACACAAAATCTTAATATGTGCTCTGGATGTTGCTCTATGTGCCTAACTAGGGCATTAGTATTTTTCATGTGCCTAATATCCAGGATGTGTTCGCTAACTCTATCCCTGAACATCCTACAGGTTTTCCCTATATAACCCTATATACAGTGTTATTAACGATTGACGTGTGTAATTTATTTTCGGTCATTCCAAATGAAATAGGGTTGCAATGGTTAGAGCAACAATTATATAAAACTGGTGTATATGAACAGGACCGTATAAATACTTTTGTTACCTTAATGGAGGTTGTATTGAAGAACAACTATATTTATTTTGAGGGCCAGTATTACAAACAAAAAACTGGAGTAGCAATGGGAGCTGCGTGTGCTCCTATTTATGCAAATTACATTATGGCCTACAGGGAGCAAGAGTATGTTTTCACCAGTGAATATATGAAGTATATACAACAATACACCTGTTTTTGGATGACATATTTGTGGTATGGGATGGGCCAATTGAAGTCATGAAGGCCTTTATAGATTATATTAATTGTACAGTACAATTTTTTAGGTTCACCTATGAATATAGTAGTGAGGAAATTTCATATTTAGATGTAAAATTGAAGGTCAATCATGTGGAAAAATGTTTGGTTTCTGGTATATACAGAATGCCTACCTTTTCCAATTCTTACTTGAGCTATCAGAGCTGAAACCCTAACCATCAGAAAAAAGCAATAGTAAAAGGACAAATGGTTAGGGCAGCCAGAATGGCAAGCGAAAGTCAAGATTTTCTAAAAGAAATGGAGTTCATTAAAGGTATGTTCATTAATCGTGGATATCCTGTTGAATTGTGTGATTCCATTATGGAGGAAGTGAAATGTAAGAGGTTTAGTGGTGTTTATAAGGCAATTTTAACCAATGATTACCACAATGGGGGGGGGGGGTGTGCAAGAAAATACAGTTATTGGAGAAGTAAAAATAACAGAAAATGAAATTGATGTTAATACCAGTGTGGGGGAAACATTGTATTTTATCACTACATACAATTATGATGTGGATCACATAGTGGGAATAATAAATAGAAATTGGAAGTTATTAAAATTGGATAGTAACATATGGAGAAAATTGAACAACCCCCCCAAAAATCGTATATAGGAAAGGGAAGTCTTTCAAACAATTGTTCGAGTCAGCTGCAAACTCCAGTTGGGAGAATGTTAGGTGTGGTAGATGTAGTGTTTGTAAATATATTCTTGTTACAGGTGATAAAATTATTATTGAGGGAGAGGTTATTGGTATACATGGCCATTTTGATTGTCATGTTAAAAATGTTGTTTATATGGCTAAATGTGCAGGTTGTCCAGCTTTTCATATAGGGAAAACCTGTAGGATGTTCAGGGATAGAGTTAGCGAACACATCCTGGATATTAGGCACATGAAAAATACTAATGCCCTAGTTAGGCACATAGAGCAACATCCAGAGCACATATTTAGATTTTGTGTAATACAGCAAATAAAAAAGGATGATCAGGGTGCAGTATTGGATGTGCATCTTTATATTTGTGAAATGAGATGGCAATTGGCATTAAATGCTACAGTATTTCCAGGAATTAATGATAGCATAAGCATATTGCCCCTATTAAAATTAAAACACATCTTGGGTTGAAAATGTTATTTATAAAAAGATTTTAAGAAAGTTTTTTTATTTCTTATTGTTATGGAATGGTGTTTTCCAGAAAGAATTTTAAAAATTTCTTAACAAAATTCGTGAAAGTTAATGTTATATTTTTTATATGATTAACTATTATTGTTGTTTTTTAGACATTATGATATTATTTTGTTATGCAATTTAAGAACATTGGGTGTCATAAACAGTGTTTAGTTGATTGTATATGAAAATGTTTATTTTACATTTACATTTTGTGTATTTAACACATTTTGATATGTAACACAATATTGTGGAGATGGATTGAAAGTATAGTTTTTTTTACTTCAAAGGGTTAATGAAGTTAGATTTAGGATATGCTTGTTAGATTGAGCTTTGTCTGATAGGGTAATTGAAGGGGTGGGATGTATTTGTTGTAGTGTATGAGTGTATATAACATCAATGGAGTGGTTAAATGTGTTCATATTCTGAAGAAGTCTGTATAATAAAGATGAAACCTAGGTCAAATTCGTGTATCTGGTCTGTATATTTGACTCTACCGTCTCTGGTCAATAGGGTCCTTCCTGGTGTTTTCTGTCAACTTGTTAGTAGTTTGGATACATATCCAGGATGACAGGTGAATGCACATTTTATTGCCACTGCATAAGAAGAAAGGAAGCATTCAATTATGGGTGGCACAGAGGTATCAAACGTATACCACACTGCATGAAAATGTTTGGGAGGGCGATTTTTAAACGAAGAAGCAGAGTAGTACAAAAAAAGATGGGAAATGATCAGTTCAGATGCAGACCAGGATGCAGGACAACTAGCCCAATGTTTGCAGTTTGACACACACTGTCAAAGAATCTGAAGATGAGGAAATACCCCACACAAATCTACCTTTTGTGTATTTGCACACCCCCTGCAAATTATACATACCAACTCTGAGATTACACTACAGTGAGGAAAAGGGTAAATTTCCAGATCCGCACTGTACCGCGATCTCTATAAAAAGCTTTGGGTTTTCAAACACTTGATCATATGGTCTCGACCATATCAGTTTCAAGTTTCTGTAAACTTGATCAACTGATAGGGACCCATAAATATAAATGCACACACACACACACACACACACACACACACACACACACACACACACACACACACACACACAGACTACATATATATATATATATATATATATATATATATATATATATATATATATATATGGGTCTACTTTAATTCACTGAAAACTCATTTCACTGAATCACATTTCACTGAATGTAAGTACTGTTGGGCAAATGAAATGTATATCCCCTTTTCCCCACTGTAGTGCAATCCTGGAGTTAGTATATATAGTTAGGGGGGTGTCGGTGGCGTAGCGCCCCACCTACTTAGCTTTTATATTTATGAATCTCATTTCACTGAAAGCTAACAATATAAAACCAAAAGTAGGTGGGGGGCTAGAAGACTAAATCACATAATTAGTCTCACAATGACACATTAATCCAGCATGAAAGTATATCCCGTCTAGATAATTCATAACATTGGCATAATATGCCCCAGGGAAATCCCTGACAAACTGATCCATGGTTTCAATGATGCACTTTCTACCTAACATAGCAGTCTCATCCATTTAATGTCATTGTGTTCCTCCCCCTTGGAGCCAGGCTGAAGTGGTTCCTATGTACAAATTTGAAGACAGACTGGACACACACCATTAATGGCCAATTGGCCTAACAAGCATTTTGGAAAATGCCTTTAAAGACTGAAGAAAAACACTTATTTGTTAATCAATCCAAGGCCTAGGAAATGCATCAATCAGCATGGAAGGGGGGAGGGTCAATAGATTTTTTATGATTACTGAGACTACTGATGGCAGACTTCAAGTTACTGCAGAGTACATTCATCTGTCAAATGCATTTGATAGAATCCTACATCTTAATCTTGTAGACTTAATAAAATTCACTGCCAATTAAACCTTACAAGAACGGTTGTATTATGATATGGCTGTCCAAGATTATTAAGGTTATACCAATCAGCCATTCTTATAAATGGAAAGCAATAACTAATGAAGTTGCTCGTGGCTTAATTTTCATACAAATGACACATATGAACTGTTATTTATAGAAATCTGCTGATAACCACAAGTTAAGGAATTACTCCTCATCCCAAGTATGTGATAAGATTTTAGAACACTCTGAATAAGTTTTATTAAGTGGTGTAATAATTCCAATTTTAGTTTGATACTGAAAAATCTGCACAATGTTGTTTGGTCGTAAAACAATAGTGAAACCACACTATTGGATAACTCATTTCTAAAAATTATTAATTCATACAATTATGAATCACTGGAAAAAAACATCAGTTTCAATAGAAAAATAGCTTATACGATAATTAAGGCTTATGGTGTGTTAAACATGATTTTTAGGTATATGTCACACTCTGTTTTCCTTGTTTAGCCTACACCAGGATTTAATAATGTGCACTATTTAAAAAAAATGCACATTAGCCAATTACAAAGGACCCAGACAGTATGCAACTTCTATGATTTATAAAATAAATGGTAAATAATCATCGATACTGAGAAATATGAACTCATATTCTGTCAATTACTGGCTCATAACAGGAAGATTATGTACAGTAATAAATAATATAAATGTGTTTGTTATACTAGTACTACTCTCCCTTGGAAAATATTCTCATTCTAGATAGCTTAGTAACAGAGGCCTATTATAAGCAATTCCCATGAATGGTTCAAAAAGAGTTACGATCATTGTCCCTCATATTAATGAAGTTATGGAACAGACTCTTCAATTAGGTGTTCTTTATGAACTTGATCACTTAATGGAAAACAACACATTTTTTAGAAGTTTACCTAGATCGTGATGCCCATAAGCTTGTGAGGATATTATGAAACTAGGAGACATTGAACAGATTTATTTTATTTTAGTATTCTTAGAAGCATAGTAACATTTACACCTGAAGCAGAATCAGTCTGCACTGGAGTAATTACTGTACCGATACAAGAGTTTGCTTCTTATTTATTCAGACATTATTTTCTATTCTGCTCTTGATGTCTACTGTGATTGTTAAAATCTTGACACATAATAATTATCAGTCTAAGACAAGTACTTTTTGAAAAGCAGTGGTAGGCCAGTTTTAGTCTTTTTAAGATGGGTATTCCTCAGTTTTACACATTGACAGATCTTAGAATCCAGGCAAATAAAAATAAGTGTAGCACACTCCCACTTTTGATTAAATAAGCTGCATTTCCTTGACATGGACATTCCTGAGCAATCTCTCCACTTCTGTTACTGTCTCATCTTGAGTGAATTACTTCAGTAGCGTGTATATACTGTACTGCTTTTGGAACACTGGGATTCCTTTAACAGACACTTCCAAATTAATTCATTTTTGTGATGAGATTGGGAAAATTATTCTGTCTGGAATAAATCTTATCTTCATGGTCAGACATAACTCAGGACTGGGGCCCCATAAGTCTGCAGAGGTTATGCAGTCTAGATTACATGGACTTGTTTTCAAGAAAATAATTATGTGGCAAAATATATAAACACTAAAGGCATTGATGTAAATGAATACTACTACTGGTTACATATTGTACAACTGCACAAGTCTTACTTTTTCCAAGTAAAAGTACATTCATTTCATTGATATTCTACATTATTTTTAATTTTAAAAAAAGGCAGTGCTAGTGGCAGAAGGCACTTCTAAAACACTATTTCCTGTGCTCAGAAATATAACAGCTGGTCTACTTTGTGGGGATATATACAACTTAGACAGCTACTTTCGAATTTTGACAGCATCTGAGCAGCATTTTAATAACCAGCATCACTTCCCTCTTCAGAAACTCCTTTTGAGGAAAACAGCTGCATTTATTGTTCTGTAAAGTACATTCTTAATTTTATATTCTGAATAAACTCCAATGGAACTTAAAAATCACTCAACAGAATCCTTTGTGCAGATCATTCAGCTTTGTTCTGGTACCAAGTGCTTCCTGCACACAGAAATTATATCATGCCCTGTGAAAATCAAAGTGAACAGCTAATGTTTAATGTTTTATACAGGTAACAATCTGGAAAAAGGGTTGGTATGTTTTTCAGCAGAATGGGACTGCTCTGCTGAGGTAACATACCACAATAATACCTGTAACTAATAACAAGGATGGCTATTTGTATGTAGCTTTTGAGAGATGGCAGGTTGAAATTAAAGATTTGTAGTATGTTATTAGATGAGATTCCTTTGGAGAGTTATTTTGTGCCTGCCACGGTAATATGTAACTGTATATGAGTCAGCAGGACTTCTTCTGAGTGTCAAAATAAAGATGTGGATTACTCTACAAAGGGAGAGTTCTGTCAAAATACCTAAAAAGTAGACACAATACTGCACAACAGAATTAGCTAATGTATTTTATACATCAGTCATTGTAACTTGTTTGCCACCTGCACCCATAAATGAACAGATGCTCTACCAGGTCGTCTACCTCATCAGTGTTAACTTCAGAATAAGTGCTGTTGAATTGAACTATCAGAAATACTGGTAATAGGTCATAATCCCTCTTCCACTGAAATACCATTACTGAATGTCTGCTTACTGTTTACTCGCTGGCTGTTTTAATAGTCAATATAAAACCCTGAATGATGATCCATTGAGAACAATGATACAAAAGAATGGATATCAAATCAAAAACAGATAAAAACATTCATTAATGATTCCTTCATTCCTCGAAACAACCACTAGCCTCCATCTTCTTCCTCAACCTCATCTTTTTTCTGAGTATCTCACACAACTTTTCTGGGTGCTATTAAATATATCCTTTTACTAAGCAAGTGGTTTGACTTTTTAAACAAAAGAGCATTGTACCTTCCAAATCTTTGCGCTAAGGAAGTAAGGACGTACTTGGGGAATAGTAGACCATGCTGGAAGCAATCATTCTATGGTGAATGGTCAATATCTTTGACAGACAAAAAAAGGATCAATGTGCAGAGACATTACAATGCACAAACCCACAAAGTATGTAATGCACAGCCTGTCACTCTCTTGACTGTAGCCTGCAAAGTGTGTGATTAGCAGGGTCCCTGTAGGAAGTGGTAAATCCTGCACACACACACACACATATCCTCCCCCAAAAAAGGAGAACTGGTCAAAAGCAATTTCACCCTATCTCCCAGCTTAACTTTTCAGCAAACTGGATCCATTTAGTGCCATATCCAGCACCAAGCAACTAGGCAGCTGCCTTGGGCCAGATGCTGGCAAGGGGGCCTGGCCCTTACATTAAATTAAAAAAAAAAAAGTTTACTTTTCTGATTGACCTTCTAGTGTCACTTCAAGAATGTTTGTGTCTTTCGGCTTTTCCCAGTTAGGGGTCGCCACAGCGGAACTCCAATCTGCTAATGATTGGCAGTTGATTTTTACGTACCAGCTTGCCAGGCCTGACGCACAACCTTCAATGAAGGTACGCCCATTCACGCATGTCTCCACGCAGAAGATGCTCTAGCTGAGAATCGAACCAGACAGCATCTTACTGTGAGGCAACAACGCTACCGCAGCACCACCACCGTGGGTTAGTGTCACTTCAAGAATAAGATTAAAAAAAAAAAACAATGAAAGCTTCCCACTTTGCCCATGTCTACCTTCTGCTACACAACAAAAGTTTCCTTCTTTGCTCATGTCCACCTCCTCCTGCTTCTTGCTTTCAGCCAATGAAACAGGTGCAAGTGTGCACAAAGGGATTGTGCAACATTTTAAAATCAGAACAACAGTGCAACAGTTTGGAGTTGCAGCACAGCACTTTGCATTCAGCAGAGAACCCATGCAGGTACAATCAGTATGTTTGAAGTTACAACGTGTGTGTGTGTGTGTGTGTGTGTGTGTGTGTGTGTGTGTGTGTGTGTGTGTGTGTGTGTGTGTGTGTGTGTGTGTGTGTGTGTGTGTGTGTGTGTGTGTGTGTGTGTGTGTGTTAAACTGGAATATTTTTGGCTACTGTGTTAGTGTGAAACAAATTTGAAATATGTGACTTTAGTCATTATTATTGTTAATGTTTTGACACCAACATCTGGGAATGATGTAGTCAACAATGTACCTATAATTGATGGGTCTTGGAGATGACTGTAGATATAAATGTAGACTCCACCACTGGTCAAATGCATTTTCAATGAAAATAAGTTTCAAGAGAAGAGAAGTTTACTGTTGTTCATGCTAAGTGTGGTTTCAGTGTAAGACTATTCTCTTTTGTTTAGCAAAAAGTCATTAGTATTTGTGATATAAAATTTGAAATAAAGTTTTTAAATCAAACCTCTGTTAGCACTGTAAAATTAAAGAATAAAATAGTATGCACACTGACAGATTTGAACAGTGTTTATGGTAACTGGCGAGAGACAGCCAAGTAATGGGACACTGGAATGGTTGCAGTGGGCTGACCCATTACCATGATCCAGCTCTGGATCAATTCCTAAAGCAAAGTCACTGGCAGCAGAGATAGCTGCAACAGTGGATAGGCCAAAGCCATTTGTTTTAGCATAAAGTAAAAAACGTGAGACAAAATATCTTACACCAGTTATTTAAAGATTTAAACCCATGTCCCCCTTCCCCAATTTATACTCTAACTCCACTGTGATTTTACAATTGGTTAAGACATACTTAATTGCGATGTATAATACTTTGTTTCTAAATAAAAGTTGGGATATTTTCAGCAATTCTGACTTTTGCGGAACATATGTAATGAGTTGCCAATGGCATGCATCTCCAAGAAAGAAATATTACAGCAACATTTAACATTTTGTTAGTAATTTTTTATTACTTATATGCTTTAGGTTGCATGATGTTTCTTTTCAAATATCCATATTCTTTGCATTGTCTATCTTCATGGGTATGCTGCAAAGTGTAATACAGTGTTTATACAAGGTACGCATCACTAGCACCAAGAACAAAAAATAACCGCATCACATCTACATATCAGTCTTTTACACACACTGCCACTTTTCATTTGTTGCATGGTTTTAGAAGTCGCTAAACAGCTTTAAAGTGGTGGGCAACTGCATTGTTCTTCCAAGGGAGCCCGAACCTAGGAATACTGATAGTTTAAAGATTTTTTCACCATCAAAATTAAAGCAAACTCTAGAGCTAACATACATTAACTTCTCTAAAAAGAGATATCAATTGATATAAATTCTTATTCATGTAAAGGTAGCCATATTTAACAGCTCTGTATAAAGCAGTACACTTTTTAATGAAAGGGATATCTGAGTCTTGAACGCAGTAGCAGCACCAGTGCCTATTGAAATGACTTCCACTGTTTCTGTGTTAAAATTCTTATTATCATGCATGCATCACCTCTGAACAAGTAGCACAAGATGACACACACACACACACACACACACACACATATATATATATATATATATATATATATATATATATATATATATATATATATATGTGTGTGTGTGTGTGTGTGTATATATCTATCTATCTATACACATATATATATATATATATATATATATATATATATATATATATATATATATATATATATATACATTTTTTCTTAAACATCACTGTATAGCTGCCACACTGCCATACCATTCCTCAATGGACTAAGGGGTGAAGGTGTGTACTTTGCCTTTTTTTTATACAGTTTGCAACTAGGTTTGCTTAAAGAATCTGATGTTAATGCAATTATTCTACCACAGAAGTTTAATAAGCAGCCAAAGTCAAGAGATGAAAATGTAGAGCAGTGAAGGATGAGAATAATAAGGAAAATCTAGCTGAGAATGAAGAAATGCAAATGTATGGGATGATAGTGAAAGCAAGAATAATGTGTGACACATGCAAGAACATCAGTGAAAAGAAACAAATAACTCACACAAAACTGTTTGAGGTTGAAATACACTAAAAATGTATACCAATGCTTAAAATATGTGTCTTTATAAACTGATGCTTTACAGGGAAAATGCACTTGAATGCTATAAAGAAACTGCTTGATCACACAATGTACAACTATCATATTGCATTTATTGGGCTGGACATTAAAAGACAATTATACCATGGCCAAAATAATCTAACCATTAAGATGGCAATAAAATTGTTTTACTACTTTTGATAAAAGTTTAATGATAAACAACACTCCAGAATAGGATGCACAGCTTCTGTCAGCTGACACTTCTGTGTAGGAAAAGAACAGCAGTGAGATTGAGTGCGACGAGATATAGCCACTAATTTAAAGTGGATGAGTGCGACGAGATATAGCCACTAATTTAAAGTGGATGAGTGCGACGAGATATAGCCACTAATTTAAAGTGGAATTTATTTTCAGGAAATTAGCTACATACAGACTGTTTTCAACATATATTATGGTGATATTCAGAAAAGCCTAGCACAACGGAGATGCCTGAGCATGGAAGGTTTCCCCATCAAGCTAACCCTTTCTGATTTACAAATTGCTGTACCCACTTACTGGGGCCTCAGTATGACGGCAGTCTCGTAATGAAAGTGGCATATTAATATTGCAGTTCAGGGGGCTGGCTAATCCTAATTAGTCACATGCACTCCCGTGGTTTAGAATATATATTTATACATTGAGATACAGGCCATACAATGTATGACTGAACAGAATATGCTAGAAATTCATAGGATACCACAAGAAGCGTTATTATAATACAGAGATCACATGCAGTCTAGTGATGTGAAAGAAGTAATAAGGGTTACAAGTACTGGTGGTACTATCACTGTCACACAAGTCAAGTAATTAACCAAAACTGGTCTGTTTTAAAGGAAGATAGATTTTTGGGGGACACACTTACAGATTCATGTTTTTTTTTTAAATTCAGAATTGGTAAAAGCTTAGGACAGCATTTAAATACACACAAAACAAATTGGCTTTTTTTATGAGTGCCTCAACATTGGCAGAAAACAGTAATTAAAGGAAATAACCCTTGTTGCACCTATAGTATATGTAAATGTACAGATCCTGTATTATTTAATATTTTGTTTAGTACTATGCCAATAGATAAATCTTGCTGCATCTCAAAGTATGATGACTGCTATAAGACTGGAGAGTAAGTTGGAGTCTTCATAAATAGCAGAGAAAATTCTGAAGTCATTGTTATATGTCAAAAATGAGAAATGGGCTAGGAATCTGGGTTTACAGTGCAGACAAAATAAGTGCAATGTTCTGTTTTTTGATAAACTATGTATATGGTATCCAATAAATCTTTCCTTATTTGTATTAACTGAACTTAATAGTTATTAAGATTTGGGAATTACTATTGGTAATAAATTTGATTTTTGAGTAGATGCTGTGACTGTACAACATAGCGCATTGAAGAAAATAGGTTGTATTTTTAAAAATATTACAACAAAGAATGAAAGATGCACGATAACCTTACATAAAACTTATGCTAGACCGATAATAGAGTATCATAGCATTTCCTGTATATATTGTGAGGGCCAACTTAATATTTCAGAGAAAATTCAAAGGAGTTTAAAAAAAAATAATAATATTGAGGAAATGGATTATGCAAACAGGTGTAGGGTTTTAAATTTACATACTGTCCATTACAGATATATTTGCTGTAAGCTGAAACTTGATTAATAGTGTTAAGCACATCCTTGCAGACCCACTCCTTAAACTGAATAATCTAAGTTTAGTTACTGGTTTCATCCCTGATGTGTGAAGCACAACAGTGGAGATGACTCTCTTTAATGGTAACCTTACAACTGGCACATGTAGATACAAACCTATTAAGCTTACAGGCCTGCTTTGCAAAGCCATGAAATGTATTATAAGTGATGCCCTAAACTGTAGTATCAAGAATATTTTTAGACTTGACTCCCAACAGTATGGCTTTGTAAAGGGTAGACCACTTCTGCTGAATCTTGTAAACTTCTTTGAAATAGTTACAGATGCTGTACATGGTGGCCATGCCATACACCCATGACCTGGCCAAGGTCTTAAATAGCATTTTCTATGCTGACATAATATAGAAGCCAAATGCTTTAAAAAAAGCAAACAAACATATGTAGTAAGATGGATAGCAAATTTGTTGAACCAACATATATGCAAGTTGCGGGCACCTCGTCATGAAGAAATAAAGTGTCCAGCAGTGTCCCTTAGGGTTTGGTTCTGAGATCTCTCTCCTTTTTGGCCTTTATTTCTCTGGCACCATCTCTTTGTGCACACTTGTTCCTGTTTCACTGGCTAAAAGATGGGAGCAGTAGGAGGAGCAAAGCCGGAAATTTTAGTTGTTTTTTATTATTCTTTTTTATAAGCTTTTTTATTATTATTCTTAAAGTGACACTACAAGGTCACTCAGAAAAATAATAAAACTTTTCTTTTTTTAATGAACACTCTAGTAAACTTGTATTAAAAATGCCCTCTAACTAAACAGAAAAATGAGCAGAATCATCATTTTTTGCAGATAAACTCTTCCCTCATCATACTGAATAGACAGAATACCACTAAAATTATACTGTAGTCAGAGACCTGGAAGCCAGGAACGTGGGTTTATAACTCCCTCTCGTTCGACTATCATGTGACATCAGTTGTCAGGAAATCCTTTTATTTATCACAGTTAATTACCAAAGGAATATTACCAAGGTATAAAGAGGTAATTAGATTTTTAACTACAATACCCAGTTTGGGATATATCTCATTAAACATAAACAATTAGAAAGATCACAAAGGATCCTAAGCAAAAAAAAAAAAAAAATGCAGGCCTAACGTTCCTGAGCTCTAAAGATTCGTTGGATGCTTTATACCTTTTTCTTATCTTATAGACTTCAGATATGAGATTTCAGTCTCTGTTATAGTGCCAATTGGTTGTACTGGATACCACGTACCTGTGTAAGTCTAATTGCTCCACCAACTTTAGAATCCTCAAAAGAAAACAAGGTAGAGGGACAAGCCTACAAGCCAGTGCCTTTCTAAGCTGTGAAATAAACTTTCCATGCATATCAATGAGACTCATTATTTTCCTTTAAACATATCCCAGATGACTGGATGGGGTTCACAAATTTACTCCAAAATTGACTGGAGAAAGTAGGTGCGACCTGGGGAAGGGTACTGACATAGCATAAATGGTCACAAGAATCAATATTCTTAGAATATCAATCTATGAATCTAAGGACCAAAAATACTGCTATGCTTATAAAATATAACATTAGAAAAATATTAAACATTGAAGGCATGGGTTGTTCACTTTTTACCCATTTTGTTCCAATTAGACCACCCTGGCTTACCCTCATTACATAACTGCTACAGCTGTTGGCAAATACTGCAAAAACCAAAACCAGCACTGATTACTGATTAAATACATTAAATTGCCTCTTGCTTGTTATACTTATATCAGGGCAGTGTCTGAAATATATATCACAGCATAGAATTACTTCAAGTGCTATGCATCTTGCAGAAGCTGTAGCAGTATTTTTAGTAATAGAATGTCATAATGACCCTTCACTCCTGAAAAAAATATCATATCACCCTGAATATAAGTGGAATGATAAATATGCAATTCACATTTCTGAATTGGTACAAATAATTTATAATTACAACTTCTCTCTTTTCTTTGTGCTGATATGCTTTTTGTATAACATCCTTGTAGCTGATTTATTTGCCAGTCATAGCATTTTTTTTTTTTTTTAATCTATTTTATTTATTTATTTATTTTACATTACATAACCAGGAAAGTCTGACTGAATGCAAGTCCTTTTTCAGCGGAGGCCAGGGGAGAAAAGCTCCACATTTAACACAGGTTAAAATCTCATCATATAACAAAGATTACATTTATTTACACATTTACAAAGCATAAAAATAAAGCTATGATAGTTCTAAAAACTGTACATCAGTAAAAACCTTCAGAATGATATAATACTATAGCATATACACCAATTGCCACTACTTGGAAGAAGGAGAGTGTTGAGAGATACAGAAAAGCTTGAGGAATGAGACTAGGAAGAATAAGAGAAGTCTACAGCCTCAAAATGAGGGAGGGGTATTTGCCCTAGGGTGAGCCATAAGAAGATGGAGTTAGACTATCCTGGGATGCCACAGTGGCATGTCCAGTTAGTTTGTAGGTGCCTTTTTACAGATTTCTTGAATTGAGATAAGGATGTTGCAGCTGATATATTAGGCGACAGAGAGTTCCATTTTTTTTGGCTATATAGTTTGAGTAGAGGGAGGCCCCAGCAGAGTTGTTGAACTTAGTGACTTGAAGAAGAGGTTTGTTGTTGGAGCGTAGAACCCTAGTACTGGAATAAGAGTGTATTAGGCTCTGTAATGCAGAGGTTTTCTCGGTGTAGTAAAGAATCTTATAGGTTAGTATAAGCTAGTTATACAGTAGAAGATGGGGAAGTTCAAGCCAGTTAAGTTGTTTAACGGCTGAGCAGTGGTATGTTTGGTATGGGCTTTTGGTGGAGAATCTTGCAATTTTGTTATAGCAGGCAGCAAGTTTAGTTATATCTGATTTCCTGAGATTGGTGAGGATGGGAGAAACATATAGAATTGTGGAAATAAGATGGGTTTGTGCTATTTTAGCTCTGGTACTGTTTCTGATGAATTGTTTATTTCTACATAGTCTCCCCAGTTTTTTATGTACTTTCTTTATCATGAGTGAGATGTGGATGTCAAATTTCATGTTGCAGTCTATCTCAACATCTAGTAGTTTGGTGTGAGTGACTGGAGAGATGGTTGTTTTGTTGTTAGAAAAGATAGTAAATGTGGGTGGGGAGCAGAGTGATTAGTAGGGTGTAAAATGGGAAGTTTAGTTTTATTGCGTATAAGTATTAATTGGGAGTTGGTAAGCCATTCTTCCACAGAGAGGGAAAAGGCTTGTGTTTGGACCTGCAATTTTTGGAGGAAAGTAGAAGAGCAGATTATTGTGGAGACATCCACATACTGGATGACTGAGGCATGTAGAGCAGAAGTATGGAGGTTATTGGTAAAGACAGAAAAGAGTAAACGCCCAAGGATGGAGACTTGGGGAACTCCCAGAGTGACAGGTAATAAAGGTGAGAGTTCTTGCCTCCGCGGAACTGCTTGCTGCCTACCTGTCAAGTAGCTTTGGAACCAGGTATAGGTGGATTTACTAAGGATTTAGGTCAGAGAGTGATTTAATCAGCTTGTTGTGGTTGACCATATCAGATGCCTTAGAGAGGTCAAGAAAGATGGCAGAGACATAGTTGTCATTATTTCTGTGGTTGCTTACTATGTGGGTGAATGACATAAGTGAGTTGTGGTGCTGTGATGGGGCCTGAAGCCATGTTGAGTGTTTGTGAGAAGGTTATGGGTAATGAGATAATGCATGATTTGTGCGTATATACACCTCTCCAATATTTTGGACAGAGATGAGAGTATTGCTATGAGCCAATAGTTGGTTAACTTTTTTGAGTCGCCTCCTTTGTGGAGAGGTATAATGTGAGAAATTTTCCAGATTACAGGAACTAAATTTTTGGATATCAAATAGTTGATAAGAATGGAAACAGGGTATGCAATGGCATCAGCAGCTATTTTCATGAATTCTGTTGGCAGTTTATGTGCAGCTAAGGTGGTAGGTTTTAGTTTCTTCAGTAGTTTTTAATAATATCAGTAGAGACAGGATGGGATGTTAGGCCATTAGTATCATTATGGTACTTGGGTAGTTGGTAGGAGGATGGATAGTTTTCAGAGTTAGCAAGAACAATAATGGATCCAGTGAAGAATTTGTTAAAAGTTGTGACAACATTGAGGGAGGTATCAGTTATGGTAGAAGTGGGAGTTCTTGATTTTCCAGGAAGGAGAATATTGTTAACAGCTGTCCAGAACTTTGGGGGTTATTTTGATATTTAGTTTGTATATTATGGTAGTAGCTAATTTTGTCTAGTTTGACAAATTTTTTGATTTGTTATGGAGTTCAAGATATGCCTACTTGTCTGTATGGGATCTGGTTTTGTGCCAGTGGGTCTAGGCCTTTCTTTTCTCTGGATTTCAGAAGTAATCTAGTCTCTTTGTTCATCCAGGGAACATAGTTGGATTTAATTTTGATAGTTCTGGGAGGGGCTTGGGAGTTTAGGATATCTAAGAAGGTAGAAATGAAGTATTGTACAGCTTCATTAAGTTTGAGCTTTTTAAGAGGAGTCCAGTTACAAATTTTTACTGCATTAATAAAGCTGGCTGGGTTGAAGTTTTTCTTGTTTATTATTAACTGGTAAATAGTGGGTTTTTCTTGATATGCATGAAGTCTTATTACAAAAGTTGATAAGTGGTCACTTAGGCTGTCAGGGAGGCATCCAGACAGACCGATAAATGTTGGTCTGTTTGTCAGAATCCAGTCAAGTACTTACTGCCTTTTGGTGGATTTGTCAATTCTAGTGGGAGACTGGATGAGATTGTTAAAAATGGAGCTTGGTGAAGTTGGTGGGAGAGTTAGAGTTACGATTTAACCAATCTATGTTCAAGTTCCCCAAGATGATGGTTTCATGTTGGAGGCTCTCAGAGGCCCAGTGAAGTAGGGTCTCTAGTGTGGGAATGTTGCTCCTTGGGTAGTATATAGCACCAATTATAATGACAATTTTTCTGGGGTTTAGTTTTAGTTTAGCAATTATAATTTCTGTATTGGATAAGTTAGGTATGTGTAGTTTTCTATGTTTAGTTGATTTTAAAATAGTAAAGCTACACCGCTTCCTGTTTTGGATGTACGATAATTTCATAAGATATTATAGCCAGGTGGTAGAATTTTGTTATTGGAAGTGCTGGGTTTAAGTCAGGTTTCAGTTAGTAATACTGTCAACAGAATACAGGGGAAGATTAGCATGAAGTTCATCGACTTTATTGCTCTTGCTTCTGACATTCATTTAAAGTATGAGCAGGTTGCTGGGTTTTCTACATAGTTGGAATGTGTTAAAAGGAGGATTTTGGTTAGTTAAGTGGGATGTTATTATCAGATGGGTCAGGGTTAGGATGAATGTCTTCACTTAGAGAGAGTCTGTCAGCAATGTACACTTTGGTTCTTATAAGGTTAGTTATGTACTTGTCATATTTAGAGGATAGTTTGTTGGTATGATGTGAGGCTAAGGTGAGTTTAATGGTATAAGGATAGATGTGTATGTGTAGGATGGATGGGGAGAGTGAAAGGTGTTGATATAGATGTATGAGTAGTAGACGTGGCATGGTGGGTAGTAGATTGGGGAGTACATTATGATATGTGGTAATCTGTGCAAGTAGTATGAAAATTGCTATTAGCATTGATGCTGTGTAAATATTTATGTGGAGCATGTTATGTGATGGTACTGATGTGTATGTAGATTGAGCTATGTGTGCTGTTAGTTAGGCCAGGATGTGTGTTTAGTGTAGTGGGTATTGGATAAATGTAGGTAGTGCATTTACTGGTTTAGTTTGTATTACCTATGTTATGAAGGAGGAGTGGTTGGAATGTTTGTAAGAAGGGGTAGTATGGGAGTGGTGTGGTGATTTTGTGAATGTTGTGTATTGTGGTTGGATGGAGGTGGGGTGTGGTAGTGGCCTATAGGGTATAGTTCTGAGGAAAGTGGGGGTGGGTGGCAATGGGGGTAGGGTAGGGGAGCGTTATGAGCCCAAGCATAGACAGGGTGAATGGAGTGGATTGACCCACTTCAGGGAAGACTGGAAAGAGTGGAAGCTGCAAAAAACATTGCAGAAAGTAAGTCAAGTAAGGTGAATCTTATATGAGAATGTAAAGGAAAATGCTTTAGTGTGGCAGGACCAGAAGTAGTCACAATAGGGGGAAAAGCAAGTACAAAAATATATTATCTATTTGGTGTATTTAGCTGGCAGAGGAGACTAGGGTCTAAAAGGAGATAGGGGTGCAAGTGGTTAATTATTTTAGGTAAGCAGTATTCTGGAGAGGGGAAGTGTATCAGGTAGTGGACAGTGTTAGCAAGAAGAAGGGGAATACAATTAGTGAAAGTCAGTGTCCTAGTGGGGTGGGGCAACCAGGGTGACTGCAGGCAGTTAGGAAAGGTGAAAAGTTACCTAGAAAACAGAGAAGGAAGTCGAGGACTGATAAGTAGGGTGATAGGTAACAAGCTAAGGGAGACTAACCACAAAGGATGGCTACAAGGAAGTTAACTGTATTTTAACTATAGACTGGGGAAGGAAGCATTCAGGTATGGTGGTGTGCTTAACACTCATGGAAATGCAAAGTAAAATATAGGGTATAACATACATAACACTCGTGGATAATTTTGAGAAGGTGTCAGTTGGACTGTGTTGAGATGGTTCTCTGGTTCAGTCAGCTGGAGGGATATTACACACATGTTTAAAGCAGTTGTAAGCTCCTCTAAGAGGAAAGAGTAACAGCTGATTAGAGTAAGAGAATTAGAAAAAGTGGAAGGATACAAAGGATTAGAGAAAAAAAAAATAAAATGGAGACTAGCACACCACCGAGGACCAAAAACACTAATTTTGTTTCTGTCTTCAGATTATGCCTCTTTCCCCTCCCTCACCCAGACTATGCTCTCTAAACTTAAGTAAGAACATTTTTTTTTACAACATCTTACGAAGTCATCTCAGGTACAACTTTATGTTAAAAAGGATCCAGCTTGTGACAATTATTGGACCCACTTCTATAGCATAACTTCCTCTTACCACATTTCAACAGTATTTTAAGTTAGTCTATGGCACTGACAATCCAAGATGAGGAGCATGTGGTTGTTTCTAAATGCCTTCTCTCATGGCATCTACTCTGTGTGTGTATGCCAACAGGAGTATGTGCAGCGGCAACTGCCCCTCTGAGAATGAAGACAAATCTCATGGATGCCCAGCATACTCTGTGCACTAATTCTGAACCAGTTGCTCCCAGACAATGGTGTGCTGTACTGGAAAGAGGAATATAATAGCCTTGTTTTTACTGGGAAGTTACAACTACAATTTAAACAATGTTAAACTCCTAGGTCCCTGACCATTTATGATTGCCAAAGAGTGAACATCAAAAATCTTTTCTCAAATAGTCCACAAGATGTGATTTATCAGAAAATGGTTATCTTCCCTCCCCACAAATCACCTGAACTACTGAAACTGGCAATACTATTTCACCTACTACAAAATAACTTTTTCATACAGTAGAATGATATAAAATTTGCAAACATTAACCATACCATGGGTTGGATTCTCACCTCTAGGTTTAAAATAACCCAAAAGGCAGCTAGCCTAGTGCTTGCCTATGAACCTATACCAGCAATGATGAAACTTCACCTAAAGAATCATAGCAGTAACTATTGATAATACATAACTCTGTACAATTTGCAGGATACATAAAAAGCAAAAAATTCATATAGCATATATAGTGGGCATGGATCACCAAATGAAAAAAAGACAATTAGTATTAGTCATTATTGTATACTTCATATTTAAGAAAAAAAATTGTCATAATGAATAAAAACCTTTGTTAAAAAGATCTGTAAATACATGATATATTAAGCAATCCATTATCTGCTTATCATAGCAAATAATATGTCATTAGAGACCTTCTCATGTTAGCAGATGTGTATCATTCTAACATTGAGCTAAAAATATTTTCAGTACAGCTGAGACTGTGACCAAGAAGAGTTTCTATGATTTAGTAACTGAAACTCTCTAGATTTTAAAGTTACCCGGTTTTGCACAGAAATTTCATTTTTTTATTTGTTTCTCAAACAATTGACCAACTTTTAACTACAGAGAAGAGTCCCACAACCATTCCCAAAATGTATGTATCTAATCCCAGCTCAGAACAAGCCAAAGGGTCATTTTAACTGAATTGCCCAGTGATACACTATTTACAGGGGACCAATATCCATCCTGTGCCATTAGCTATGCCAACATAGTCATGGCTGAGTGGGAGAACAACTCCCTGTTAAATTTGAAGATTTGTAGATTACTTGTTTTTTGTGTGGGGGAGACTGAAGAACAGCTTATGCGGATCATTAGCTATTTGTATTCCACTACCTCTTTTCTAAAACTCACATACATGTTCTCTACTAGTGAAATAGATTTCATGGATGTGCTAGTTAGCATTGACACAACCAGGAGCCTCCAGACTAAACCATATAGAAAATCTTGTAGGAGGATTGCCATTTTGCACAGGGACAGCATGTACCTTGGCCATATATTTTGGAATGTTATCAAGGGTCAAACAATGAGAATGTATAAAAAATTAATAAATAAATTGTGATAAAATTTTCAGGCAAGATGTTCAGATGCTTAGAAAAGAATTTCATGAAAGGGACTATAAAGCATGTGAGGTTGAAAGGAACAGTGGTATGGGAGTTACACAAACGGTAAATAAGGCAAAGCCATATTTTTCAAACCAGGTCTTTGAAGCAAAGTCTCCCCAGGCCATTAGTAATGGGAATAGTGTGCATATGGCCTTATTTTATACTAGTGATATGACTGGCATAATGGACATTATTAAGTTGAATTGGTCTATATTGAGCTTAGACAATGATATTTCAAAATGTTGTTGGTCACAGACCAAATTTTGCTTTTAAGAACAAGAAATCTCTTAGAAGGCAGCTTTGTTATAAAAATGCAAAAGAAAAATATAAGGTACTAGGTGGTGGTTGGGCATGTACTAAACAATGCCTTACATGCAATTTCTGTACATTTATTAATACATCAGCATGTTTTATTCATTCGGTCACCCAGTTTGAGTATAAATTTGAAGTTAAAGCTAACTGTCGAACCAAGAATTTGATTTATATGGCAACATGCACAGTTTGCCACTGTTTCTATGTAGGAAAAACTAACAGGTCACTGACGGAATGAGTTAGGGAGCATATTTATTGTATTAGGAATGGTGACACCAAAAATGCAGTAGCCAGACACTGCATGCAGAATGAAAATGAACATGGCTTTAGATTTCAAGTTGTTGAAATTATCCTCTGAAAATATACGTGGAGGTGACATGAAAATTTTTACTGAAAGCAGGGAATTGTACTGGATTATGTCAAGCTGATAAATACCCAGGTCTAAATGACAGGGTTTCTATTAAACCTGCACTGAAAGCACAGTGTCTCTTTAAATGATACAAGCTGTAGCTAAGTTTGTACTCTTCTCTGATGTTTATTGGCTGCTTTGAACTAGAGTGAATATATTAAAAGTGTTTGCTGATGTAGTTTTTTATATGGTCTGAAGAAGCACTAGTATTTGGTGTGAAAGTGCTTACCTCATTAAACTTTTAACATTTAATGCTTCCAGTCATGTATTTGTGCCTTGTCTTCTTCATTATTTTATAAACCACATTATCCTTTTGCAGTAGTTGTGAAAAGAGTATGATTCCTATCTTTCATCATTCTTCCCACCTAACAGACAATTCCCCTATTTAAAATGCAGATTCTGCCAGATAGGTGACTCAATTAATTCCAGTAACAGCACCATAGTTATTTTCCTAATTACTTTAATCCTTTTATACATAACATTAATACAATACCAGTTCTGAAATTTTTGAAGAATGGTTTTCACAAACCGAAACAAATTCAAAGGAATAAGGCCTTTAAAATGCCAGCTTTTAATCTTGCCCATAAAGGTGAGGGCTTATAAATTACTGACAAAAATATTTGCAAAGTAAAGACAATTTTATATATAAATTAGGAAATCCTAAACCACCATTCCTCAGAGATGAAAATAGTAAATTGGAAGAAATTTTGTGCCAGCAGAGTCCCAAATAAAGGCTTAGTTTCTGAATCTTAGACAGCCAAATATGTGACTGAGAAATAAGAATGTGTCTCAAGACACAATATAATGTAGAAAAGTACATTCTTTTTAATGTGCTCACTTTACCCGGTAAGGAATGCTTCAGCCTAGGCCAAAAACAAGTCTGACCACAGCTTGCTTAAATTAGCATTTATGGTTAATTTTAGGTCTCAGGGTTATACCTAAATACTTTTGTCACACCTGAACTCCATTTATAATAGAGTTGCCATCCTTCACATTGCATTTTTGCAACCAGTAAGTAAATATCAAGTAGTTCAGTTTTAGCTTATTAACATGGAGTTCAACAAAAAGATTAGAACTGCAAATAAAAAAAAAAAACAAACTTTTAATACCTGAATACCTATTTTCAGGCTTTTCAAAGTATTAAACAGTCACTGACAAACATCATCACTTTTACGTATTCTTCTCCTCCCAATTCCCAACTTGAGATTTGTGTATTAAGGAATATAACACTGGGTGTATCCTGTTAGCTAAGCTAGTACCATAAAATTTCACCTCTGTATTTATGAGAGAGACAGTATGATAGCTGTCCATTTCTGACATATCTTTTCCTGTTATTGGTATAACTATTATTTTAGACAGCTGCATAAAAAGCCGGTCCTTCTCAAACTAAAAAAATGGCATAATTTAGTTAATGGTTTAACTATATGGTCTTGGATGACGTAGCAGAGATTATCAGTCAGCCCATTCAGATCAGGGGCTTTCCCGTGAGTGGTAAATTTGATAGCTGACTTTACTTCATGCATTGTTAAAGGTTTACTTAATCCTTCTTTAACTACTGCATCAGTCTGAAGAAGGAGGCCTGTAAACAAATCTATCAAGGATCTATGCCAGCTCCCTTAGTTATCCTTTGGTATAGAGGCATATAACATTGCACAGAAATTCTTACTGGCATCAGCTACAGACTGGGGGGAATGTTAAAACAGTACTTTTAAATTTCAAAGTAGAAATTCACAGGTTCTTCTGATGCTGTTTTAAGAGACAGGCCAATAGTTTGTCCAGCTTGCATCCCTCACCCAATGTTGAGCAGCTGTCCATCTTAAGTAAAGTACTCTTTTGTACAGGATATAATTATAACCCCCCCCTCCCCATAATTCCAAAGGAGATCCTTATCTTGGAATCTGATCATCTTACAGTCATGTCATAGCTTTGCTACATTCACTTCCAGTATTTGGAGGTCTAAATCTAACCTACTCAGCAACTGTGCTTTCACTGAAGTACATAGTGATTTTAACTTTCCTGTAGGGGATTCCCACCAAACAAAAATAAAAATATTATCTATGGGATTTATACGTATACAGTTTATAACTTCTTTAACCAAAAAGGCAGAGTGTCATAGTTGTACAAAATCAATGGATCCAACACCATTGTATCAAATCTGACAAAGAACCAGTAACTGTCTAAGAAGGCAAAAACTCTATTAATACTGCTTGGTGGTCAATCAAAAAATGGGACAGTTAAAACCTGTGAGATTGAGGATGCTAAATTCTTAGACAGCAACCAGTAATCCAATCTAGTACAGTTATTTCCACTAGGACTGAAATAAAGTCCAAAATACTTCTATGCATAACAGAGTCTAATATCACACTAAAATCTCCTCCAATAATAAAGAAAAACAGGTCCTTGATTTCTGAATGGTCTCTAACTTAAAATAAAGTACTAGGAAGAATTTAGATGCATCTGCATTAGGGCCATAAAAGTACTGAAAAATAACAGAAATACTTTGAGATAACCACTGTAGAATGATCCATCTGCCCTTGTCATCCTTAGCAATATATTTTATCTGCCCTGGAAAACCCTCCTTAATATATATCCCCACACCTCTCTTAGAAGAACCAGATTCGTGTATAACACACAGTTTTTCAATTTTAAACATTTGATATTTCTTTTAGTAATTTTATTTTCCTTCAAGAAAACAACATCTGCTCTCTGATAAGTTAAAAACTTGCAAAGTGCATGCCACTTTGAAGCCGAATTTAAACCTCTAACATTAACAGTAACAGCCCAAAACATCAAGAAAACCACACTAATAAAGACCAATAAATGTTGTAAAGCTAAAACAAAATGTTTATTTTAGAAGAGATAAATGTACGTATCAGGCAGTTGTTACACACTTGTATCATTTGGGATCCATTAGACTGGGTGCCGTATGTTATTATCCGGAGAGTAACTAGGCTGCTAGGACTGATGCGTCCAAGTAGGGAGCAGACTGTGAATGTTTCAATATAGAACCTGACAATTCTACAGAAGCTGAGAAAATGGTATTATACATTTAGTATCCCCTGACTGATTTTTAGTGCTCTCTATGTTAATATCATCTTGCTCACATTCAGCTGATGGAAAACCCACAGCACTTTTGTTGTGTGCTCTGATAGTACTCTGAGGTGTTGAGAACAGTTACCAGCTGACTGTTATTTTTAGAGGACATTCAGGGCTGTCTGTCTTAGTAGCCTTCATAGAGGATGTGTCGGAAGCAGAAGGCTGGGTTATAATAATGCTGGCATCAGGTGACACTGCTGCAAACTTCCCTGGGGCTGCTGAGCATTTACTGCTCCTCTCTAGCATGGCTGGCATGGATGCTGAAGAGGAAGTACACTCAATCAGTTAAGTTAAAAGAATGGCTGGTACCCTCTCAGTTTAGATTCAACTGAACTGGAAATTTAAAACTTGGTGGAATGTCTTTGAAAGCAAAAGGCTTTTACAGATGTGAACACTTTCCTTTAATCATGACTCCTGGTGAAAAACCTTGGTAAATGTACATAATGTTTTCCCCAGTTTAAATCCTTTGCCTTCCTTAGCTTTTCTGAGCATTTCTTTTTTATTAGTAAATTTAGGAGTTTAAATATTTCCTGCCTCAGTAGCTGGCCCATTGAGGAAAGGGGGTAACAGTGATTGACCATTACAGGATGATCAAGGTTTACTGCTTTCATAAAGTTCACTTGCAAATAATTTACTAAGTACTTAATTTTCATGGCTTCTGTTAGACCCACCAGCCATAAATTATTATGTCATGTATGATTCTCTAAGGCCTCTAACGTCACCATTATATTTGTAATGGACACGTTGCTCCTGGGCCTGTAATTGCAAGGATTTGGGTATCTTGACTATTAACAGTCACCTTGGTGACTAGCTGCTGGATCTCTCCTTGATATCGCAATGCCAATTGCTTAACCTCTGCTGTGTCTTCTACACCTCAGTTGGTTACATTAGTCAAGGCATCCAGCTTCTTGCCCAGCTCTCCCACTTCTTCCATTAACATGCTTAAAGTGCAACTGGTCTACTCATTGTTTAGTACATTATCATCAAAAGTAAATTATTAGCTGTCCAGTTCAACAGTTAAACATAATGAAGTTTGCATAACTACAAAAATGAAGCCCAGTTATGTCGGTTACAGCTGAAACTTTGGCACCCGAACACAGAGCTGGAAATCATGCTGCCACCATATTAACAGCTACCTCTGTCCCCACATGCTACAGAAGAACTTGTATACACTGTATTCTTTTTAAAATTACAGACTGCTGTGCATGCTCATTGCAGTCTGTACTCTGCATTCCTGTACACTCAGCTTATTAATATTGAATAACTAGTTGACAGAAAATTGACTAAAGTGCCTTTGCATTACCTTCTCTTATTCTGTACGATTTCTAACATTAAATCACATTCATCAAGGTCATCAAAGGCAAGTGATTCTGTAGTCTACACTAGGCGAATTTTCCATGCAAACATAAAAAAAAAAAAAAAAGCTATTTTACAATGATAGTTTCCAAAAGCTTTCGAGCATCAGAATTACTGACTGAGCCCTAGTTTACTTACTATACTGTGCTTAATATATTGTCACCATATGAATGCATTAATCAAGGGTTTGTCACAAAGGTCAAATCCCAGAGGGAGGATTATGTGAGAAGTAAATGCTGAGCTGCCACAGAACACTAAGACGATTTCTGTCACAATCTGTACAAGACCTTCCATTGTATCTGAATGCATTGATTAAATACATTATAGAAATAACAGTGACCGAGACACAGCCAATAGCTTCTTAAAATATCAACAAAGAGAAACAGTGCTACGCCAGAATTTGCCTCTGCTATCATAAATCTGCACAGCTTTTGCAGATTTAAGTCTGAGTGGTTAGAATGATAAAAAAATGCTGTGCAGCTAACTTGCTAGATCTCAATACGCCACAATTACAAGACCAGAAGAATGATTTGATTTGCTTTTCAATATTTTAATTTTTTGTTGCATCATCTGAGCTTTGATTTGCCAGTTGTTTGCACAATATGTCATCTTACTTTACTTAAGTGCAAAATACCATGCTCTGCTTTGATCTGCTGTGTACCTGACAGATAAATATACAAACAGTAAAGAATGAATATGTCAGTTTAGTCTCCACGTTCCTCAGAAGGCTCACTTTGCACTCAGATGATATTTGTCCACAAGGTACTTATTAGGTAAGGCTGTATGTCTACTCACAGCCATAATGGACTTTGGTGCAGAGAGCTGAAGAAAAACAAACATGGATAGAAACCTTGGGAAGCTTGATTAACTGGTAAAAAGAAGTTATGCACTCACCATAACGTTCCATTCGAGTAGTTCTACTTCATATGTCTTCATTCTGTGGGTCCTCCGTTCCATATCAAATCCGTCACAGCCGCATTTTCCAGCTACAGCTCTGACTCCATGCTCTTCCCACTACCCATAATGCCCCTGTCTCCCTTCTCCCTTCAGATAGAGTTTGCTGCCTAGCAGGTAACAACTATCTGACCAAATAACACCTTATCCTCCAACATAAAACATCACAAAAGAATTTTAGCCTTGACATGACCAAAGATCCCAGCAATAACTGTCTGGTACAAAGGACGTATCATATCCCAAAGGATAAGGTTAGGAGGAATAGCTGAAGACAAATGAAGTAGAACTACTCAGATGGAATGCTATGGTGAGTACATAACTTCTTTATCTGAAGTCATTTACTTCATTTGCTCTTCAACCTGTGGGACAGAGTCCACAGCTACCTAACTCTTGGGAGGCCCTCATGGATGGATATTCTGGAGCACCGCAGAACCAAAGGATGCTCTACACCTAGAGACCAAATCTAGTTTATAATGAGAAATAAAAGTGTGAGATGAGGCTCGAGTAGCAGTTGAACAAATCTCATCCAAAGAGACCCTAGACCAAAAGGCTGCTGAAGTAGCCATAGGTCGGGTCGAATGAGCCTTCACTCTTCCTGGAAGAGACAAACCTCCATCTGAGTAAGCCTGGCCAATGCATTGAGAAATCCAGTGAGCAATAGTCACTTTTGAGACAGGTTTGCCTAAGAAGGGCTTGGCATAGGACACAAAATGCTGATCAGACTTGCGGAAAGGTTTAGTCCTGTGAAAATAAAACACTGACTGCCTGTGTACGTCCAAGTAAATGTAATTTGTATTCCCCTTTGTTCTGGTAGTTCGGAAAAAATATTGGTAAATTAATAATTTGATTAATATTGGCCTCCGAGGCTACCCTGGGAAGGAGGGACAGGTTAGTGCATATTGACACTCTATCCTTGTGAAAGATCCTGTAAGGGACTTTGATAGAAAGAGCTTGAAGCTCCGACACCCTTCTAGTGGATGTAATAGCAACCAAGAAGGCAGTTTTCCAGGTCAAAAATTGTAGATCCACAGATGCCACAGGCTCAAATGGAGGAGAAACCAATGCCTGCAACAACAAAGTGAGGTCCCATGGAAGAATGGGGTCCTTAACCAGGGGTCAGAGAAGAAAAGCACCTTTGAGAAAGGTTTTACAAAGTTTAGAAGAAGCCAACGAAGACATGTCCACCCCAACATGAAAATTAGAAATGGCAGCTAGTTGGACTTTCACCACTGAGGAACTTGAACCTTAAAGAAAAATGCTAGCTAGAAAATTTAAAACGGCTGAAAGTGGTGCAGTAAAAGGGTCCAAAGACCTCTGAATGGTCCAAATAGAAAAACGTTTCCCTTTACTGCAATAAACTTTTCTGGTGGATGATTTATAAGCCACCACCAGAATGGATTTAACAGGAGATGACAGACCAGGAGTCCTAAGAATCATGGGAAATGGAGCAGCCAAGCAGTGAGCTTCAGATGGTCCAGATCTGGATGAGGAATCCCCGAGGGATGTGAAAGCAGATCCGGGACCGGGAACAACTAGGTGAGACCTGAGTAAGGGAAACCAAACCTGTTGAGGCCAGAGTGGGGCGATGAGGATCACAGTGCTCCCCAGCCTTCATGCTTTCTGCAGAAACTTCGACACGAGGGTAAGAGGAGGATATGCATAAAGGAGCATGGTAGGCCAAGCATGAATCAGAGCTTCTCTGGGGGCTTCCCCCGGATGGGGATTCAAAGCGAAAAACTCACTGCATTTCGTGTTGGAATGAGATGCTTAGAGATCGCACCAATGATGTCCCCACTCTGGGAAGATCTGTTCAGCTACTGAAGGCTTCAGAGACCACTCATAAGGCATCAGGATGGATCTGCTGAGCCTGTCCATTATAGGTTCATAGGTTCATACTAGGCTATCTGCCCTAGGGCATTTATAAGCCTAGCCAGAGTGTGTTTGGCTTTCACCACCCATTTTAAAATAATTTTGCTATGCCGTTTTTCGAGGTTAGTATACTGTGCCTCTGTCTAACAGTGACATAGAAGTGATACCCGGGGTAAACCTATGATCTCCCATCCACTCATCAAGATTCCTCTTGAAGAGAGTCAATGAGGGACTCTGCCTAACCTGGACTGGGATTTTATTCCAGAGTGAAGGGAGCCTCTGGGTTATGAATCTGTCCCTCCAGCATGCCCTATTTATTTCAGTGCTGAGGTTCAAGTCTCTCGAGCGCGTAGCTCGATGGGATTTGGATTTTCTGTGGTGCAGCATGTCCATTAATTCCGGGTTGGACATGGCTTTATACGTCAGGCACAGATCGCCTCTGAGCAGGCGGTATGCCACTGAGTAGAGCTGGAGTTTCTTTAACCAGGCAGCATATGGCATCTGTTTGAGCCCTTTGATCCCCTTGGTGAGGTACTTTTGGGGTCGTTCCAGTTGCTGCAGGTGTCTGGTAAGGTACATCCCAAAAGGGGCACTGTACTCAATTATGGGCCTGATGAGGGATGAGTAAAGAGGCACGATGACCTCCCCTGATCTAGATGTGAATCCCTTCATGATTAGGTGGGCTATATAAAATGTTTTTCTAACCACTTTGGCCACATGGTTGTCAAATGAGAGATTGCTATCAACTTGGGTCCCCAGGTCCCTAATTACTTCTTCTGTACTTAATGGATTACCACCTATGTGGTAATTTGTGGGCACTTTGTTTTTGCCAAAGGGGGTGACTATACACTTTTTGGCGTTTAGCTTGAGGCCATGGCTCTGGCACCAGTTGTCTGTTTCTATGAGGCCCTTTTGGAGGATGCTTGTGTCGGCTGGAGTGTTGATTATGGCACTCAGTTTGCAGTCATCTGCAAACTTGGTCAGCCACAGTCCTTCCATGTTGGCCTGTACCTCTGAGAAATATATACCGAACAAGAGAGGTCCCAGGACTGAGCCTTGTGGGACACCACTTGTAACTGGTTTAGAGTCTGACATGGCTCCAGCAATTCTAACCATGTGGGTTCTGTCCCTGAGCCAGTTTGCAACCCATCTAATGACATAGGGGTTTATATTTAAGCTGGTGAGCTTATCTATAATGCCCGAGAGGGGTATTGTATCGAAGGCTTTTGTGAGCTCCAGGTAGGCTGTGTGGACCACCTTCCCCTCGTCAATGGCCTTAGTGACAGTTTCAAAGAAATCAACCAGGTTTAAGAGGCAGGATCTGCCCTTAACAAAGCCAAACTGGGTAGGATCCAGTGTCTGTAGGTCCTCAATATCTTTATTTATGAGGTCCATGATGATCCTTTCCATAGCTTTGCAGACCAAGCTAGTCAGGCTTATGGGGTGATAGTTTCCAGGATCCGTTGAGGCACCACCTTTGTGGAGAGGGACCACTGTTGATGTAGGCCACTCTTTGGGTACATATCCTGTAGTAAGGCTGAGATTGAACAGTAGTTTTATGTTTGGGTTTAGCTCTTCTTGGAGTTCATGTAGGACGCAGCCCGGGACACAGTCTGGTCCCATTGATGCTGTGTTTTATGCTTTGGAGAGGGTAGCTCTTACCTGAGCATCTGAGATGTCAGGGGGGCAGCACTCTGCTGGGATAGATATTTGCCCTTTTGGTGGGGGGGTTGCGCTGAACCTGTCAGCTAGGATGTTGGCAATGTCTGTGGGTTCGATGTATTTTTTGTCATTTTGGACTAATTCTGAGCATATCTGGGAATTCCCACCCAGGTTCCTAACATAACTAAAGAAAGCCTTGTGATTATCCTTAGTGTCCTGTGCAATTTTTCTCTCAAAGCTGGCCTTAGACGATTTTATGAGTGCCCGTAGTTTTTTGCTAATACTGATCAGAGATGCTTTCCCTTTTTGGGATTTTGCTCGATCATGTAGTAGCTTCCTCCTTCTGTTGTATAGTTTGTTTATGGCTGGGGTCCACCAGGCAGGACGTCTGCCTTTGGAGGATTGGGACTTGGTTTTATTTGGGATTGCATGATCCATGCATTCCTGAAGGTGTTTATAAAATGTGTTTATAAAGGATTCTGCGGTCTGGGCCGTATTTTCCACAGGCCCGGGGACTTTGAAGGATTCCACCTCGGTTTTGAGGAGTGTGAAATTTGCATTAGAGAAGTTTTTCACTGTGGTTTTCAGGGCAGGGGTTGGAGTCGGGATGTGAATATCCAGTGAGATTAGTTTATGGTCTGATCTTACCAATGAGGGATACACTTCTGGTCTGGAGCATAGAGTCCCCATGTTGGTGATGATCTCTTGTGGGAGTGGTAACAAGTTGTTCCATAGCATTTGAGTTTATAAATTCTAGGAACCTTTGGGCTAGGGTGTTGGAGCTAGAGTAATGCTCCCAGTCTATGTTTGGGTAGTTGAAGTCGCCCAATATAATGGTGTTTGGAGAGACCTTCATATTTTTCAGTATTCTCAGGAAGGCCGAGTGGGGTTCCTGGGTTTGGGAGAGTGGTCTGTAGCAGGCTATAAACTGGAAGGCAGTTTTACCCACTGTTAGTTGCACATGGATAGTCTCTGATGCTTCGTGCTGTGCCACCAACCTGGAGGTGTGGGTATCTTTGACGAATATTGATACTCCCCCTCCTTTTGTGGTTCGGTCAAAGTTTTGGGGCCGAAAAGCATGGTATGAGGTATAACCTGGTAGTGCTGGGGTGCTCTCGGGAGCCTTGAACCAGGTTTCTGTTACTGCACAGATATCGATGTTCTCCATGCTAAGGAGAGTTTCGAGTGTGTGCATCTTGAGGTTTAGATTTCTGGCGTTGAGTAGCATTACTCTTAGTTTCTTATCCCTTGTGATACCTATGGAGGTGGGTTTGTCTTTTGAGCCTTGCCTAAAAAAGGCACTATGGGGGTAGCAAGAGCCTTTGCCAATATCCGATAGCCCAGGGGTGACAGGTGCAAGCCGTCCCTAGCGAAGCATCGTGGCTTGTCGAGCATGTCATCCCAGGCTGACAGGTATTGGATCCCCTTTGAATGACACCAATACTCAAGCCAGTTGTTGAAATTGATCATCTTGTCTTCATATTGTGGCATCATTCTTGGTGAGGGTAAGATGCTACTCAAGGTCAGGGTCATACAGGCCTGGCCTACATGCTCAGAGAGCTCCTCTATGTCTCTTTTCATGTAGTCCAGGGAGGTACGTCTCAGGTCATTCACACCAGCATGGACAATGACTGAGTCATATTTGTACTTGCCTTGGAGTGACCTGAGTGCTTGTGTTATGTGGCGGATCCTAGCGCCCGACAGGCAGCTCACCGTGACCTTCTCCTTGTTCAGCCTGGTGAGCGGGACATCAGTGTGCCTGACGATAGAGTCATCTATTACAAGTGTATCAGGTGTGTTGTTTAGCCTTAAGGGCTGTGACTGTTCGGCACACTGGCTTTGTGAGCTATGTTGGGGTAGCGGTTGCTTGGGTGTCTGCTTTGGAGGTCTCTGCTACTTAGGCAGATTTTTATTTAGAGACTCCGAGTATATTTTTGTGTGTTTATGTGTTTGGTTTGCTGTCGTGGTAGGTCTATGTGAGACTGGAATTGTAGTGAGTGTGGTTTCCTTCTCCTCCTGACTTTTTACGCCAGTACTGAGTTGAGAGAGCTTAGCCTCCAGTATGGCTATATGGTTGCATCTCTCACATGTGTTGGAATTTGTTGGGAGGAGGAGAGGGTTGTCTGTGTACATGAGGCAGATGTTGGACCATCCTGGGATGTGTGTTGCCACCAGAAAATGGCTGGTGGAGATCGCCCATTCCCACACTCTCATGGCCTCTCAACATAAGGGATAAGATCTGGTTCCCCCCTGTTTGTTTATATACCAGACCACTGACATGTCCATCTGAATTGCAATTGTTCCCAAAGGAAGATGAGCATGGAGGGCATGCAATGCAAGAAGAACCACTCTCATCTCTAGAACATTGATGTGCAGATAGGTCTCGGAAGGGAACAACTTGCCTTGGACTATCCATCCCGAGCAATGCCCCCACCACCCAAGTAAGGAGGCATCCGTGGTCAGCATGGTTTGGGGTAAAGGAGGTTGAAAAGGACATCCCTTGAGGAGATCTGGAGACTGAATCCACCACCAAAGGGAGTCTCTGCACGTTTTTGAAATTCTCACTGGAAAGGGCAAGGGGAGGTCTAACAGTGATCACTGAACCACTACAGTCCACTACAGTACCCTCATCTGAAGGTGTACCATGGGGAGAGGATTTATCGTGGCTGCCATAGAACCTAAAGCTCTTAACACTGCTTCAGCTGTCAGTAAATGGGTCTGGAGAATGTGTAAGACATGTAGCCTCAAGCTGCGTATCCTGTCTGAGGTGAGGAACACCTTTGATTGTATTGTGTCCAGATGTGCCCCAATGAATTCTAGAATTTGAACCGGGTGAAGGCTGACTTGTTCATATTGATAGTAATGCCCAACTTGTTGGCTAACTAAAGGAACTGAAGGAAGGAGTCTCTGGCTTGACATAGTAGATGCTCTGTGGGGGCAGTAAAGAGCCAATCGTCCAGGTACGGAAAGACCTGAATGCCCTGAAGCCTCAGGTGAGCCACTACTACTGCCATTACCTTGGTAAACACCCAGGGGGCTGTGGTGAGACCAAGGAAAGGGCTCAAAATTGGTAATAACTGGCTCCCAGCTGGAAGTGAAGAAACCTCCAGGAGCGTCTGTGCATTTTGATGTGAAAGTATGCATCCTGGAGGTCAATCAAGCACATCCAGTCTCTGTCCTGAAGATAAGGCAGAATAGATTGAATCGTGACCATCCGTAATTTTGTCTTGGTTACAGACAGGTTCATTTGGGACAGATCCAGTAGTGATCTGAGGTCCCCCATCTTTTTTGGCACTAAAAATAACCTGTATTAAACCCCAGATCCAGACTGGTCTGGGGGTACCAGTTGGATGACTCGTTTCCTCAGCAGTGAGTCTACCTGCTTCTTCCCACTGTGTGGGTGGGACGTCCGGGAGGGTTTTTTTGGAAGGGGGTAAATCCTTGAAGGGTACGAAATATCCTATGGATATGACCTGCCACACCCACTGATCTGTAGTGATGGACTCCCATGCTAGTGGGTGGAGCAACAGACAACCCTCAACTTTCCTTCAGAGATGGACAGCCAGGCAATCCCTCAGGGTTGCTGTCTGGGTTTATCCAAGAATGGTTCTTGGGACCTGAAATTCCTAGGACCCCATCTGCCTCTAGGGCGGAGTCAATTGTATCTGCCTCTGCCTCTGGGGGAAGGTGAGCACACCTCTCAACCTGAAAACATCAAAAATCTGGATAAGACCCACGAAAAATAGGTACAAATCTGTAGACTGACTAACATCTAATTTGCATACATAATTACATAACCCCACCCACTCCAATGGAATTTTGGGATACCAACTTTCAAATGCAAACTGAAGAACAGACAACCAAAATATGGCACCAGAGTTCCCCTGCAGCCATTCCAATGTTCCATTACCTGGCTATTTCACCCCATTTTCCATAAACACTAATGTGTGCATACTGCTTTACTTCTACAATGATTATTTGGATTTTATTTTTACATTTTGCAGCACAATAATGCAAAAACACTAACAAACATCTGCTAAACAAAGCAATACTGTCTCACCATGAAAATAGACTTGGCATTAAAACTTCTCTGACCTTGAAAGTCACATTCATTGAAACAGCATTGAAACCCACACTACATCCAAAGAAAATACATCTGGCCAGTGGTGGATAAAGATTACCTTTGAGCTGTTTTCAAATCATTGGCCCCTTGCACACAAAACAAGAAACATACATGTGTTCTTTTCTTTGATACACCTTCCTGACTTTATTAAGTTATATTCCTTGTATAATACAGCACACTTGTTAGACAGAGTGCATTTTAAATTAATTGTTTGAACATTTTTCCAACAGGCTATACTGTAGACAATGAAACAAAATGCATGAACCAATAATGACAAAACTGCCCAATTCGGAACAGTGCCATCATAAAAGTCTACTTCCACACCCACACTATAAATAGAATGACAGTAGTGTAAGCCATAGGCATCTTGCACAGCTTCTAGCACTTATTTTCAATTTCAGTTTTTTTTTTTTTTGGGGAGGGGGACAAAAGGTCAAAACCCAGGGACACATTTTAAACATTGCTTGTATAATTTTGGAAAGCTGCTAGAATAAAATGTTGTGTTACCACCATGCATTTCACTGGCAAGTCTTGAACCCAGAACCCTATGCACTACAGTCAGAGCAACATACCACTATGCCAAATCAGCAGTGTCCTGAAAAATAGAAAGACTGAAACTTAATGGCTATCATTTAGTGAATTCAGTTTTCATGACATGGTAGCAGTTGTAGGTAAAAGCCAAAGAGCAGAAATGGTTCTTCTTCTTTGTCTAAGATTCATAGCTCTCAGCTCTTAGCACAAAAAACCTGGACAAACAACAAAGTCACAAATTCTGTTCTCACTTCAATTTTCACCATAGCTCTGAACTCTTAGCACAAAAAATCTGGACAAAGCTCACAAATGGTGGAGGCTAGGGACTTTAGGCTCTTTTTACCCTGTAGCGAATGTACAGGATTTGAGCCTGAATACCTCTATCCACCAGGTGTATTAAATAGGTGCATTGTCACACAAAGACACACACACACACACACACACACACACACACACACACACACACACACACACACACACACACACACACATGCACGCACACACGAAGCCCCAAATTCAAGGTTATACTCTACAGAATACTACTACTCCAGATTCATTCTAAAAGTTTGGTTCTCCCTCAAAATGAATATCAGATCAATCACTGACCTTCCAAAGTTTAACACAGAGCTCAAACAATTTTTATTCAAAGAGGCACACTACAACTGCTTCCCCAAAATAAGGTCATCTAAGCCCCAGTCCTCATTCACCTACTCAGTCTCCTTAACTACTGCTCTTCTCCCCCACTCAACCTTACACTCCATTTTTGCTTCCTCACTCCTGTACATCTCACATATCCATCCTTCTTCCCTCTCACTCCTTTCCCTCCCATCAAATCCAGAATGCACCCTCACCCTCACTCAGCTCTTCCCTTACAACTTTTCTTCTTGTTTATTCTCTATACTGTAAACAGCTGTAGTGAGACTTTGGGACAGATAAACTCTGTACGACTGAGTGTCACATTTATGTACAGTCAAACCTATGATTTGTTTTACACAGAGAATACCTCTTTGTATCAGTTGGTTGAACCAAAAACTAGTCCCTACAAACCAGTCTTCTACTCTGATGAACAAACAAAGATACATAAAATAAAGAAAGAAATATGCCAGATGACTACCAAAAGAAAAAAAAATGTCTGGAACAAAAACTGATGAGAGATGAACTAAAGAGCAAGCAGATGATACAAGTAAAAGTTGTTAGAGATAGATGCCAGTTAAAAACAAAATGACTCTGTGAGAGAGGAACTAAACACTGGTAAAGCAGGTAAGATGTGTAATAATTTGACTAGTATGTGAAATTCAACATAGTTAAAAAAACACCATCCATTGCTGTGACTGTTAACATTTAATAAAAGTTAACACATGAGGTTCACACTACTGTTCGTACCCTTACAACCTCAGCATCTTGTGTCAGCGTATCTCCATACAGAATACAGTACAGTAAGGATACCCTACAACATCTGCTGTCAAGTGAACATCAAGAGTATATACAGTTTTGTTAGTGGAAACAGTATTTTTAAATTCTTTCCTTGAATGTTACTTTGCATTGTTTGTTACTCTGTAATTTCACCTCTCAGTATGTGCAGCTGCATTAAAAATCAAATAATGCAGGTTTTGTTTGCGGCAACTAGATAACATTTCAATCTTGTTTTCCACAAACCAAAAACAGAACCACTCAGTCCTTTTTACTGAAGACTGAGCAAGACAGGAAGCCACATTTATGTACAGTCAAACCTATGATTTGTTTTACACAGAGAATACCTCTTTGTATCAGTTGGTTGAACCAAAAACTAGTCCCTACAAACCAGTCTTCTACTCTGATGAACAAACAAAGATACATAAAATAAAGAAAGAAATATGCCAGATGACTACCAAAAGAAAAAAAAATGTCTGGAACAAAAACTGATGAGAGATGAACTAAAGAGCAAGCAGATGATACAGGTAAAAGTTGTTAGAGATAGATGCCAGTTAAAAACAAAATGACTCTGTGAGAGAGGAACTAAACACTGGTAAAGCAGGTAAGATGTGTAATAATTTGACTAGTATGTGAAATTCAACATAGTTAAAAAAACACCATCCATTGCTGTGACTGTTAACATTTAATAAAAGTTAACACATGAGGTTCACACTACTGTTCGTACCCTTACAACCTCAGCATCTTGTGTCAGCGTATCTCCATACAGAATACAGTACAGTAAGGATACCCTACAACATCTGCTGTCAAGTGAACATCAAGAGTATATACAGTTTTGTTAGTGGAAACAGTATTTTTTAATTCTTTCCTTGAATGTCACTTTGCATTGTTTGTTACTCTGTAATTTCACCTCTCAGTATGTGCAGCTGCATTAAAAATCAAATAATGCAGGTTTTGTTTGCGGCAACTAGATAACATTTCAATCTTGTTTTCCACAAACCAAAAACAGAACCACTCAGTCCGTTTTACTGAAGACTGAGCAAGACAGGAAGCCCTTTTTTCCTTCCCTTTTCCAGCAACTGTCATTACAACAGTCATAAATAATCTTCTACTTCTCAGAAAGAAAGAAAAAGTGTGTATGAAATGGACATAAATTGCTGGGGGATGGGAATCCAGATCTAACATTCACTAGTATGTCCGTGTTTTCTGTAACTCTGATCACATGCTTACAATTAGAACCATGCCTTCATCCCAGAGCTTACTATTAGCTTACACGCTGTTAAACTGCAATAGAACTAGAACAAATAAGTGAAAAGGTACAAAAGATGACAGATAAATGGACACAAATTCATGTAGCCCCTAATTAACAGTCACAAAACACATCTCATACATGTCAAAAGTGCCAGAAAGACTGATTACATTTTCGCCTTCCACTGCCATGCCCACTAAGTGCACTAGTCATCACACACACACACACACACACACACACACACACACACACACACACACACACACACACACACACACACACACACACACATCGTTCCTTACTTGAGTGTCTTGGTTGAGGAACATAATCCATTCCCCAAACCGCTGCTGATAAAATCCATTAACTGCTGCCACTGATAAATCCAAACATGCCGCTCGCACAGATAGATCCATTAACTGCTGCTGTTTGTTCCCGCTCGCATGATAAATCCATTACCATTACCAAACATGCTCGCATTTGCAGCCATTAACAGCTGCAGTTTGTTCCCACTCGCATTTGCAGCTGACCAGCCGGAAGTGATGTGAGCTCCTTGAGCTCAATTCCGACTGGCTGGTAGCCCTGACGGAGCTGATATCATCATGCACGTGATAACGTCAGCTCCGATAGTGCGAAAATCAAAAACAAAAGGAAAAAAATCAGAAATGAAGGTGTGCCATTTGGGATTTGTGGTACCCCTTCATTTGGACCCCAAAACTCAGTAGAAACTGAGTAATTTGGGACAATTGGGAGGTATGAAGGTGACTCCTGAGCATCCCAGGAAAATGCCTGAGGCTTGTGGAACCACATCTTCTTCTGGCCTTGCTGGTTCCTGGAAAAGGACCTTTGAGGCAGTGAGATGCGGACTCTGAATGCAGACAGTCTCTTCCCGTCCTTCTCGCTCTGGAGCAAAGTCTCTCTGACTGTCTTCCCAAAGAGGGAAGAACCATCATAAGGGGCATTGGTAAAAGACACCTTGAAGGGCTCCGAGAACTGACATAGGTGGAGCCAGGCATGGTGCCAGATGGCAATGCCTGACCCTGCCACCCATGCGGCTCCCTCCGTGGCATGGGATAGCAAATGCATGGACGTGTTGGCTACAGATTTTAGGGTGGCCATTAATGCATAAAACTTCTTCCTATCCTCTGCCGACATGGACCCTGGGGTTGACTCCATGACTTCCTTGACCAGATCTCTCTGGAGTTGAATAATGTGTACCATGTAGTTCAGTGCTGTCACACAGAAGGTCGCTGAAGCAAAGACTCGCTTCCCAAAATGATCCAGCGTCCTCGACTCTTGGTCAGGCGGATGGACCGTGGAACTCTCTTGGGTGATTTCCTTCTTGGTGGCCACTGCCACCAGCATAACATCTTTAGGGGACTCCTTGTGCCAGTGTAATTTGTCTGTGGGAGGGATTAATACCTTGTCCAGGCACTTGGGTATTGGTTCTACAGTGTCCAGCTCCTTCCATGCTCTGGATGTTATTAACTCCACTAGTGGATCAGCAGGAGGGGACACCCAAGAGGTAGACAGGCTCAAGCCGAATGCCTCCAGAAACACAGACTCGTCAGAGGTTGGTTTTGGGGCAGACCACCTCCCTCTTTGGTGGAGGATCTCCATGATGTCTCCAAAAGAGACATCCTTGGGTGGTGATCTTGGGGAATCTTCCCCTTCATCCAGATCCATGTCTTCTGTGAGAGACTCTGGAGAAAAGTCCAAGTGCCTCCTTTTACATGTATGCTTGCGGGGGAGCTCCTCAGGGGGACTCTCTGGGGAGATCTCAAAAGTGGGTTGTTCCAAGGCTGGAACATCCTGGGGCATTATGGCGATGGGCTGTCCCTGAGAGGGCAAGATGGTCGGACCTGCACTCAAGACCATGGGGGTCTGGACAGACTCTGAAGATGAAATAGTCAGAGGCCTCGACCCTGCGAGAACCCTCTCTACCACGTTGAATGCAGAGGGGGAATGGACCTCCTGGGCTGAGCTAGCAGAAGCAGCTCCCCTTTGATCCGATGGGGGAGTCGGAGCCGAGACACCGAGGGTGATGCTTCTCTCCGACAAGCTCAGAGCAGAGATCACCCCCTTGGATCTGTCCCCGAGGCTATGGCTCCGAGAGCTTGGATCCAATCTAGTCAGATCTGACACACTCAGAGCACTGGCTGGCATCGAGGTACAAGGTACCATTAGTGCCGACCCCTTGACTCTGATCGGCCTCGGATCCAACAGCTCAGAAACTGCGGTTCAGATCGGTGAAGGAGTGATAGGTCTAAAAACTGGTTGGAAGGTGTCTGCTCCAGTGGGAGAAGGCCCTGACAAGACACCCATCTGGATTTGAGTGTGGCTAAATCTCCACATAATCTTGTCCATCTCCACATCAGATAGGCTTTTGGTAGAGCGGGAGGATGCTGCTGAAGTGGGCTGGAAGAGCTGGTGGAGAGAAGGCCTCGGTGGTGACCAGCTAACTGGAACCTCAGGCTCAGGGGAGAACCGTGGGGACCTGAGCTGAGGGGAAACAGGCCTGGAAACAGGCTTAGCCTTCGCAGGGGGCTGGCCTCCGACAAGCATTCAGGGGTGTGCTTGTGAGGCCGATCTTTCTTGACCTTATCCCTTTCCCCAAGCCTCTTGGCAGGAGGGTGAGTCCTAGAGGCCGAGGAAGGGGGAAGAAGAAGCAGCAGCCACTGCTTTCTTAGATGGAGAAGGTAGGACGTCCATCCCAGCAGTGGACGGCAATAGGCCCTTGACAATTAGTTTGTCCTACCTGTCCTTAAGTCCTCTAGGGTTAAACCCTGTGCAAATAGGACAGGGGCACTGGAGGTGAGCCACCCCCAAACAAACCATGCACAGAGTGTGGCCATCTGCCAGGGAAAGCTTATGGCCACACTCTGTGCATTATTTGAAGCCAGGCTTAGGGACATCTACCATGCCTCAGCTGGTTCAAAAGAGACACACACACACACACACACACACACACACACACACACACACACACACACACACACACACACACACACACTACCATTAGGGAAGAGAAGAGGGGAGGAGGATAGAAAAGCCTACAAGAAAACAAGCTATGAAGATCCCGGTGAAGGTATAGAAAAGGTTAGTAGTGAAAAGGATAGTTATAAAGTCAAAAAAGTTAAAATTTTACACTATCAACTGCAATGGAGCTCGGACCATGCTGCTTCCTCTCAGGTCGCAAACGAGAACTGAAGGGAGAATGGAGACAGGGGCATTATGGGTAGGGGAAGAGCATGGAGCTCAGAGCTGTAGCTGAAAAATGAAGCTGTGTCAGATCTGATATGGATCCAAGGACCCACAGGTTGAAGTGCAAGTGAAGTAAATTACTTCAGATCAAGATGTTGGTTATGCATTCAGCAGTCTTGTCGCACATATGAATGACCTTCATAGCAGCTTTCTCAGTGTTGCCATTATAGCTGTATCACATTTTATAAAGACTGGCAGTTTTTTACAGAGCTTCTGATCATATAGTTCTGTAGCATTTTAGAAATGCACCATATTGGACAAATGTTGGGTCTACATGAACATCATCAGCAGAAACTACCAGTGTAGTTATTACAGAGGTTCCTTCTAGCTATTTTGTACTTCTGTCATTTGTATTCTGCTTTCACACATTTCAATATGTTGCAATATAGCAAACTCAGCCAATAAAACAGCAATGTCACCCAGCTGCAAAACAAATACAACAGTCTGTGCAGTGATAACAGCATTAAATCTCTGATCTTCTGAAATGCATTCCAATGGTTTGCTGAGAGCTAGCCCCCTCTTTCTTCTCCTCTCCTCTAATCTTCCAGCTTGAATCAACTTTGATCTTCTACAACAATGCCTCCTTTCATTGAAATGTTAATTTTACACAGACCTGCCTCTAACATGGGATGCATTCAGTACAACAGTGGCAAATCAATAAAACATGGGTGCTGTGAACAGGCCACAAAAGTGCCATCACAGTTCAACATTTAATTAGGGAAGAAATGGGAAGATAAGAACAACAGAAATTTGACAAGAGAGAAAAAGAAGAACATACAAAAAGATAACTTGAAGAGAAGATGGGTGGGGGAAGAAGAGGATATTTCTTGAGGGACAGGTGTACATTTTCCATTTTGCAAGAAAAAGTTGGAGGGGGATGGTAGCAAGAAGAAGAGGAAAGGAGGAACTACAGAGGGTAGCAGAGGCAGCCAAATATAAAATGCCAGTAGAGACAAACAACTGAGGTGTGGATACAAAAGGTGAGGATAAGAAAAGAGGGAGCCAGAGAGTGGCCATATGATGATGGGAGGACTACACCACAAACAGGATATGGGACGTGACAATCAAGGAAGGGGAAGATGGTGATGGGGTGACATGGTTGTATATGAAGGGCCTTTCTGACTATCCCACAGGAGAACCAATCCACATGTCAGCCTCCTTAATGGCTGAAAACATAGGTAGGCCTTACTGTAAGTGGCCCAATGGACAGTTGCAACTGGATGTGTAACTTTATCAGCCACACAAAAGATGCTCCAGGGACCCAATTGTGGGTATCCATCTACAAGCTTAGATGTTCATGACCAGCTAGTCATAACACCAGGTGATCCAGTGGGATCTCCACACTTTCTTTCTGGTGTCTGTACAGGCAACCAGGTAGCTATCTATGTCATGTCCCATATCATGATCTTTGTGGCCTGTGGAAATGCAGGCCTAGGACCACTGGTAAGCCAACTCAAGGCTCACTGCCTGGGGCTGTGGCTGGCCCAGGGGGCTGCTACTGCTATAACCTGTCTTGCACCACAGCAGATCCAGTACAGAGAGCGAACAAGAAGAGAAAGAGAAAAAATGCAACACATTAGTACGCATCTGCATGGCACCTCCATACCAATTTTAAATGATAGCTATCTACATACCAGACTTATCCTCCTGCCTGGAGGACCTCACACTTATCCTTAGTCAGGCCTCCCAATTTAATGCTATCTCCTCTGGCACTGAAAAAAAATAGGCACTAAGCAGTACAATATGCTCATGTGAAAGGTAGGCAAGGATAGCAAAGACAAGACTCAGAAAATACAGGCAAAAATAATATATAGAGTGCTTGCTAGAGAAGTCCCTCTCCCTCCCTACCTTTTGTCTCCCACTGCTGAAGCAGGTTGGGCCAGTGCCTGTATATACTGCTCAGCAGAGTGGGTGCTGTCAAGCTGGTGCCTGACATGACTTTTAGACATGGGGCCATCATATTGTCTCAGCATGTACTCTCTATAATCCCAGGGCAGCGAGATGAGAAAGATCTTGGACTCTTTTCTGCACCAGTTGGAAGCCCTGCTGAAAACTGGCATATGAAGATACCACATCCTCTCTGCAGCTCAGAATGAGGTGGAAAAATAGTAGCTCCATGCATATGGAGACATATTATGAAAACCACATGACTTTCATCAATGGGCATCCAGACTGCATAGCAAAACGGATCACTGACATATTAGCAGTGCTCTGAGCTTCACAGAGTCCATGCATATGTATACTGAACACATACTAAGCCTAGAGTACTTGATAATAGTTTTCACTCTTACAAACACTGGCTAATGTACAATGTATGCACTGTACCTGTGCACTATATATTTATTCTACCTATGTTTCAAATTTCAGCTGTACACCACAAATCTATTAATTACCTTTATTTTTAAATTTATATTTTCTTGTTTGCTCTCTCCACTGTAACTGGTGATGTGCTGCATACCACTGTAAAAACATGTCTATTGTAATTTGTGTGTATACTGATCATGCCCAAATATCTAAATGTATCTGTAATTTTTCTATGTGGAGCTCTTCTCCCCGGGCCTTTGCTGAAAAAGGGCCTTTTCGGCTCAGTCAGACACCCCCGATTAACACATGTAAAATAAAAATAAAAATAAATAAATAAAAATATCCTTCCAGGCCTGGAATGGGTACGGAAGAATATGGTAAAACTTACTGTGGTGATAATGCATTTAGTTATAGCAGTGATTCATAGACAATCTTGCTAAATTATCTGATTAGCTTAATAATCATAGTACAAGAAATGTTTGAGTGCTACAAAAAGTGCCAGTATCATATTATACTATGACAAATAACCTAGGAATAGGATAACAGCTTGTGCTCCAATACAGACTTACAAACAGCAGACAAGACAACTAGTAATGGACCTCTGGGCTGCAGGTAGCATACAAAGGTGCCAGCAGCATCATGAACAGATACTGAGCAGTGGAGTATGGAGGTGACACAGTACAAGGACATAACAGGTGGCAGTCCTGGTGTGGGGGCTCACAACGACAGGTGACAGTCCTGCTATGTTCACTGTATGTCTCATGCTGATAGGGAACACAGTACAAAGACATAATAGGTGACTATCTTGTATTTGGGGTCTCACCCTGAGAAGAAGCAGAGCATAAGGTCATGACAGGTAACTGTTCTACTGAGGGGAGGAGTTATCCTGACAGGAACAGAGTACAAGGACACAACAGGTTACTGTCCAGCTGTGCAAAGAGGCAACATGATGCCATATGCACAAAGACTTCAAGACATGGCATCGGGAGGCAAAGCCTTATACGTAAATCATAACCTGTTCTGTCAGCACAGTGCTGCAATGGAACAGGCAGTGATAAAATGACCACTGCTGCTGTCAGTATTGCATAGGGTAAGAACTGTGATATGACATTAGCAGACTGGTATGTGGTCACTAAATGGAAGCAGGGGAATAGTGACGAAAGACTGGTGTCTGCCAAGAGCAGTTCTATATATACATGCATACACACATCCACCACCCCCCCCCCACACACACACACACTCAGATCCACATGAGTGATCCATAGGTTTATGAGAGAATAGCAATCACTGAAAGAGTTCACAACAGTGCATAACAAAAGTGGTATTTGGGATGCATGGTTAGGCTTAAAAAGGCTCATGTGGTCATTAGCCTAGTAAACACCTATGACCCTATTATAAGGCTAGTGCTCCCATAACATGTGTACCCTTGAGAGGGGTAAAGCAGACAAGGCCAGGTGTGTCAGGAAGTGACCAGTTCTGCAGTGGATGACCATAATAGACCTATAACACAGGTGCATTGCAGGGTCACTGACATAATGCTGCATGCTAAGACCAAGACATAGGATATTACCAGGGAATGGTACACCAAATGAGGCTGTCTACCAACAGAGATGTAGGAGTTGCACTAGTGTTGAATGCCTGAATGCAGCAGGTTAGTAATACCATGTTTCACTGCTACTCTATAGAGACTCACATGTATGAATTCAGCAGAACACATTTGCATAACTATTCTCCATATACCTTGGGGCTGCAACCATAATAACTGGCAAGAATCAATCATAATGGCTCATATGGGGTGTGTAACAATTGTTACACACTCCTGTAAGTACTGTTACAACTGGGTCTTGCTTTTGGGACAGTGACCAATGATTGTTAGCAAAGAACAGTGGTAGAAGTGAACCATCTCAGTTTCCGTCTGCTGTCCCCATACCTATCAACTGTCCTTGAATTTGTCAAATATTGTTGCTCTGTCCCTCGATTTTTTCTGGTAAATTATGGAGGATTACAGTGAAGTCAAAAATAGACCTCTCAACTGTCCCTATTGTAAAGGAAAATTCCTAATTTCATGCCCGATTTAGAATGTCTCTATTTTTGGAAGTATGTCCAAATTTTCAGGCTTGATTTCCCCTTCTCACAATTTTCTAAATCCCCCCTCTTCACGTGTGATTTTTGAACCCATCTAATATAAAAAACACAGTATACGATAATAATTTAAAGAAACAAGAAATATGTATTATAACAACCTCTGTTCCAAATCAAATATAGATAACCTTGTGTGGTAGAATTTTCTGATACATAAAAGTCTGCAGATTTTACACACTCTCTTTGATAATGTGCTAATAGTTTTCTGTCATTTTGTCACAGACTGTTTTTTTAAACATGTTTCTGAGTAGTAGCCTACATTCTTACTGGAAGTAGGAAGAGTCATGTGCAATTTTGTATCTAAATTTTATGGTACTTAGATTGCCAGAATTTTACCGGGATATTCCTTTTTTCCAGGGCTTTTGTTCCTATTTTCAGTGTCTTCTGGCTGAGAGGTATAATCAAAAATGCCAGAATTAACAGCTTTATACTCCTTATTATTCAGAAAATGCAAACGTTAATTTTTATGTGAATTTACAGCAATATTTAATAACTTTTTCTGATTTTAAGCAGATAAGGCTCCATGCACTACAAAGTATTATGGCTGGGTCTCCAATCATAACTCTGTAAGTGTTCTGAACATGGATGCCAACATTCCCCTCTTGAGGTGAATTTCTTGACATCTATCTCAAATGCAAAATAATCTGGTTTATGACTGATGACCTGATCATAGGCCACTTTGTTATCTTTATACTTTCATAGGATTCACTAACGGTGGGTCCAGCATAACATTGTCAGTACATTCCTGATGGCACTGAGTCACCTGTGGCCGACAGTGATGTCACCATGCACACGGCAAAGGCCAAAGACGTAATGGCACTGTTAGCAGTGCTAACACTGGGGTACATGTGCACATCCGCCACATATGAGATGACATGGAGAAGTAGGATGAACCAGCAATAGCCCCTCTGTTTAGCACTGGATAGAGTCCTGTTAGCCCTAACCCAGGGTATACACATGGTTTCAATGAGCTACACTGCCTCCAAGGTGCAATCACCCACCCTAGAGGAGATTATATAGTTAACCATCACTGCTATGAATGTAGTATGTTCTCTGACTTGGGTGCCACCCTCAGCATCAAACTGCAGATGTGCAGACCAGTGACCCAGGTTCAGACTGAGTATGTATACCATGTTAGAGACATTGAATGTGTCTCATGTCTTGCATGAGTAAGTGCAACTGCTGCAGGGACTTCTAGACATCCTACAAGTCATGCAGAGTTACACGGCATAAAGAGACTTGGAGCAGATCTTTTTTCCCATGGCAGTGAAGGTTATGTTGGCATACACTGATATATTCATAAGGACACTGGTAAATTCCAGCTGTGGCCTTGTATGGGGTTGGAGCTGGTTCCTTTACCAACTCCTTGTTCAGTTCTTCTGCTACTTCAGCAGGTCTGTCAAGCAGTACTATGTTGTCCACTTGCTGTGTCTACTTTTGTAACACCATTTTGTGCAACATGATGCAGATAGCACATATCTTACTGCAGGTCTCAGGTACATACTGCTGTGCATCACTTGATGCAGATAGCACATATCTTACTGCAGCTCTCAGGTACATACTGCTGTGCATCACTTGATGCAGATAGCACACATCTTACTGCAGCTCTCCGGTACATACTGCTGTGCATCACTTGATGCAGATAGCACATATCTTACTGCAGGTCTCAGGTACATACTGCTGTGCATCACTTGATGCAGATAGCACATATCCTACTGCAGCTCTCGGGTACATACTGCTGTGCATCACTTGAAGCAGATAGCACATATCTTACTGCAGCTCTCAGGTACATACTGCTGTGCATCACTTGATGCAGATAGCACATATCTTACTGCAGCTCTCAGGTACATACTGCTGTGCATCACTTGATGCAGATAACACATATCTTACTGCAGGTCTGAGGTACATACTGCTGTGCATCACTTGATGCAGATAGCACATATCTTACTGCAGCTCTCAGGTACATACTGCTGTGCATCACTTGATGCAGATAGCACATATCTTACTGCAGCTCTCAGGTACATACTGCTGTGCATCACTTGATGCAGATAGCACATATCTTACTGCAGCTCTCAGGTACATACTGCTGTGCATCACTTGATGCAGATAGCACATATCTTACTGCAGCTCTCAGGTACATACTGCTGTGCATCACTTGATGCAGATAGCACATATCTTACTGCAGCTCACAGGTACATACTGCTGTGCATCACTTGATGCAGATAGCACATATCTTACTGCAGCTCACAGGTACATACTGCTGTGCATCACTTGATGCAGACAGCACATATCTTACTGCAGGTCTGAGGTACATACTGCTGTGCATCACTTGATGCAGATAGCACATATCTTACTGCAGGTCTCAGGTACATAATGCTGTGCATCACTTGAAGCAGATAGCACATATCTTACTGCAGCTCTCAGGTACATACTGCTGTACATCACTTGATGCAGATAGCACATATCTTACTGCAGGTCTGAGGTACATACTGCTGTGCATCACTTGATGCAGATAGCACATATCTTACTGCAGCTCACAGGTACATACTGCTATGCATCACTTGATGCAGATAGCACATATCTTACTGCAGGTCTCAGGTACATAATGCTGTGCATCACTTGATGCATCCACGCAGCAGAAATGAGCCTGTGTATGTGTGAACACTTTTGCAATGATGGTCTGTGTTTTCAACAGTGCATTGTTACAACAATGTCCACCACGGTCTGGAGGCTAGGAACCAGGAGGTCATCAACCATGATTCCAAGACATAGCTTGCATCACCAGAATCACACAACAGTTGACACCATTATGTGTGACCTGCTTCCACTTCTTTATTTTTTAATTTTATTTTGAATGTGTTAACCAGGGAAGAGCACTGAGCCCACTGGACTTATTGTAATCTCAGCCCAGAGTAAACACTATATTTATATGGCATTATATATAGAGTGAATAGCAAAATGCAATGTATACATATACTATATATAAAATGAATATCAGAGTTGGCTTGAGGGTATAAAGGCAATTAGATATATAACATTACATACAGAATAACTGACAAAACACAATATATACATGTATTATATATAGAGTGGAAATCAGAGTTAGCATGCTGAAAGAATTTCAAAGAAAAGTAGTCAGAGCAAGATATGTAGAAGGATGAGGGATATGAGAAGGTTAAGTTATATGACCAGACAGATAGCAAATGCATTTTCCTAGAATGTTGAAATGCGCTTTTATTTTTGACTGGAAAATGGGTTAAGAGAAAGGAAGAAAAGAAGGAAGAGAGTCCCCCAGTTGGGAATGAAAGAGTGAGAAAGCATGGTCTGTGCAGTGAAACCTAGTTTGGGGGGTTGGGATGAGAGGTCATGAGTGGTTAAGATTTCAAAGGTCATACACTGGAGCATCTCTGAATAATCAGGAGGCTACTGGGGGGAAGGTGTCATTCTTCATAAGTTGACATAGTTGAAAGGGAAGTAGAAAGTCCGCACACTGTTTCTGTCATAGCCATGTAATATATTTAATGGTTTTGCAATGTGTTCCAAGAAAACAGCATATTCAGAACTATCTGGCAGACAAAGTATACACTTAGCAACTAAAGGGAGGACTATTGCTCAAATGACTGGTGAAAGTACCAAATCCATCTGTAAGGTCATCTGAAATTCTTGGATTACTGCCTCCATAAACAGACTTTTTCCTGAGTATAGCAATCTCAGTGTTTTTCAGATGTACAAGCAGGAAACTTGGAATGTGGAGGCACAGCCTCATTTACTATAGAAAGGGATAACTTCTAACTTAAAAGCAGATACAAAAAAATTTCAATAAAATGCTGCCTTAGATATGTAGATATTCATGTTAAACAGTAACAGAAAGATAGTGAACTTTTTGCAGCACTCTCTCTCTCTGTCTATATGTTTATATGTATATGGGTCTATATCAGTTAATGGAACACACTATTCCACATACACCTCTTCTTTAAACCCAATTAAACAAAACTTAATCCAGCGAACAACTGTTTAAACAAAATACTTTCCCAGGGTAAACAACCTATTGGCCAAACCAGTGACCTCAACAAAAACAGCACTATTTAAAACCCACAGTCCCCAACTAAATAAACCAAATCTAACATTGCGCTGCAGTGGGGAAAAGGGCAAATCCCCGATGATGGCCCACTACTTTTTTTCCCCTGGGAAAAACTTTGGTAAAACGATCATTCCACAGAATAAGATTTCATTGAATTTGGTTAGATGAAGAGGTGTTCTCAGAATAGTGCATTGGATTAACTGATAGGGACCCTATATATATTCACAAGACAGAGTCACACAATGGATCACAATCACCTTGCCAATATTTGCCAGCATAGGACATCTCTCGCCTCCAGAAAGTTCAGACCCAGGATTAATTTATGGACCCCCCCCAACCAACTGTCAAGGTTTACCTTTAAAAAACAAGGGTATCCTTCTGATTTCTGTGTATCAGAAGATTATTCCTGAAATGGAAGTAATGATGAAATGATGAGTAATGCATCTGTCTGTCTGTCTGTCCATCATGTCTTATTTACTGATGGCGATTCAAGTCTATAGTTTGAGTGTTTGTGGAGTTATTTGTTTTTTGGAGGCATAGGATATAAAGGAGGGTTATGCTCTTAGCACAGAATGCTAGACATACGTCAGTACACAGGAGTCTACACAAAGACACAGAAATACAGACATGATATAACACCTTTTAGTGGGTCAACGTAGGTTGTGCAATCAGTCAAGCTTTTGAGCTGGCATGAGCCCTTTGTCAGGAGTTATTATGTTACTAATGCTAAATACAGTGCATAAATATCCACTTGTGCCTTGAAAGGGAAGTACATCACTTATTTCCAATTGGCTAAAAAAAAAAATCCTAAAAAATGCTAGGGTGGAAAACATGCAGCACATGACACAGTGTATTGGCAATATTAGAATAAACAGATTATTAAAACCAAACAGTATTAATATGCATGAGTAGGTTGCACAGCAACACCTTCCAATTATATAACAAAGTTCAGTGTCTTTAATAAAACCTACAGTTTTCCTGTCTGAAGATTTCAAAGTATTATCTATATAACCTTAACCAGAAACTATAGATATTACAGGATGACATGCAAGCAGGATTTTGTGAATTTTATGATACCATATAAACACCTCAAAGCCTCAACATATTTAAATATGTATAAATAATAATAATAAAAGTTAAAAATATTTATAGACTTCTGAAGGCAGACAGCATTAAAGTATTTTGCCTGCATAATGTTACTTCATTATCAGCTTGATATGCAGTGAACATTCTGTTTTGCCTTTAAGTCTCCAACCCTTATTCATACATGCTAACAACAACCCTCATCCCCACCCAACACATTATATGACTGAAAACCCTTTCCTTAACATCAGTTTGCAGCACTTAATAAAACATTCACTCTCACACACACACACACAAAAACATAAAAACATAAATATATGGAATATATGGTTGTTGCATAAATCTAAACCAAATGCTTCTTAGGAATCGTGAGATTTAGATATATAATATATTATGTTGCCATAAGCCCTATAACAATATGTAATATAGGTTTTCAATGTGAACTACAATGTACATATTAGGGAAAACTTTATGGAATATCTATTATCTTTCATATTTAAATATAAATATGTCACATCAGCAAATCTTTACAAATGTTGTGTTTAAAAACAGAACATTTTTATTATTTAACTTGTTCAGTACTTCTGGTTTAGTGATGTTTTACACCATTACTAATCAGCAACTATAAAGTGCATTACTTTGTAAGGAGGCAAAGTCTTCAGTTTTCATCTTTACCTTTAAGTATAGTATTAGCATATTCCAGGAACTGCATGGGTTTAAGTAATGTTGCAGCCTCTCTCTTTTCATGCCAGTGATAAAATTAGCAGTATCAGATACATATTTCACACAGCAAACTACACCACTGTCCACCTCCAGGTATTAAGAGTCATTTGCCTTAATATTCTTGTTCATGAACTGAAGTTATTATTGCTGCTACTGCTTTTACCTTTTTTTAAAATGCCATTCCATTCCTGCATTCTTGTTTAATCATATGTGATTATTAATCTCAGTAAAGACCACATCTGACTTTTGTATGAAAGATGACTAAGAGCCATTCTCAGACTTAGCAGCATAATCTTTTAGTTTAGAATCAGTGTAAGAGCAAGTAGAATTATGAAATTCCATCCAAATGCCATATTTCTGAACCTCATGTCTTTGAACTTTTAATAGTTTGAAAAGCAAACCAATGGAAAAAAATCTTTTTTTTTCTTTTGCAGGTTGGCAAGTTACCCCATGCTAATTTTATATACCAACTCTGAGATTGCACTACTGTGGTGAAAGGGCACATTCATCCATCCCTGCTGTTTTGCTATCTAACAAAAAAAAGCTGGTACTGCCACACAGCTGATTTTTAATCAGCTGTACTAGCTTTTTAGCACTTCAGTGAAACCAAGTGTTGATCACATGTAATTAACCTGCACAAGCTATATATACAGCCACTAAAAATCTGTGCTGATTGCACTCGGCAGCCTGTATAGAACGGATATTTATTTTACTGATTTGTGGAAGTTATAAACAAAGCTTAACTTTTTATCATGATATATTTTATATGCTGTTCACTTCTATGGTCATATCTCTTGTCTTGCTGCTTGATTACCACAGGAATGTAGGCATTTTTCCACTATAAAGTTTTTCTTTTTTCCAGAAAAATAACAATCTTTGAATGTAAAAGCTTTATTTTTCTCCTTGTGGGCTACAAAGTGTGTACATGTAACATACAAATTGCCACTCAGGGACTAATCTGCTGTGATATACCTCGTGAAAGGGGTGTGCATTCAGTAATATTTCCAGATGTTCCCGATAATTATAAGAAACAGAGAAATCACTTAAGGATAGGGACCTGAAATAACTGTCATGATGGTCTATACGGCCATATCCATGGCAGGAGGTGGCTTGCAAGCACAAACCATCACGGATTTCAAGTACTGACCAAAAGCTGGTTAAAAACTAACAAAAAAAAAACTAGCTTCAACTAGATATCTTAAGAAGAAATTTGAAACTGAGGAAATCAAAATGATTCATATCAGTACTCATTCTATGACAAAATGTAATCTATTAATGACAGCCCTGAGTCTGTTTTCTGTTGTTTCTAAGTTATATATTAGTTGTTTAGACTTAAAACTAATTGATTTACCCAAAAAATAAATTTGATAACATTACACACTTGACATTTACTAATAGTTAGATTATGTTACACTACATATAGTAAGTGGCAATGTAATATTACAAATAATAATAATAATAATAACAGTTTACTATGGTAATACTGAAAATAAAAATTCTGAAAATCAAATTCCTAAAACATTATTTAATAAGACCAACATGGGTCATGCGGGGGGGATACTGTGCTCTTCAACATTTCAGTCTTGTAATATTAGAGTCTTGGGATTTTGAGATTTCATGATTTTAAAATATAAGCAACATCATTATATATGTAACATGATTTGTTTAACTTTTGCAAATGTTTTTCTCTTATCCTTGATTAAACATTGAAGTATATGTCTGAATAAGGCCTTAATTCATTATATTCAGGGTCGGCTTTAGGTCAAGTGGTGCCCTAAGCAAAAGGGCTCCACAATGCCCCCAACACCACCTGGTGCCCCCATCCTAGTCTATTTACACCATCCAGTGCACTGGAAAAGCACCCCTGCTAGAGTGGTGCCCTAGGCGGCTGCCTAGATGGCCTATGCCTAAGCCCAACTATGATTATATTCCTTTGTATTCTATTCTCCATATTTCTCTACTTGATATTATATGAAAATCAGTAAAATCGACCAGAAAAATAAATGATCATTGAGTATTTATTTATTACAACTGGTAGCAGCATTCAATAATATCTGCCAGTCACTAAAAAAGAAAAAAAAAACGATTATTCTGGTAATTAAGTACTGTGATGGCAAGCTGTATATTTACAGTAAACACATACTACTTTGCCCACTTATCTATATATGCCTGCCTGTTGAAAGTCAGAGGACATCATGTATGATCTTCAGAGCAACAAACATGTAGGTACAATTAGGGGGAATAGATACTATCTTCTAATCTGTGCTATCTCAGAGTATTCATTCTTCTCCGCATACACAAATCTTGGAGTTAGAATATATTTACGTTTCATGGGTGTGGGGTATCAGGAAGCACAACCTGAGAAATGCTTTAAAGATGTACACCTACCTCTTAATGTATCAGCAACAAATTTCAACAGAATCAGAGATAAATCCAGAAGTAATTAGGGACAATCAGGGTTGGTTTTACAATGACACAAATATTAACTTGAGACATTGATAGAATAAGAGGATGTGAGTTAATATACATTTTCTGAAGTAAAAGAAGCCTAGAAATCTAATTATCATCATCATTTAGCAAGTGTCATTTTTCACATTTTCTGCATAAGTCATTGATTTTAGGAGGGATTAAAAGGGACAAAGCTAAAATTTAAGTCAAAATCAGGGACATCTGATAGCCATAGATGAACAGCAAGTTTTGGATTTTTTTAAGAATGACAATTAAATTCTAAAAGTGTCATGACTCACAGTTTGGGGTTTCACACTTCTGACTACCCACTTCCTGCACCAACATATATTCTAATCTACAATATCCCTAGTCAATATCCTTCTTTTAAATCCTGGAATTCTGCTTCCATGCCCAAACATTTTTGAAGCATGTCAACCGATCAACAACAAATCTACAGAGCACAAACAGAGCAAAAAAAAAATATCTTGCTGAAACAATTTTTGGCATAGGAACTGGGGAAGATGGGTATCTCCCCTCCCACACCCACAGACTCCTATATTCCTTCATTGAGGTTGCATGGCATTGGAAAAAACAGTGATCTCCAGTGTTGGAAAAAGTTGTTTTGGTAGCTTTCCTTCCATCTACTGGCATTTGGCAGAATTATAGACAATAAACTTATAGGCTTCCAACATTTCTTAGTACACCACTGACTGTATACTAAACTTTCACTATCATAGATAAAGTGTTTCAAAATAGTGCTTGTAGTTAAAAAAATAATTGTCAGAAATCTCTTAGTATGGCACTTCTGTCTATTTTTTTTATGCACTTATATATTTACTATCACTGGCAAAGCCAAGTGAAAAGGCAAATCTAACGGCAGGATTACAGTAACTGCTGCCTCTTCTCCATGTGTGAGGTTACACTTATGAAGTGCTGTACTGGTGCCAGTGGACCAGTCATTCATGTTATTAATTTCCAAAACAGATTCAGATATTGATTTTACTAGAGAAATGTTGCCTGTGGCATTTTATTCTTATTTCCTAAAAAATATAATGTGACCATACAAAGACAGCTCTGAATAAAAAAAACTTAATGGGTCACTCATCTAAGCTAAAACAGCACAAAGTCAGGAATAAATATAGCAATTGTCAAACACTGAAAAGTGACCCGAGTACACTACCCCCAACTCAACATTTCTAATAAGAACAATCCAGAAATAAGCAACAATGAAAAATATTCAGGTTACACCGCAAAAGTAGCATGGTTGCTCTACTTTCTGCAATTAGATGACAATAAGTCACTTTATTTGCTTGGGAGGCATAGCAAAGATGGTAAGCTGATAGCAGCGCAAAATCTTTGCTCTGCTTCATACAATAATTTCTGACAGGATTAATTTGCCAGTTATTCCAAAAAACTACTTAAAATTATTGAATTAGTGATCTGGATGCACAGAGGATCATTTTGGTATAAAAAAACAAGAAGAATTTAATATATTTTCCTGTCACATTTCAAGAGGAAAAATCTCACTGAAAGAAAATGAGCCACTCTAACAACGCTCAACAACAAAATACAACGAATAAGGAGTTGCAGTCAATCCTCTCCAACATTCAAGATCTATTTCTTAAAATAGACAAACTTGACTACAAAGTGGATAAAATAAAAGAAGACTGCACAAAACTGAATTAATTAATGATGCCATTATAAATGGCAGAAAGCTCAGATAGCTGCCATAGAAGACTCCGTTTCTGACAAAGAGAGTAGAATATTGTAAGGAGAACACAACATATAATTTATCTTACAGCAGAACAATAAATTTATAAAGAAAATAGATGATCTGGAGAACAGGGCAAGAAGAAACAACATCAGAATTTATGGGGTCACAGAACAAATGGATACCCAGAATACTTAATCTTCCAGAAGCCCTTTCCTTCAGAATAGAAAAGGCTCACAGATCTTTGGTTACAGTATCTCCAAATAAAAAAACTACACATCCAAGATACACCATAGCAAAATTCTTTTACAGCCAAGACAATGATCCCGTATTAAAAACAGCCTGCTCTGTCTCACGTTTAAAATTAGGGGACTCACTGATTAAATTTGACAATGACTACTCTTTCCTTGTGGTCTCGAAAAGAAAAGCTTGCATACCATTACTAAAATCACTGAAGAAAACTAGAATCAAAACCCACTTGTTATTTCCTGCAAAACTAAGACTTTTTCTACCTGGGGGGGTAAAAAAATTGATTAATTGGAAAAACCTATGCCCTTTATCCAGAAAAAGAACATACTAAACACAGTTGAAGTAATAGATATCAGTACATTATTAAAGAGGCAAGCTACACAAATAACTGGTCAATTAAAAAAAAAAACTAGAGATAAATAAATCACCTTTCTGTATAATATATTCTATATAACAGGTTGCGATCCCTTATAGAAAATCAACTAAAGGTAAAACTCTTTCTGTTTTAAATTAAACAGAATGTAAACAATAGCTTTCCAGCTACAACAGCTAATAACATAATCGGATGCCAAATACAATATATCAATATTTCTTTCTTAGTAGTTAATGCTACACTGAATATAAAAAATCATTACAGTCATACAGTTCTGTTATTCTCACTCTCACAGTCTACTTTTTTTATTTTACAAATATAACAACCAAAGCTTTAATAAGTATGAATGTGAGGAGGGGGAATTGTTTATAAAGGCAGTGCTCTGTAAGATTGTATTTATAATTATTACTTCCTTTGTTCATTGACTGCGGTGGTGGTGCTGCGTTAGTGTTGTCACCTCACAGTAAGACGTTGTCCTGTTCGTGTCAATGAGACCACTGAAATCCTAGCTCAGTTTTCCAATTGTCCCAGATCACAGCATAGTTAATGTACTTGTTTACAGTCACAAAGCAGGTAAATGGAGGGTGAGGGAATCAAACTCTTGATTACAAGAAGAAGCTTGTTAAGAGCTCATAGCTTTAATTCACTCCACTAATTGCTAGTGTGACTGCCTCTGTGGGATTTCTCTTGCTACTTCATTTTCCTCCAACCTAGTGCTGTTCTTGTGGCCAGATCATACCTGAAAAGGGTCCATAGTAATCAGTTCACTACCTGATAACAAATGAATAAATTAAATGAAGCCTGCGTTTAGAAAACAAAGTAAAATAGGCTCATAGGATCTTACGAGATTACTAGGCTGTTGGCCCTGGGGCCTTTATAAGCATAACCATGTTTTACCCTTGTTCCCTAATAGACCAAGATATACAGTTTATATCTGCAATGTGAGTCTAGGATCAGCACCAGCTGTCCCTGTCCAAAGGGGGGCATAGGTGAAACCCCTGGGGTAAATTTCCAGTTTCCCATCCAATTGTCCAAGTTACACTTAAATAGGCTCATTGAGGACCTAAGGCTTTATGTGAAGTGGTAGTTGTTCCAGAGGAATGGGAACCTCTGGGAGACATATCTGTCTCTCCATCATCTTTTGTTAATGTTGTAGGCTAGGTTAAGATACTTAGAGCAAGTGACTCTTGTCCCATTTGATTTGTGGGGATATGCAGCATTTCCATTAAGGCAGGGTTTGAGATTGCTCTGTAGGCCAGGCACAAGTTACATCTAAGCAGTCTATATGATACAGAGTACAGTGTCAGTGCCTTTAGTCTGTCCATGTAGGTCATGTGTTGAAGGCCCTGAGTTTTCTTGGTGAGAAACCTCTGGGATCTCTCCAGCTGCTGCAGGTGTCTGGTGAAGTACATACAAAAGGGAGCATTATACTCTATAATTGTCTGATGAGGGATGAGTACAGCGGAGTTATAACCTCCTTAACTTTGGATGCTATGCCCTTACTTATGAGATGTGCAATGTAGAACGCCTTCCTTACCACAGTAGACACATGGTGATGAAAGTTAAGGTTGCTATCAACCTGTGTTCCAAAATCTCTCACCACTGGGTTTGAACCTAGGGGGGTATTATTAATGTTGCAATTATCAAGCACTTCTCCTTTGCTGAAAGGAATGATAATGCAATTTTCTTGCGCTGAGTTTAAGTTTGTGGCTCTGGCACCAATCATTTATCTGTGTAAGTCCATTTTGTAGAATGTTGACATTGTTTGGGAATTTGATGATTGCATCTAGTTTGCAGTCATCAGGGAACTTGGTAAGCCACTGACCATCAATTTTCACCTGAATTTCTAAGTAGTAGATTCCAAATAGTAGGGGGCCCAGTACAGAACCTTGTAGAACACCACTGGTGGTAGAGGTGGACTCCCCAACTTTGATCATATGTATTCTGTTGATGAGCCAGTTGGCTACCCATTAAATGATGTATGGACTTATCCCCAACTGGATAAATGTCTCAATAATGCCTGAGTTGGGGATTGTGTCAAAGGCCTTGGCCAAGTCAAGATAGGCAGTATGCACTGTTCTGCCTTCATCTACGGCTTTAATGACACTCTTGAAGAAGTCCACCAGGGTTAACAGGCATGATTTGCCCTTGATGAAGCCAAACTGGGTTGGGTCAAGAGTTTGAAGGTCTCCTATATCTTTGTTGATGAGGTCCATGATGATTTTCTCCATGGCCTTACAGATATTGTTGGTTAGGCTTATGGGTCTTTAGTTCCCAGGGTCAGTTAAGAGACCCCCCTTTGTGCAATGGGATTATGGTTGCTGTTCTCCACTCTGCTGGTACAAAGCCAGTACTCACACTGTGGTTGAAGAGAGTGCCCAGTGGTTCCGCTAACTTCTGTTTTAGACCATTTAGTAAGCAGCCTGGGATGCTATCCAGTCCCATAGTGGCTGTGTTTCTGGCCTTGGAGAGAGGGGTTATGACCTACTCTTTGGAGATACTGGGTAGAGAACTGGTGACTGGTATGCTCTGGGGTATGATTGGTGGGTACAGGGGGGTGAAGTTTATGTAGGTCGGTGATGTCCTCAGGTTCAGTATGAGTGGTACCGTCTACTACTAATTCAGCAGAATTCTGGGCCTTCCCTTTCAGATTTCAGATTTCAGACAAAGCTTAAGAATGCCTTGTGATTAATTATCCTTAGCTAAAGATGCTAATTTAGTTTTGTAGTTTGCTTTTGAGGGCTTTATAAGATGTCTAATTAGCTTGTTCAGGCTGTGGAGGGTGTTTATATTCTGCTGAGACCATTCCTTCTTATTCTTTGACAGAAGTTTCTTTCTCTTGTTTCATAACCTGTTTATGCTCAATGACCACCTGGGTGGCTTGTTGTTTTTTGAGGACCTTGTTTTCATCTGTTCAGGTATGATTGAGTCTATACATTTGTATAGGTATTTATACAGGGCATCTGTGTACATCTCAGTATAGGAGTCATTGCTGTCAGTGATGGCAGGGGGTTTGAAACTATTTATACCATCACTTACAGGGCTATAGTTTGCTTTGGATAATGTTTTAATCATATTGCTCCTGAGGGGGGGGGGGGTCAGGTGCGATCATTACTTCAAAGAAGACTGATGCATGATCAGACTTTATCAGAGAGGGTCCCATACATGGGGTGGTGCAGCGATCCCCCATGTTGGTGAGTACTAGGTCATGGATATTTGACCCCCTTGTGGGGGTTCAGAGTACCTGTTCCAGAACATTTGTGTTAAAAAAATCCAGGAACCTTAAGGTGAGTGTGTTTGTGCTAGTATATGTTTCTCAATTGATGGTAGTATAGTTAAAGTCATCCATGACCAGGGTGTTTGGTTGTATTGCGGGTGACTCAAGTAGGTCCAAGTAGGCAGTGTGATTTTCAGTTTCTGTTGGGGGATCTATAGCTATCAAGGATGTGGAGTGGGGTCTTTCCTATAATTAGTTGGACTTGGAATAACTCCAGGGAGTCATACTGTTTAACCAGTCATGAGGTGTATTCCTCTTTAATGAAGATGTATACACCATCTCCGTTGGTTCTTTCAAGTTCATTTTGTGGTCTAAATGTGTGGAAGGCATTGTAGGCTTGCATGGCTGGGGTGCTCTCTGTGGCCTTGAACGATGTCTCTGTGACTGCACAGCATCTTCCAAATTCAGGAGTGCTTCCAGTGAGTACAGTTTCTGATTTCAATTCATAGCATTAAGCAGCATAACCTTGAGTTTGTCACTGCAGGATCTTTTTACCTTGGGAATTCTGTTCTTTTGACACTGCCTAGAATAGGCACTATGGGGGAGGCAAATACCTTAGGCAGTAACTAAAAGCCAAGAGATGAAAGGTGAAGACCACCTCAGGCATAGCAACAGGGCCTGTCAACCATATCATCCCAGGCAGACAAATACTGGATTCCCCTGGATTGAAGCCAATTGTTGAAGTCAATCATTTTTTGTTTGTAATGAGGCATCATCCTGGGTGAAGTTTGAATGCTGCTTATGGCTAGGGACATACCTGCCTGCGACACATAATCTCTAAGCTCAGTCATATCTCTCTTCATATAGTCCAGTGAGGTACATCTCAGGTTGTTCACTCCAACATCTACTATGACAGAGTCATAATGGTGCTTGTTGTTGAGAGACTTTAGTGTGTGCGTTATCTGGTGTATCCTGGCACTGGACAGGCAGCTGACCATGACCTTCTCCTTATCCAGCCAGGTGAGGGGGGCATCTGTGTGTCTCACATTGTTGTCACCTAACACCAAGACATTTGGTTTTGAAGAGTTTTGCCTTAGAGGGTTTTTGGGTGAGACGTTGATGCATTTGTTTTTATTTGTAGTGGATTCTGTTGTGACTGTATTGTGTGCAGGAAGTTTTCACTTGCTAGGTCTCTGCTCTTTTGGTAGACTTCTAGTGAGTAAGTACCTATGTGTATGTGGGTTTATGTGTTGTGCACTTGGTTTGTGGTAGAGGTGAATTTTGTGTGCTGACAACCTGCTTGATATCTGGTTTGTTGTTACATGAGAGGGAGGGCATTCATTTGAAGCTCATAGTATAGATATATTTCTCACATATTGTATTTGTATGTTTTAGGAGAAATAGGTTGTCAGTAAACTTTAGGCAATTGCAACACTGCTTCAGGATTCCCATGTCAATCAGGCAGGCTGGAGAAATGATGGGAAACTGTCCATCCATTATGTCATGTGTATTCTGTAATACATAGGAGGTGGACAAGATGGACCAGGTTTTGCTGTAGGACTAGTAGAATCAGCTAATCTATGGGGGGCGGTTTTGGAGTAGAAACCTAGGTCAACACCTCAAAATGCGCAGCTGAGTTGAGCATGGAAAAACAGTTATCAAGGGAAAAATTGTCAAATTGTTTGCACCTATACACGGCAGCACTACACCCCATTGTGCAGTGGGCAGTTACATGCAAACATGGTGCTTAAATCCAAATGGAATTAAACAAATTTTAACACAACTAACCAATGGGACAGCCCTTTTCCTACAGTCCCCAATGCAGATGGGTCCTGGGGTGCACGCTTTTCCCACAAGGGTGCAGGAGGGCCTTCTTAATGTAGGATGCCTGGATTTAGTGCTCAATTCAGGCCAAACAGTCTAGATTCAGCAGATGTGAATCTAGCCTATGCTGTGAAATACAGCAGAACCAGGTATTTCAAAGTGCAGAGTATCAACAACAACTATGAAATGAATCAAATGAGCAGAAAACAGTTCAGAAAGTGCAGCACAAGCTTTAAATATACTTATTTTATGCATTTCTCAGATGAAGTTTAGTTTCTCTCTAGGTCTCAGACTAAGTCATCTAACTCGGAGCAGCTCTGCCAAACATAGTATGCCAATATCATAAAAATCTACAAGTATATGAAGAGTTTGATGCAATTTATGTTCCCTTCTTACTAGAAACCTTAGATTAAGCTTACCAAAGTTTTGCAGGAATATTGTAATCAACCTGTGCTCAGTCTCCTCAATCTATGTTTCAACAGCACATTCTCTTATAATAAATCTATTAAAACTAGTACTTGACCTGGATCACTTCTTTTCACATACCTATTTAATTTTGACATAGAACTTATTTTTGAGGTAGTCCACACTGCTGTAAACTATTAAGCATAGCTATAAACAAATACTGCATTCTCTGTAATCTTTTTTTTTCCCTGAGGATAATTTCCTTATTTACTTATCCAGTCTAAATTTAATATTACAATGTAGTTCAATTTTAAATGTACAGACTGAGCATTAATAATTCTATAATCTTCCTTTACATGCCAAGTGTCTTCTATATAGATGGGGCATGCCAATTTGCAAATATAAAATAAAACACCTGAGACAGAATTTTACTTATGAGCCCTAAATCTTCTTTCAGATCCAAAATAAATAAAATCAATGAATATAATTTACTAGCTCTTAATAGATGGGATATATTAAATTGTAACGTAATGACTAGACATTCCATATTAAAAAATGTGCTTGATAATACCATTGTTATGTTACAAGAAATGAATGTTAATGAACTAAACTTTCTCCTATAAATTCACTCCCCTTCAAAAAGAAAACGACAGTGACTATTTTATCAAAATTAACCAAAACAAAGATGCTCCTTTTTGATTCTTTATTGCATTTGACACATGAAAACTGATTTATCTTTAATTTTTCTTGAGAAGCGCTAGCTAATTAGATGTGAATGTTCATTACCCATATTCTTGCAACCATCATTGAGCTAACATTTTGCCACCTGTTTGTGCTGAAAATAGTAAACAGACTGTCATTTTATATACTAAAAAACTCCCATATACTATCCCAGACTCCCTATTAAAACAAACTAATACTATGGATATAATGTATCCTAAATAGCTTCTATTTTAAGTTGAATTCTAAGATCTTACAGCTGCTTTTCTTCAATATAATATCAAGTATAAACATTTAATTTCTAAGGGAATGTAATACTGTAAAATCAACCAAAGAAATGCATATGGTTAGAACTGTAGTTTCAGAAATATCCATAATTTTAACAAAGGATTCTAGCAGAATTTACAGTAAGATACGCTAAAATCATATTAAAAATCTTCATCTGGAATCAAAACCTTATACCAATAAAGATCTACATAAACATGCTTCCCTGTTACCTTAGTCTTACTTGTAGAATAGTGTACTTGGAAAGTAAAACATCAGTTTAGACACTGCAGTGATCTATCACACAACTATGATGTGCAAAATGTCAGCTATTATACAGCAATAAAGCTTATTACAATGACTGAGTAGGAAATTATACATCTGCTGAGATGTTATTTGTAAAAATGAACTCAGAGATTTGAAATGTATAGATAAGGAAGGATTGACTGCACTGTGACTATTCAAAAGGACTCTGTGAAAGCAGACACCTAGATTAAAGATGGCCCAGGCATCCCTTGTTTTCAATGGTCTAAAAAGAACCTAAGATAATCTTATAGTTCTCATTGGTCTGCTTTAGCCCCTTGGATGTCTTTTTAGCAGACGACCATTCACACCTTGCTCTCTGTCAAGGTGTTCTGATAAAGTTGGACATTTGGTATGGGCAGAGATGGAACTTAATGGGGAGAAAGAAAGGAGATAATACATATCTATTATTACCTACCTATTTCATGTTTCTGTTTAGATGTTTATCCAAACCTGCATACAGAGGAAAGAACACTTCCTTGGATGTCTCCATTAGGAGACAGCCAAGCAAAGAATCAGGACTAATGCAATTTGCCTTACACTGGCTGCAGACTTTGGTTGTCACCACCCCCCCCCCCAATGAATGACGACTTTCTTGTGTTGCTGAGACAGATTCACTCTACTTGTTATAGCAAAGAAACACTATCAGTTATGGAATTTCAGAAACATTGAAATAAGACTCAGACTTTTTTTCATGCCATTTAACTCTTCATCCACTTCTGACTTAAACAGGATGAGTCCATTGAAGTGGGAAGTCTAAAACGTTGCTTTGGTGTCTCTGGTGAATTGACTGATTATCAACTAAGAGTGATGCTAAAGAGAAATATCAGACCCTGTTGCTCATCCAGACACTACTGTTGCAATATTGGCTGTAAAGACCATGACGTTACTCAGACTCACAGAAGTAGGAGACTCAGCCGTAGTCTTGTCTTTCAAGGAACATACCACAAATTTTCCAGAGCACAATTATTCTGCTATATCACCTTGAAACTGATCATTTGCATCAAGTAATTAATTTCCTTATAGTGAGGGTGAAGGATGTAAACATATACACCCTGATTCTATCCATGGCCCTAGGTGTTGGGTAGCTGGGCTCTGAGGATGACAGCCTTTTGCAGGACTGCTGCTAAATGGTTATGTCTTGTTTAGGAGTTTTTGATCATACTTATTCCTCCTTTGGAGGCCAAAAGTCTCATCTGCCTTCTAAGAAATTGAAGATAATGCATCCAGGTTTGTGCATGCCAACATAGCGGCATCTTTTATGATTACTGCTAGTGGGGGGGGGGGGGCATCCAAGCAGATTGTTGGACAAGGCTACATGCATTCTTCAAACTTCAATGAGTGAAAGATAAAACCAAGTTGGCTTAGCCCAATTCATCTCCAGGAAATGTATAAGCTATCTTAAATTTGGATCATCCAGCAGAGAAGGGAGGGGGTTATAGCTGTTCACTTCCTGGGTGCAACTAAAACGGGATTAAATTCAGAAGACTCCAAGAACATTTTGAGGGTCAGCTAGGCAAGAAAATCCCAAAAGACATGAAGGAGAAGGTGGCTGTGGTGCAGAAGGCTGGGAGTGCCACACACTCAATGACACTAGTGGAAGTACTAAAATAAACACTTCTGGGTGCACAACATAATCCTTTACTGGTCTAAGGTCACCTGATCCTTGCATGGAATAAGCAGGCAAGACTACCACAAAAAGTTTGAAGGGCAGGCGTCAGAGCCACCAACACCTAGATGAGTGACAACAGTAATTCAGTTGACTGGTATTACAGAGGTCAGCAAGGAGGAGGAGAAGAGGAATCCTCACTTAGCGTGGTAGTGTGTACTTGCTGACTCCAGAGATGGTGATACTGATAGAAATTGCAGCAGAAAAACTAAAATGTCATAGAAGGCACTCAGCTGCACCAGTATCTGTCATAGAAATAAGGGTGGAAGATTGCCTGGATCAGAAAAAGCCAGTACCTGTAAGGACATTGTCTGCACTGGCTGTGTAGAGAAATACACCTGTTTCAATGCACTGCAGCAGCTGGAGAACTTTTATTTCCCTGAAATTATAGGGATATCAGGAAGCCATCTTAGACATGGTCCTAGCTTTACCTCTCTTTATGGCAGTCTACAAAGGAGTGTAGTCAATGAGAGACCCTGGGTAATAGTTGATACGACAGAGAATGCTAAGGTAGGTCTGGTGAGGGAACAGGAGTTGCCTGGACCCCTGAAAATGCCCAGAGATTTCCCTACAGTAAAAGGACCGAAGTTCAAGAGACTTCATAAGTGACCCACTGACTCTCTGACAATAAACTTATGAAAAGAATGCCTATGGGAAGTAGAGCTCTGCCTCAGATAACTGCATGTTGGAGTATCCATTGAGCTTAGCATGTTTTTCTAAAGAACACATTCAAACATTTTAAATACAATTAGTTTTTACTGGAAGAGTGAGAACAGGAATGCTGTTTCTTATGCTTCAAGGAAGAAGCCTTACAAGTAGGGAGAGATGAACTTTTTAATATTAAAATGTTCGCCAGGGATTTTCTTGAGTGATACTTGCTTATGTTGTTAAACTAGAGATGTATCATATTGCAGTACCAAAGAAAACATGTGCTGTGCCTATTAGCAGACAGAATTTGCCTACTGCAGGCACATTCAAAAGATAGCAAAAGGGAAACTACTCCTGAAAATAGAAAAAGTGTGAAAACACTCTTGTGAGAAGGGAAAAAAAGGAGGAAAGAGATTACATCATCTAGGAATTTACAACATCAAACTCCATTCAAAAAATTATTTTGAAAACAGCAGACAGCTTGGGGCTGTTGCTTTCGGACTACATACTTTTTTTGTGGTGAAAAAAGTAGAAAGAAGTGGCTCTGTGGTGCACTATGGAAAAGGAATAAAAGGGCTGATAGCTTGGAACAGTTATTTCTTCTGAATGGTCCTAATCACTACAGATTAAGTTTGAATGGCTGCTAAAGATGGATCTTTTCTTGTAAGGCCCTGTATTTTGAGACTAATGGATAACACCAGATATTTTGTACAAGAAATTCTGACTCACTGGTGGATGGCCCATACCTCTCAACTTCTTAGAGCAAGAAATGTGGATGAAACCTAACATAATGGGGGGACAAAATTAGGAAGAGATTTTAAACACTGGTGTTATAAACTTAGTTGCTACAATAACAGGATTGGGTTATAATGCATTTTCTGAAGGAAATGAAGTCTGAAATGCAAATGTATATCATTATTTAATAACTTCAGTCCTCAGTGATTTGCCAGAACACCAAACCAACACAAAGCATAGGTGCACAAAATTAGACTTCAACAAAAAACAAAAAGTGTACAATGTGTGAAAAAATAAAGTAAACCACCAGAGCTTGATGTTTAAAAAGAAAAGTGTTTATTAGCACCAACATTTTTTTGAGCTAATAAATGTTTTTCTTTTTAAACACTGGGCTCTGGTAGTGCATTATATTTCCCATGCATTGGTGTACCTTTTGGTTTTCATTTGCCAGAAAATCACAAATTTAACCAGGAACAGACCAAGTGCATGAAGCAACATTAGGTCAGTTAAGAGATGTGATGGATGCCTATAATGCTGCCACAGTTGGTGCACTGCATAGACTTGCTTCAGCTTCTGTGATCTGAGGCCCCTCTGCAAGAAAAGAACCATAAGTTACATACATTACATAGGCTTGATGATAAGCAGATCAAAAACAGCAGAGAACAAACCTGCTCAATGGTAAGTATAGTGCGGGCAGGCATTATTCTATTTTCCAGATGGAAATCTCATGTAGGAAGATATCTTTTGTATCCACTGAGATTTCCACTGCACTGAATCATCTAGCTTCACTTTCCACTGCGGCTGATAGGCTATATAGTCCAACCTGCCTTATCACTTTGAATTTTTTTTTATCAGCTTACTGTGAAGTTGTTGTGTGATGTTTTGCAGATACAGTTAAAAGAATAAGGCAGTCCCTCAGTATAATTTTTCCCATAAGGAGTTTCAGTGATCTTTGTATGAATTATTTATATTTTTACTTGGATGTGGGCATGAAAATTGTTTCATTACTGTGGTGGTGGTGCTGTGGTAGCGTTGTCGCCTCACAATAAGACACTGTCCTGTTCAATTCTCAGCTAGAGCGTCTTCTGCGTGGAGACATTCGTGAATGGGCGTACCTTCATTGAAGGTTGTGCGTCAGGGCTGGCAACTCGGCACGTAAAAAAATCTACTGCCAATCATTAGCGGACCAGAGTTCCGCTGTGGTGACCCCTAACCGGGAAAAGCTGAAAGACACAACAACAACAACTGCATTCTACCAATTGTAAATTGGAACCACTCCATCCGTGGATGATCCTATCCTTCCTTGAGTCATTGGTCCAATATTATTTGTGAGATCCTCTTTGAAAAATGGGGAATTTCAGGAATTTTAAAGGCGATTTTGATCATCCTTAATCTCAAAAAATCAGTGCTTAATCATTACTGTGTGGAAAATCGCTGTCTGGTTTCTAATCTCTCATTTATCAGAATGTTTTTTTGAGAAAACAGTATACACTTAGATTTATTAATTTATTTTTATTCAACTTCTCGTGTTCTCTTAGACCCTTGTTAATCTGGTCTAAGACCTAGCTGTAAGTACTGAGACTACCCTCATTTGAGTAGTTAATGACCTCTGTATGGTAACAAAGTTACATTTAAATTCTGTACTGGCCATACTTTGACACAGTTACATGTACATTCTGTACTGGTCCTATTTTCACACAGTTACATGTATATCCTGTACTAGTCCTACTTTGACACAGTTGCATGTATATTCTGTACTGGTCCTACTTTGACACACTTACATGTATATTCTGTACTGGTCCTATTTTCACACAGTTACATGTATATCCTGTACCAGTCCTACTTTGACACAGTTACATGTATATTCTGTACTAGTCCTACTTTGACACAGTTACATGTATATCCTGCACCAGTCCTACTTTGACACAGTTACATGTATATCCTGTACCAGTCCTACTTTGACACAGTTACATGTATATTCTGTACTGGTCCTACAGTGACACAGTTACATGTATATTCTGTACTGGTCCTACATTGACACAGTTACATGTATATTCTGTGCTGGTCCCACATTGATGCCTCAGTGGATTTTGATACTGAAGATCATGTTGGTTTCAACATCACTGTGGTTTTACAAGTACTAGACTTGAATAGTTCACACTTCATCTCTCTGGCCACTTCAAGATGGTGGTGTCTGGGATTAATTTCCACCAATGTACTTCTCTGGACTGCAGGCTGCCTCAAGTTTATATTATGGCTCCCCTTCTGCACAAAGTATATATGTTGCTGCTAAAGGAGGTCATCATGGGGAGAACACTCTTATACTGATAATATTCTGTTTTAACTTTGCCTTTTCTAGATTCTATGCAGATTTTTGTACTCATGAGGACTGCTTGTGATAAGCTGCTTGTCGGCGGAGGCTTAATCACCTTAAGCACAGCACAGTACAGACAGAGACCATACTTCTTCATATTACATAACATCTTCCTCTGCTTTCTCTCTTAATAATTTATGCGAACAACAGGTTAGAATGTATGTTTCATGTTTGGGTGTGGTAGTGGCTGTCGATGACAGACTGGCACTAGTGAATCAGGTGTCATTTGTCATCAAGGTATCTTACTATCATCTGAAAACCATTTCCTAGATAAAACACCTTCCACTATTCTTCAGCCATGACAAAGGTGCTTCACAAGGTGGTACTTTACATTTATTCAGACCAAAAAGAAAAGCTTCAGCATTTGAATGTCAGATCCAGAAACTAGAACAATTACAAAAAAAAAAAAAGGTAAGACAAACACAGAGTATATTTAATATTTCATATGCATATTAATATCTAAAATCATATGTCATTTTGGAGGAGTAGTGAGGTTTAAGGGAAGGCAGGAATTGATCAGTTTATGTAATGTTGAACTGATGATAATTATACAAAAGAATATATGTGATGTATAATTCTTGCAACTGGGAATATATATTTATGCTCTATATTTAAATTACTGTAATGCCCTTCACCTCAGGCTTGCAAGTTGAGACTTAGCTTGACTAGATGAGGTACAGAATTTCACAGCTAGACTTTTCTGACTAGTAGTTTTCATGACATTCATTACTTCAATGTGCTGTATCTGTTGCAGATGTATGTGTGACATCCGGCTATATCCCATCGGACTGCCACAAATTAAATGTCATGTCCCTTACTATCCTGGGTCAGTAACTAAGGAGCTTCAATCCTCACTAGTGACTCCAGTGTGAGACTGTCACTTAAACAGGAGAAATATTTCACAATTTTCCCCTAAGAGAAAAACAGGAACATGCTCTATAATCTGGGACTGGACTGTATATTTCTGTCCATTCCTAATGTAACTCCTTATTACATACTTCAGAGCAATGTGTCCCAGTTTAAGACCTCGGATACACTCACACTTAAAAGTAAATTTAAATCTCACACATCCAAACACTTCTGGGAAAGCCTGACACAGATTTCCAGCTGTGTCCCTTCCCAAAAATAATACGGTAATGCTGCCACCAATCAGAGTGTCTTCATGCCCTACTAAAGGGGTGGCCAGTTATGAAAATTAAATATCAAAATAAATGACAGCTATGACCAGAAATGGCCAGGCCTTCCAGGAGACATGGGGAGTATCAAACTGTATAAGCACTCAAACCAAAGTAAAACTTGGACCAAAATCAGGACCAGTGGATAAGAACACATGCAGAAATCTATTTACTGTGGTGACTGGGAAAACAGGCTTCTGCACAGAGAAATGTGTTGGCAATTGAAACTTTATGCTTCAAATTTTCCAGGACTTAATGACAGTGTTGCTATTATTAGTGAATTAAGAAGGAGAGCTTCTGTTGTTTAAGCTTTAGTTAAACTTCTTTAAGGTATTAATTGAAGTATATCTGGTGGGGGCGGGGGAGGTTCACTCTCTATTTTAACTTGCTTTTTAGTTTGGTTCTTCACAGTTCTGAAGACGTCTGGATAAGACAAAAGTGCTTAACTGTGGATTAAATGTTGTTCACATTAGAGTACTCTGGTTCTGGCTGTCTAACTGCTGATTTTTTGGTAGGTATAAGCACTCTCTCACCTCTAAAGAACACAGTCATTTCCAGCCACAATGTAAAGTAATGAAACCACATTTAATAATAAGTAAAATGATTACAAGAATGTAAATCAATAACTTCAATAAATACCAGAATTCAATAATCAGAAACAACTAAGCTTTCCTAACCGAATTAGAGAATACAGGTACAAATAGGCCAGCAGCTACTGAAGATGTGTGAGGTAAAAGTAAAATATGATGTGTATAAAACCTAAAACACCACCACAGAACTGATGCTTTTTAATGTCACTCCAAATGAATGCAAATAAACATAAAACATAAAATGAAGCAAAATCCCCTTGTAAACTTTGTCAACGATAAGCACTTTTGGTAATAACCTTCATCAGATCATAGAGATAAAAGTGGGGAACAAAAAATAAAAATAACCTTTAGCCAATCAAAAAATTCGCAAGGGGCCAACACCTTCTTTATTAATCAATCAAAGTGCAGCCAATAGAAGGGTAAAAAAACACATACACCTTCATTTTTGGCTAATGATAGGTCTTCTATTCTTCAGTACTGGTCGTAGCGGGACAACCAAATTAAGTCCTGGTGGCTTATCCACCTTCAAATTTATTATCCATTTGATTTCATTTCTCTCCATAGCATTGGTGATGTCTCCTAATCTTGTTCTTACAAAAGTATTCTCCAATACTTTAAATCTAAACTGATGGGAAGGGAACTGCATGATATGGCTGGCAAGGCAATTTTTGACATCTTGATGCCAAATGTCATGGAGATGTCTTAAGACCCTATTTTTAAAAATGTGATCAGTTTTACCCACATAATATGCGGGACATTCTGAGCAAGTGGCCAGATATACCACATGGGGAGTGTTGCAGTCTGCTTGACACAAGAAATTATAACGAATTTTACTAATGGGATGTATAAACGAATTGCTGGTGTCAATGCTGTCACAGGCTGAACATCTGCCACAACGAAAAGTTCCTTTCCTCATTCTAGTAGGATTGTCCTTTACTCCATCCTTCATACACAGCAATTGTTTTCAGTTCTTTTTGTTTTTGAAGGTGAAACTAGGTGTATCACCTACAATTTCACGTATTTTAACTTCTTGGGTCAGGATGGGCCAAAACTTCTTAATTATCCCACAAATTTGATGGGAGTCATTGGTGTAAGTTAACACTCAGACATTTATAGTGGCACTATGAATTGCTCTTCTGTTCAGAAGATAATCATTTATGCGCAATAATGGAGCCGCTTTGCCTTTCCTTAGGTGGGCTAACTCATCCTTCCTCAAAGAGAGGTAATTTTCTGAATAGCCCCTACTGCTCAGGTTCCTTGTAAAAATGAGACTTCTTGTTCCTAATCTGATTCATTGGTACAGAGCCTTGATATTCTAGTAATTTCATTTTTCATGATGTTTCTGGAAACGTGCCTGGGATGCATACTGCTGCTATGCAGGTAATGATTTTTCCACGTTTCTTTTCTATGTATCTTAGTGCCAATCTCCTTATTCTCATTCAAGAAAAGAGTTACATCCAAGAAGTCTATACTAACATCAGAATATTGTGCAGTGAACTTCAAATAAGTAGTGGTTGTATTCAGATATGCTATAAAAGCAAGCAGTTCTTCTTCTTGTCCATTCCAGATGAGTAGGATGTCGTCCACAAAACGTGCATAGTATACCACTTTCTTAAAACATGGATTTGACTGTACCAAAACTTTTTCTCTCTCCCATTCCACAAGCACCAAGTTGGAATAATTGTTGGCACATGGTGTTCCCTGGCCTATTTGTACCTGTTGTTTCTCAGTTTGGTTCAAGCAGCTGCACATGGCTGACAACAGCGTTAATTCTGTTAACGGAAAAGGAAGAAATATGGTGGATTTTACAAAGTTTGGCACAACTTCGGATAATTCTGTGGATAAGCTTAATCCACTACTTCATTTAAATTTGGACCTCGAAGGTACTTTTAACAACAATTCTGATGTTTCTATTGAAAATTTTGAACTAATATTTAATGAAGTGGAAGCAGCTGCCTACCATCTTAAAAGATTGCAATGGCAGTGCTTCCATTTAGAAGCCTGCATGCACTATAAGGTCATTCCTCGTGGAATGAGAATTAAATGTATGCCTAGCTATAGCAATAAGTATCCGGACTTACTTGCGAAATGGCAGGCTATAAATCTTGATACTAGTTTCAAGTACTTGCAGTTACTAGTGGATTTCTTCAAACCAGAAGAAGAAACTATTACACAACAGATTAGAATGAAGTAAGTTGAACTAGAAAAAATGGACCTATCAGATTCCTGTTTAAGCAAATTAGAAACTCTGCAGTTCAATTTAAATTTATATGATAGCAAATTGAAGGCTTAGAAAACCCAGAAACTATTGAGAGATGTTTCGGACTTTAAGCAGGGCAGACTACACGAATGGCCAAGAGAGGAAAGATTTTCCTAAAACAAGAGACAGCAATCAGGCAGAGTGTCAGTTAGTATGCATTCATTTAGTAGCATTATAATTCCAGCACAAGGAGAATCGATGAATAGTCAAACTCTTGTAGAAAGGATACCAGGATTGACATCCTCATCAGTGAACACGGGAACAGAGAATTGCTGTGCAGCTCCTGAGAGTTCGCAAAGAGCGAGCACTTCAGGAACTATACCTAAATTGGGAGATGTACATGCCTCCATTACACCTAATTTACCGTTTTTTTCTGAAACAGACCTGGCAGAGGAATCCTCATTCAAATAGCCAGGAGAGGAAAAGAAAAAAGCCATTTTGAAAGAAGATTCTAATTCCCTAGTTGTTAACTTGTCTAAATATTCGTTGACAGAGGATCATTTAGCACTGTTGAACAAAGGCTTAACATTTATTCCTTTACTTTCCTCTGAGCTAAGCAAATTTTCCATGGAAGCTAAATGCTTTGGTAGGAATGTCTCCCTAAAGAATATTTTTGGCAATCAACCTACATCATCTAACTTGTATCCTAAGAAGCCCAGTACTTTTATTCCTATTAATCCCCCAGCAGTGGAGTTTTTATTAAGCTTTGAGAAGGGAAAGTAAAAAAGTTAAGACAGGAACACCAAGGTGCATCATGCTTTTACAATATAATAAAACATTAAAAAGAAGCACTGTTAGACCTCCAGAAAAAAACAAGATCTAGTCATTAAACAATCAGACAAGGGTGGCACCATTGTGGTACTTGAGGCTGGCTGGTACTATGCTTCTATGATGACATAGTTGCATGATGAGAACGTCTATCAGAAAATCAGTAAAGTTGAGTTAAATAGAAAGATTGCCAAGGTGAAGGATGAATTATATGACATGGTATTGCAAGGAAGACTTAGTCAAGATCTATTTGAGTTCTTTGAAACTCTGCATCTGATGATACCATCTATTAGTGGGCTGCCTAAAATTCATAAAAATCTTTCCAATCCTCCATTATGTCCCATTGTCTCAGGTCGAGGGTGGGTATCAGAGCCCCTTTCGATGTATGTAGAGAATCACTTAAAAACTCTTCTTTCATCTATATTTAAAGTTCTTAAAGATACCAACATGTTACTGGAACAACTCAGGATGATTCGTTTGAATGAATATTGTGACATTTTATTAGTAACTTTGGATATTTGTAGTCTTTTTACCTCCATTCCAAATGAACCTGGCATTGAAGCTGTGAGAAATTATACCAGGACCCTTGCTTGCAATTTTGATATAGAACTTATCTGCACCTTACTTGAAATGGTGCTGGAAACTAACATCTTTTGTTATGGTAAGAACTATTATTGTCAATGCTGGGCAGTGGCCATGGGAACACCATGTGCCAACAGTTATTCCAACTTGGTGCTTGTGGAATGGGAGAGAGAAAAAGTTTTGGCACAGTCAAATCCATGGTTTAAGAAAGTGGTATACTATGCACATTTTGTGGACGACATCTTATTCATCTGGAATGGACAAGAAGAAGAACTGCTTGCTTTTATAGCATATCTGAATACAACCACTACTTATTTGAAGTTCACTGCACAATATTCTGATGTTAGTATAGACTTCTTGGATGTAACTCTTTTCTTGAATGAGAATAAGGAGATTGGCACTAAGATACATAGAAAAGAAACGTGGAAAAATCATTACCTGCATAGCAGCAGTATGCATCCCAGGCACGTTTCCAGAAACATCATGAAAAATGAAATTACTAGAATATCAAGGCTCTGTACCAATGAATCAGATTAGGAACAAGAAGTCTCATTTTTACAAGGAACCTGAGCAGTAGGGGCTATTCAGAAAATGACCTCTCTTTGAGGAAGGATGAGTTAGCCCACCTAAGGAAAGGCAAAGCGGCTCCATTATTGCGCAGAAATGATCATCTTCCAAACAGAAGAGCAATTCATAGTGCCACTAGAAATGTTCTGAGTGTTAACTTAACTTACACCAATGACTCCCATCAAATTTGTGGGATAATTAAGAAGTTTTGGCCCATCCTGACCCAAGACATTAAAATACTTGAAATTGTAGGTGATACATCTAGGTTCACCTTCAAAAACAAAAAAAATTAAAACGATTGCTGTGTATGAAGGATGGAGTAAAGGACACCCCTACTAGAATATGGAAAGGAACGTTTTGTTGTGGCAGATGTTCAGCCTGTGACAGCATTGACAACAGCAATTCATTTATAGAGCCCATTAGTAAAATTCGTTATAATTTCTTGTGTCAAGCAGACTGAAACACTCCCCATGTGGTATATCTGGCCACTTGCTCAGAATGTCCCGCATATTATGTGGGCAAAACTGATCAAATTTTTAAAAATAGGGTCTTGAGACATCTCTGTGACATTCGCCATCAAGATGTTAAAAATTGCCTTGCCAGCCATATCATGCAGGTTCCTTTCCCATCAGTTTAGATTTAAAGTACTGGAGAATACTTTTGGAGGAACAAGATTAGGAGACATCACCAATGCTACGGAGAGAAATGAAATCAAATGGATAATAAATTTGAAGGCAGATAAGCCACCAGGACTTAATGCGGTTGTCCTGCTACGACCAATACTGAAGAATAGAAGACCTATCATTAGCCAAAAATAAAGGTGTATGTGTTTTCTTATCCTTCTATTGGCTACACTCTAATTGATTAGTAAAGAGGGTGTTGGCCCCTTGCTAATTTTTTATTGGCTAAAAGTTCTTTTTATTTTTTATTCCCCACTTTAATCTCTATGGTCTGAAGAAGGTTATTACCGAAAGCGCTTATCGTTGACAAAGTTTACAAAGGGATTTTACTTCGTTTTATATTTTATGTTTATTTGCGTTCATTTGGAGTGACATTAAAAAGCATCAGTTCTGTGATGGTGTTTTAGGTTTTATATGCTTCGAACTAGAGAATACCATCTCTGATCTTTTCTAACACATAACAGTACGGCAAAGGCAGGTTTACATTCTTTGGTGAGTTCTCTTTTTTTGCGTATCACTGCATAGCACTCTAACTGACTGCAACTCTTCACAAACTGCTCAGCACATGACTAACTGCAAAGCTTAACAGTCTCAACTGTCTTTTTTTAAAAAAATAACCATCAGCTGTTTGAAAAAGTTATTTTTCCGGTCAATCAGTTGTTCAAAAAATCATCTAGCAACCAGGAGCATTCTAATAACATCACCTGTTCAGCTGATTCTCCACAGTACTTTAGTATCTCCCTCTCAAACATGCACAATTAGAAATGTATCAAAATACTGAAAGATTCTTTAAACATTCTGTTTAAACAGGGAGATACTCAACATTTTATAACTTGTTTAAATTTTCACAATTAGGCATGCTGGCATACAGTACAGTTAATCTGAGAATATAACAAATCCCCTGCCAGATATGCTAATACAGATAATAGTGTTTAATTTTCTTCACATTGCTCCCCCCTCTTATGACTCAAGCACAATTTTCAAGTGACCCCTGAAAACTGACGCTTGAGAAAAATGGGTTTGTCTGGGAATATCAACCCACTCCTCTCCTGGGCAATCCATTTGCATTGGCATTATTAACCCCACTGCAGCAGTTTTGTCCTTCTGAGGAAACTTGGCTGAGCACACCCTCCACCACACAATTTGAAGCATCTACCTGTACAATAAATTCTTTATTGTAATCTGGGCTGGCTAACATAGGGGGTCCTCCCAAAATAGCTCTTAATTTTTGGAATGCCTGTTCACAATCTGTGTCCACTCTACCTTGTCTGGTTTATTCTTCCTAGTTAGGTCAGTAAGGGATGCAGCTATGGTACTGTAATTGGGCACAAATTTCCTATAGTATCCCGCTGTCCCTAAAATGTTCTCAATTGTTTCTTAGTCACAGGAACTGGCCACCCTTGAATAGCTTCCACCTTGACAGATTCTGGCCTAATTTCACCACTACACACTCTGAGTCCTAAGTAAGTGACCTCTGCCATACCCACTTGACACTTACTGAGTTTAATGGTTAATCCTGCCCTACGTAATCCAAAAACCCCCCTAACATGCTGGTCTACAAATGCCCATAGTGTAGTCTTCAATGTAAAGTTTAACCTCTCCACAAGACTATTAGTCTGGGGATTGTAGGGAGTTTTTAAATGTTTCACCCTACAACACTTCCACAAACAGCACAGCACTGTAACTGACTGCAACTCTTCACAAACTGCTCAGCATATGATTAACTGCACAGACTCAACTGTCTTTTTTTAAATAACTGTCAGCTATTTGAAAAAGTTATTCTTCCTGTCAATCAGCTGTTCAAAACATCACTTAGCAACTAGGAACATTCTAATGGCATTACCTACTGTTCAGCTGATTCTCCACACTACTTCAGAATCTCCCAGTCACACATGCATGATTAGAAATCTATCAAAACACTGACAGATTCTTACATTCTGTTTAAACAGGGAGATACTCAACATTTAAAACTTATTTACATTTTCACAATTAGGCATGCTGGCATACAATACAGTTAAAATTGAAAATATACACAAATCTCCTGCCAAACATGCTAACACAGATCACAGTGTTTCATTTTCTTCACAGTATGTATGTTAAAAAAAATCTTGACCTTTTCCTACCATAGCCTAAACAGCCTTGGTCTTGCCTATCTTAAGGAACTGTTGAGATCATAGGCCATAGCTAGATAACTTGCGTCATCAGACGATGAGCTGCAGGCTATTTCTCAAGTCTAAATGGAAATATCAGTTAGGGAATATTTTGCATATCCTGCCCCAATCTTGCAGAATCATCTGCTATGTTTATGGCCCTGAAGAAGTTCCATTTTTATAGGACAGTTTATTTATAGCCTTGTACAGGTACTTCAAACCACCTATAGATTGTTACATTTTTGTTATTTTGTTTTAATTTTGTAATTTAAATTTGTACAATACACGTGCATCTTGAAGCTTTTACTTGAAATTTCCATTAATAATCTTGTATTATGATATTTTATGTAAGATGGATGGTATTTGGATATTTATTTTTTTTTATAAATAAATAAGTCAGTACTAATTCGCCCAGACCAAAAGATCTTGTCTCACAAATGTTATTGATCTGAATATCTCTATGCTAAAACTAAAGACATCTGTAGCATTTTAATTCTCATTCTATTTATTCTTCTGAAATGCTGCATTTTTTAAATAGTTATGAAGACATAAACTATCATTTGCAGTTTTTTTAGTTATGTTTTGAACTACTGAAAACCAGAATATAGAGAGACCTGGCAGACAAGTTTTAATTTTCTAAAGTTATATAGCAAGCCTAATCTTTGGGAAATATTGGATCTATACTTAAGTAGATTCTCATATCTATCTTAAGATGTATATTGTTTTATTGGCCTGCAATTTATTAATGTGTAAACTAGCATTTTTTCAGTACTAATTCAAATCAATAAAATTAATTTAATAATTAACTGGGATGTACTATGTTCACTGTGCTGCTAGACTGGTCATTTAAAAGGTTACATGCACTTATTAGCATAACATGGTGTTTATTTTTTACTTTTAATTGCTTTGTCTTGACTCTGCATTCTTTTGCCATTTTGGTATAAATTTAGGATTCATATTATGTGCACAGTTCCTGCTGTCTCAGTATAATAGAGTATTTCATGAATTCAGTGTTTTTCCTATAGAGTTGCAGCGACTTCCAAAGTTATGTGCTAGTTTCCATCAAAATTTAGGCCTAAAATCTTCCTTTAGTATGAAAATTACATGGAAGCCAGATGCCCTGATATCTGTATTAAAATGGTATGCTTCCAGGTGTACATTTTTCTATACTTAATTAAACTACATTAAACTTGTAAAGGTATCATCAGTTACACAGACACATACACACATGCAGGGACATGCTCACAGCTTTATTCATGGTTATGTGACTAACTATTACCCCTGTGCCCTGCCACCTTCAGATATTTTTTCTAATACCATTGACTACAATATGATTTAACACTTTTCCCTGTTATTTCAGTCTGTGTGCTTTCTATCCAAAAGGAGAAGAAAGATAAGATTTGTTAAGTACAGTCAGTTTGTGTCTGCAAATGATAACAGTAGTTGTATACACTAAAACAAGCAATAATTTCAAAAGAAACGTTTCTAATCTAATGTTTACATTGTGTAGCTTGTCTGTCTGTCACTTTCATAGCAGACTTTTGCTGCATCTTTTCAGTTTGCTATCCCCTGATTCTCTGTTTCGTCTTTCCACCAGCACTGAAGTATTTTCAATGTACGTTAACATTTAGAGCTTTTCTTTTTTAATACAAAAAGTATACATAGATGGCTTTCTGACATGATTATATTTAAAATGGATTGCTGACAGGGATGGATGGATTATGTGAGAGAAAACCTGTGATAGACAGGCATGATACTGAAGAAGTTAGGCAATGGATCGAGAGAGATAGTGACAGCTGACATGACACCCCAACCCCATGTGGAAGATGAGGAAGGGGGGTGATGATTATAATGATGATGTTTCTGTTAGTTAACAACAGATTCATGAAATCACATTTCTCTTGCTGTGTAATGATGCTCACCCAGATTAAATGCATTGCAATGACCACTAGCATGAACTGATCAGTCAGAACTTGTATCCTTATTTCAGTAGAACATTTAATGCAAACATTGCCTTTACTATTATGTTTCAAATAATTTGATAAGTGGTTTAAATTTCACAGTTTCGGTAATCATGAATCAGTGTGTACACATAATAAGCCAGACTCAGGGTGGTATACAAATTGGATATGCAAAGAACCTGAATGAACTGCTCTTCTTACTGTGTATTTCCATTACCACAGTCACTGGGCATATAATAGCCTCAATCCCTGTGGAAAGTGCTTTAAAATAGTGCAGTACATTAAAATTGTTTTCTGAGGTTTACAATGTCCATTGGCATAGTGCCTAAAAAGCTTTAGACAAGCATTTCCTGGCATGAGTGCATACTTAATCATAGGGGGACACAGAAAGAAAAACAGAGATTTTATTAAGTCCGTAAAATATTGCTTTAAGGTGATTACTTCCCACTATATGATATCTTTCTCTAGCAGCAGCAATTAAAATGAATGCTTTGTTTCATCTTTAGATACTAGCTTTATGGAGTGAATAAATATGAAGACTACATAAAAAATAATTATTTTAAATATAAAATAATTAACATAAAGTGAACATAAAAACATAAAACATAAAATAATTAACCAAACAGAAAACTGTAATGGAAAATTATTACAAAAAATAGAAAACATTTTGTTGTATCAAACATTACTGATGTAACATGGGTGATTAGCAGACAGCCATGACAAATTTTGATTAAATCTGTGACCATTTTCTGTTCAGTCTAACAAAAGTAACACTGGGTACCTCATGCATGGTATTACTTAAAAATTGTCCAGTTCATAGGTTCATAGGAGATTACTAGTCTAATGGCTCAAGAGACCTTATAAGCCTAGCCAGTTTTACTCAGATTTTACTCAATTTTTCTAGTCCTAGGGGGGTGATAACAAGGGTTAGCAAGATAGGTTTGACAATTTTTACAGATTGCTTCTTTCCTTAAGGAACATGGGTGCCACCCCAGGAGTGGATTAGTATTTCCCATCCATTGGTCCAGATTAAGCTTGAAGATGATCAGGGAAGGGCTCTGCTTCATGTGAACAGGAAACCTATTCAAGAGGAGGGGCAATCTCTGGGACACATATCTGTCTCTCTAGCATGATCTATTCATGTCAGAGATCAGGTTTAGATCTTTGGAGAAGGTAACCCTCATACAGTTAGTTTTGTGAATATGCATTATCTCCACCAGGGCTGGGTCAGAGACTACCTTGCAGGTCAAGCACAGACGAACCCCCAGTAATCAGTAGAAAACTGAATGCAGTGATAGAGCTTTTAATCAGTTCACTTATTTAGTTGGTTATACCCTCTGAGGACACTCTAACCATTGTGAGATACATGCCAAAGGGTGTATTGCACTCAATTATTGGCCTGATGCGGGCTAAGTACAGTACCATGGACAAACCAAAAAAAACAGCAAGCAAGCAACTTAAAAAACTGCCACAAGAAGAATGAAAAACTCCACACAAGACATTTTAATGAAATAAAACAATAAAAACCAAATTAATGTAAAGCGCTTTTCATCCATTCAAGTGACTGGACTTGATCAGACAAGTCAACAGGTTTCAACACAGCGTTTAAATAAAAAACACTCTACCTCCCATGTGGTTATCCACCAATCAATTATAACCAAGTTCTATAGTTATAGGTTTTTAAGAAAGTAGTAGTATCAAACATTAAAAGTAAAATTACAAGTTTTAAATTTGCCATACAAATAGTCCTAAAACAGGACTAATTGAAACACTATTAAACTTTAGAACTAATTAGAATATTGTAGCATGCATGTATTATATTTTAGCTGTAGTTTATAGTATGAGTATTTATTTTTTCTGTTTTAGGACTATTTGTATGGCATACTGATTGGTTTAAAAGATTTTTTATCATATATACTTTTTTACAGTAATTAGTGATGTATATTAACTTGAAATTTAAAACTTGCAAATTTTATTTTTAACTAAAAGTTAGAAAAGGCATAAGCTGGAGATGAACACATTTTTCTAAAATTTTGTAGATCAGGGAGAGGATTGCTATGGGGCAGAAATTACTGCCTTTGTGAAGGGGTAGATTGTAGGCTGAATGCCAGAGTTTAGGGACATAAGATTTCTTGCATGGATCTATTGATTAAGGTGCTAATAGGGAAAGCAATCCCATCAGCAGCAGATTTGAGGAAAATTGAGGGCATATTATCTGGGGCACTGGAGCAGGGTTTTAGTTTGGAGAGAAGCCTTTTTATGTAGTTGGTAAATATTGGTTTAAGGCTGAAAATGTGGGGGATTGGAATCAGTAGATAGGGTAGGTGTAGACATAGAGAAGGGACTATTATAATGTTTTGGTAAGTTCAGAGATTGTGTCAATAAAGAAAGAGTTGAATAATGAGGCTAATTCTTGATCAGATTTATTGGGGTCAGGGCAGGGATTATTTTTGGTGCCTGTGTTGAGAAGGGTATTTATACAGTTCCAGAATTGTTTGGGTTTTTTTGTATGGTTGGACTGGAGTTTGATGTAGTAAGATTTTCATCTCCAATTATTTGTTTTTTTACAAGGTTATGGAGCTGTTTATATTGAAATAGGGTATTAGGAATTTTTTTATAGCTTCCAGGATTTGTCTCTTTGGTGCATTAGTTGTTTGATGTCTTTTGTTAGCCATGGGGCAGTATTGTTTTTTATTCTTTTTGTCCTTATTGGTGCTATATTATTTAGAGTATTTATAAAAGTAGAGTTAAAACAATCAATGGCATTTTCAAGAGGTAGAGTTTTTAGGATGTGCCAGTTCATTTGTTTGAGGGAGTTTGAGAATAAGATGGAGATTACATTGCTGAGGCTGTGAATGTGTATGTAGTGATGTTGCTGCAGGGAGGAGGAGGTTGAGCGAAGGGCAAAGGCAGGGAGATGGTCACTGATAGAGTCAGGAATGGTGGCGGAGCTAGTGATTTTATTTGGGTGGGAGACTAGGATCCAGTCAAGGGTAGTGCCTAAGAATTTGGTTGTATTGGGTCTGGTTATAGAATTAATTATTTGGGAGAAGTTGAAGAGGTTGATGGATTGGGGGGGGTGCAGAGTTATTGACATTGCCCCAGTTTATGTTTACATTGCCTAGTATGTATGTTTCATTGTTTATTTTGGTTGAGGCCCATAAAATAATTTTTTCAAGGACTGGGATATTGTTCCCTGGTGGGATATATAGGGCAATGATACAGAAGTTTTTATGGTTATTAATTTTTAGTAAGCAAGCTACAAGTTCAGCATTAGCGAACTAAGGAATAGTGTTGGGGAAGGGGATTATAGAGAGCAGGCTAGAGTAGATTAAGGTGACACTTCCACCTTTTTTGTTTGTTCGATCACACCTAAGGCCTTGGAAACCAGGGGGTAGTATTTCAGAGTCAGAGATATGAGGTTTGAGCCATGACTCAGAGACAGCTATGATATCTGGTTGATTATGGGTTAACCAGGCTTGGAATATTGAAGCTTTATTACATAGACTTTGGGCATTGAGAGTACAAAGCTTAAGAGTTTTGTGGGTGGGGGATGGTTATAGAGAGAAGTGTTTGTATTTAGTGATGGGTTTGGACCGGGATTTGGGTGTATGTCACCTGCTAGGTGGAGGATGTTGAGGATGCATAGGTCTATGGGTTTAGGTTTTATTTTATAAAAAAAGGGGGAAATGTGTTATGCGTTTAGTGATGAGTAGTTTAGTTGTGGTTGGCAGGATTTTTAGGTTGAAGTGGTGAAGGAAGTTAGGTTCAATCAGAGAAGGGAAGATGGAGTAGAAGTATTTAGTAGTGAGGTGGTGATGTGTTTTATGTGGAAGGGTATAGGATAGAGGAGAGAAGGAGGGGAAAGAGGCATTGTAGAGTAGGACGTAACGTTGTATAGGGGTATTAAAAATATCAAAAAGGTTAGGGAGGTATGGAGAGTTTGGAAAAGTAGGGAGGTTATGGTATTGGGCAGGTATTAAACTATGGAATGAGAGGTAGTGGGTTATGGAGATCTGGGTGTAGATGAAGTATGGCTGAGGAGGGGTATGGTAGTGATTGATGTGTATATTGCATGTGGGTGTGCTGGGAAGGGGTTAGGCAAGAGGTGATTGATTGGGTAGCAGAGTGATGGGTGTGGACAAATGGCTAGGATGAATGTAGGAGTAGTAGGGGTGGGTGGGATTTGGGGGCAGGGTAGGGGGCAGAGTGAGCCCTACTAAAGTGAAGGGTGAAAGTAGCAGGAAGAGCCAGGTCACAAGGGATAAAACTCTCAGAACCTATCAGTAAAAGCAACCACATGGGTAAGCAAGCATGTAGCTGTTTCTGCTGCCTGAATAGCTGTATGCAGGACAAGGGGAAATTATGTCTGTTAGTCTGGTTGAAAGCATCTATTGCAGATTGAAATATGATTATGGGTCTGAGGTGAGTACTGATAGAAGGAGTAAGAACAGTACAGCCCAGTACACCTGTGCTTGCCACTAGAGTAAAGGTAGGGAACAAAATCAACTATTTGACTAAACTGTAAGACATGCAGGTATTGATTTTATAATGTTCGCTCAGAGAGTAGAACTGAAACCCGGCAGATGTGAATTGGTGTTTCCATTTCACAGGGGAGCTGAGCAGTGGGAGAAGCCTCTTTAGGAGTGCTAGCTGTGGAAAAGAAGGGAGAGAGAGAAAAAAGTAAATTTGGAGCAGTTAAGGCAAGGCTTTAGGTATGCAGGAGGTAGAAGGAGGGTAAGGCAGTTAGAAATGCAATATCACTGTATCAGTTCAAATTCAAGCTGACAGGCAAAATGCACAGAAAGCCATTGTCACAGTTTCAGCAGATAAGGATAAAATAATTAGACTACCAAACAGCTCTGAGTATCCTGTAAGCACTCGCAATTAGAATGTACAGTGTTATCTCTAATAGCTATCTATGGAATTTGAGTACAGCATACAGAAAAAACACTCAGTTAAATTGCAGCATCCTAGCAGTAGCAATAAAGCAGTATAGTAAGACAGATTATGTGAGAGTACAGGGTGAAAGAATTGCAGTTTAGGATAAGTACAATAATACTATCTCCTTAATTAACTTTAGAATGCTTATCAATCCCCTTGAATAACTTAGAAAAATTACTTCTCAAAATAAAAATACAGTGTATGCAGAGTATAAAGCTGACGCTTTACAGTATAGGGTAATTACAATGTCGCCATCCCCTTAAATAACTTGGAAAAACTCAAATACTCAATATAAGTCTTTTGTATCAAATACAATGGCAATATAGCAGAGAAATACAGCACAGTTAGGTTAAATACAATGACGCCATCCCCTTAAATATTTTGGAAGAACTCAAATTACTCAATATAAAGCTTTTTCATCAAATACAAAGGCAATATAGCAGTGAAGTAGAACAGAGTATTCTGTTTACAGAGTTGGCACTTTGCAGTGTAGAACAAATGAAAATACAATGGCTCTATCTCCTAAAATGTGCTTAGGAAACCTAATTCTCAAGAAAGTGAGCCTTTTTACATCACATACAGCAGCATGGAGCTGGTACAGTGATGCTTAATGCTAGCAAATCTCTATGTATCACACTTATCATAACAAGTACAGCAGCAAGCACCTAACAGTTTACAGTAGCATGGCCTTTTCCATTCTTTAACAATGAGAATAAGCAAAGGTAACAGGTATAGAACCCCGTAGCAAAACAGGTGGTAGACAGAGCAGTATAGTTCACAGCTGCAGTATATATCGTGCAAGGGCAGATATATTCAAAAACATATTAAAGCATTACAATGGTAGCTATTTTCTAAAACAATTTAAATCATTACACAGTGCAGGTATTTAACAATAGAATACCATCACACTTACATGTCACACACTCAGTGATGGGGCTCATAGAGGAGAAAGAGAGCGAAAATGAAAATGGCACCTTTCTCAGCCAGGTATTATCAAACCTTTGTCCTTGCCTGAATGGTCAGAGAAGGAACTGGTAGGAAATTAGTTATCAAATGTCATACAGCTGAAGGCCAAGATGGTGGAAAAAGGCAAATGCAGGTAGACGAACCATGCAGGTTATAGAGCCAGGTTGCAAGGGATGAAACTCTCAGATCCTATCAGTAAAAGCAACCACATGGGTAAGCAAACCTGTGCTGTCATTAGAAACAGTGACATCAGAGGCAAAACCAACAAAAGCGAAGTGGAAGGGATTTGCAGTAGCAGGTCTGATATTAACAGGAAGCATAGCTGGCTCATCCAGCACCCTGTGCCAGTATCATGAACCAGTGCCCTACCACTCAGCTATTCAAGTTAAGAGCAAAAAAACAAATAAATCTTCACTGAATGAGCCAATCCATGTCCTCCCGCAAGCTCCTCTACTGAACTGCAAATAAATAAATGCTATAGTTTACACTATATACAGTGGCTTTAAAAGCTGGTATTGCATTAAAGAGAGATCCAGATCGGCTGATTACACCCCTCTCTGCCAACACTTTGTTCCTGAGACCCTTGCCCCTCTTGCCCACCCTAGCTACACCTATGACATTTTCAGAGATATTAGCAGGGACAACTAGTAAAATTAAGCCAAAAGCCACAATATCACTAGAAATGATGCCTGGGATGATGACACTAGCAATGTGATGACAGATGCTGGTCAAAAAACCTGAGGAAGCAGTGATAGAAGTCTGAGTACTAGGGAAACCAGTTCCAGTAAAAAAAAAAGTTTTTCTCGACTCTCAAAGCCTATTAACTGAAGAGGCTGGAGTCAGTGTTCCACAATGTCTGCTTTATTCCTGTAACAGGGTTTCTATTGGTCCATCATAGTCCAAGACAGGAATAAAGGGAGAGAGGGCTGACAATGGAGTAGCCAGCCTGGGATACAAAGGCATTCTGGAGAGCTGTTTCTACAATCACAGCAGCTAATATTGTCACTTACTCTGAAGAACTAGCTGAAATTTCTTTAACAATAATTTTAGAGGCAAAAGAATCCATCAAATGTAGTGGTACCTGAAGAGAAAGATGGAGAAATCTGGACATACATATAATGAGGAAGAGGGACAACTTGGCAGAGGTAGTTGTAACTTTCTTTATTATGAATTATTGGGGGCAGAAGAATCCACCATAATGTGAGGTGAAGAGAAAGATGGAGAAACCTAGACAGAAACAGAATAAGGTTTCTTCTTTGCTTTGGAAAGGTAGAAAGAAAAGATGCCCTGTACTGATTTTTACTTCATTGTTGGAATGAGAGTCTGTTGAATAGAACTGGAACATCCTCCATGTCAAAGGAATGGTTTGTGTGAACTGCTCTAGTAAGAAACTCTCAAGTTCTCTTTATACCTATGACAGATGATGCGAGTGAATTGTTGGCAGAACTCACAACCAAACTAGAAAGACACTGACTACGGCTATTTGCAGATGGAATAACCCACAGCAAATATTCTTATGGAATGTACCTTGAGAAGGTTCAGTGAGAAGGCCTAAGTCCAATGCTGCACAAGTAAAAAGAATGTTACTGACCCCACCAAAATAAATATATATATATATATATATATATATATATATATATATATATATATATATATAAACTTGTGACTAAAGTTAAATGAATGAGTACAGAAGAATTTTCCAGTCAAACATACACCTAAAAACAAAATCTCTTGGAAAAAAGTGGCAAAGATGGCCTGGAGCCATTTTCTTCCAATCTTACACAACATCTGTTAAAAAGGAAATGAAGAGGCTTACATTCGTGGTGTATGATGGGAAGGGAATAAGGTCCTTAGCAGCCTGAAAACATGTAATCTACTAGGTGGTTATAATGCCTACAGCATCGGTTTTGCTGATTACAGAAGGTGGACCTTATCTTACCAGATCATTTGTTTATAGACAGATATACTCCTACAGTGAAAAAAAAATTATGTAGAATGCATATAGTTCATGTGCATTCAAATTGTGAAATACACAGGGTAAGGTAAGCAGTTTTTCTTCTTTATTTTTAATGGATTTTTCTTTCGGTATTACCATTTTGTGTTTTTCATTAACACTGTTCCCATACTTTTTATTTTTTGAATTTGCAGTTATCAGTTATATAGATGGACTAAAATAGCTAAAATAAAAAGAATGTTAGGTATTTCTTTGTATAGTATATATCATGTTTAACATTATTGCTTCAAACTGCATGTTGAATAAATTAAATGTCACTTTGCTGAGTGATCTCTTAACCATCTATGGGGAGCACAGCATCTCGGCAAGATGTGACAGCATTATCTATGATAACAATGTTTACATAAATGGGGGTTAGCAATCATTATACATGATATCTGTTTATACAGATTAGCAACTTAGTTCAACACTTTAGTGTCTGATTGCATTTTTCCCTAAATTCCTAGACACAGAGGGAAAGATTAGAAGTAAGATGGGATTTAAATAATAAAAAAAATAAGAAATGTCAGAGCAAATGTGCATGCAAGTCATACTATCAGTTGATAAAAAAATTTGGTACTTACGTATTATCGCAACCAGATTTTTGAGATAATACGGCTTGCTTCCCGATCACTAAATCTGTTCGTTGATGTGGTTGAAATGGAAAACAGTGTGTTTTCTTTACCAAACCAGGTTGTTTTCTGGAGGGCTATCAACACAAGCTGAAAAAAACATACTGCTTCTTCCTGCTCTTTACTGGTAGTATGTCACTTCTTGGCAAGGCTGTCCACTGAACGTTCTTTGTCAGCCAATGCTAACAGATTACACTCATACATACCAGATGTTTTAGATTCTCTTGCAACCAGCTTCCAATTCTCTGATAATTCCTGACAATTATGACATTATGGACAAATGAGTCATTGTCCTTAATATCATGATTTGGGACAGTTTATGGTATAACCTGCATGCCTTTTTGCACTGTCCTGCAAATCGGAGTGGAGAATGACCTGAGCAGTATGTCAGGAAAAATGTAGTGGTCGACTCTGGAAGTTGGTTGCGAAGCAGCAGTGTTGGCTCCCAGAGTGTTATGCTCTGTGATGTGTGTTTAATAATAAATTAAACATGTCTGTAGATGTTACATTTTCCCCCTTTTTGGATGGTGTGTGAACTGTCAGTTGTTTTTTATCCCTTTTGGGCTGCTAGTTCTGGGGAAGGGAATATGCTGCAGAGCAGCTCTTTGCATCCGGCCACAAAATATCATCGCTTGAAAGGAGAACGTGTCTTTGCTGTCACTTTTTGTCTTTTCGGGATCGAGTTTTGGCCAAGCCAGAAAGAAACACAGTACTTTGTTCACAACTGTTTACATTCAGCGAGGTTGTGCTGTGATTGTGATTCAGAGTAATTACTCCATTTCACATACTTCTGCTGTGTTGTGTGCACATATAACAGGGCTTAGAAAAGTACTATGACTGACATGATGTCGGGAAATGGCATAGGTTCAAACAAGCAGTCATTTTTCAAGTACTACACTATTCCTACCTCAACAAAGTGTTTTTTTTTACAGATAACATTCCCTGTGTGATTCTGCATACATTTATGGTTACAGTCACACACTGGGAAGCAAGCCTTATTATCACAAAAATCTGGTTGCGATAATACGTAAGTACCAAAAATTCTATTTACAGGTTCAAACACCCCTAACTATATATTCAGTTGAACTCTATATTCACAATACAGTCCAATTATTTACAAATGGCACCACATGCCTTTGAAATGGAACCTAGATTTAATCACAACCAACAACAAATAAGCTGCTTAAAAATTCATGTGATCTTGTATCACATACATGATCCATATTGTATTTTTCTTCTCACAATACCTGTGGGAATGCATATTTTAATGCTACCAGAAGACAAATGTGAAATAATTATTACTTTAGTTGTTTCCTTAATGCTTGGACCTCTAGGGAGTGAACTGCAATTAAGCAAACTGCTTTAAGAGTGTTATGCTACACAAATGGTAAAAGTCTGTGGAGAAAATTCACTCAAAAAAAGTAGAAGGACATTTTGTGGTAAGACAAGAAAAGTGTTTTTTTTTTATGAGGTTCTAAATGCCTTTGTCAAGAATCCAGGAGCTCAAATGTAGTGAAACTGAAGGTTAGGAAAGAAAGGAGTTACCTGTCTGGCATCTCTCACTAATGTGAAAAATTTCATTGATATTGGCTTATTACAGTTTGCGGAATGGTATAGCATTTTCTCAGATGGAATACATTTTGTACACTGCATCAGTAGATCTAAATTACATTACTGTACTCTTGCAGATTCTAAAATGTTGTGTTTCCTTTTGCTTTTTCTTTATTCAACCTACAGTTTCTCAGCAGTGTGCAGGCTTTGATAACTGCTTTAGGAGTGGTCACCCTTACAGAACCAACATGTTAGCTGTGACACACAATTACGTTTCATCAAGCCACGTATCAAATGTACCATTACAGTACCCTTGTCATCCTAAGAACAGAATGTTTTATTTATAGCTAACTTTTCTGAGAAGCTTTACATGTAAAAGAACTTTGCTGGCAGCTCAATAACAAATTTACATGGTGATTAACATTAGAGTTTCTTAGATCTTTAAATGGAATTAATTTTGCTATCCAGTGCAACCACCTTACATCTGGTGATAGGACCATTCATGCACATACAATTTCAGGATGGCGTGAGTATCACAATACTAATTCAATAATTTCTAATTACCTTCATGTTTACCTAACTTGGACTTCTAGAAGTCTCCTCAAGGCTTCCATTAATTTAACTCTGTACTTCGGGGAATACTACAGAGGCACACATTTCTGATAAAAATCATTTTCTCTTGAAGATTTTTATTTTATCTATTTTTTCATTGACTACAATGCCAGTCTTCATTTTTCCTTACAATCAGTAGTATCTGAATCTTTTTCTTCCCTAAACTGAAGGGACCTTTTCCTCTATTTGGAAATGTCTATAAAATGGTAAGAAGTACTGCATGTTGGTCTGTGGGATTTTCTGATGCATTAAGCTTCCCTGGATATTTCGACATATGACCATGAACTGGTCATTTCCAAGGACACTGATTTTCCATTCTTCTGTGAAAGGAGCATAAAACAGTAAAATACAAAAACTGTCAGAGGATAGCATAAACATGTGATTTCATGGAATTTGGCATTCCAGACTAAAACAAGCAATATGGCTTGTATTTATGCTTACAAATACCACTGCACTTAGAATCTGCTTAATTTTATTTATATAGATGCACTAAAACTTATAAGAAAATTATGTTAATAACCAGAAATTACAGTGAACAGTTACAGGTGTTAGTTCATGAACTTTAGCCCAAGAAAATGGAATTTCATTTTCTAATACCGTAAATCAGTGTTTCTGCCTATTCCTTGCTATTTAAGCCATAATGTTGAATGCACAGCAGGCAGGAGTCTCCCTATAAATTAAACCAGTGTCATTATCCAGTTCCACCTGGAAGGATAATTCTACATGCTGCACATAAAATCAAGCTTCAAACTGAAATTACTGAAGGACTCAGCAACTGTTAGTAAAGTGGATACTAAGAAGAGCATTCGAAACGTAATCCAAACATACTGCTGCCAAAATATGGGTCTACCTGAACACATGGAAAGTTAGTTCAAGGGCACATGTCACACAGCACATCTAAATGGTGTAATGTTGCAGCAGGTGTTACACTATTTTGAAAAAAAAAGTAATTTTAAATGATAAAACTGACTGACTAGACCCACTAGAAGAATTGTAAACATAAGAGTTATACAATGTTTTGCAGGTTGGAAGCATTCCTCCCCAAATATTCACACTTCCCATAATAATTTATAAGTATTTCACACTTGCAAAGCATCTGGAAAAATGAGATTACAAGTACTCCCTCTTCCAATAAGGTTTTATGATTTCTCAAGTTTTATAGAAGGGTGTGCAGATAGGGCTCTCAGAAAGAGTGTGCTAAGGTGGTTTTGCTCTTTTCAAATACATTGTTATATATTGTAGACCAAAGCAGGCTGTTGCTCACTTGCATATTGTAAATTCTTTGTGAGATTATTTTACTGTTGTTTGGCTTGGACTCACTATGGCTACCAAGGAATGCTCCAGTGAGCTGTTTTGTCCACAAATTAAAGTAGACCTATCAAAAGCTAAGATGCAGGCTTTCATTCCACATGTATCTGTTTGCTACCTTTCTTATTCATAGCAGTTGTTAATAGAGTTTGTTTCATCGGTTGGACTAACATGTGAACAATGTTGCTGATGCTCATTATATAAGTTATAGACGTCCATTCATAAACTGAATGTCAGAATCACCCTTCACCAAGTCAATACCTCTGTCTTTTAATAACTAAAGCTATAAGATTATAAATTTCATTTCTCCCCACTACTGTTTAAATTCTGAGCCTGCATTTCATTTTATCTTTACAGTTTTAAACATTTTGCTGCTTCATTTTAACACCTCATCAACAGATACCTACATACTTCGCTTACACTTAACCTTAGCCAGAAAGTTGGGAAGTGATTTTATTTATCAGATATATCACTAGCATTATACAATTTTGCACAGAAAGTGTGCACACATAATCGATGAACTCAGTCACTTTAATACTGAGCATGAAAGCTAAGGATTTTAGCAGTTTGAGTCTCTGCCACAAGTGTTCTTAATTTTTACTTCCAAAATATATAAGTATTCTGCTTTCTTATACTACCTGAAAAGCAATACAATAGTTTAATGTCAGGAAATGATTTGTCCATGTTCTTTCAATAGAAGCAATATATCCAAGTAATCAATGATGTAGATTGTGACACCCGTGCCATAGTCCAGCAATCAAGGAGCCTCAATCCTCACCACTAACACCAGAGACAGTGTCTCATATATGAGGAAAGGATAACAAATACACACAGTAAAGTGCAATTTCCCTTAAGAGCACACAGAGATCATGATCAGTCCGGGGCTGGTCACTTCCTTGCTCCCGAGGTCCCCAATAAGACTCCCCACTGGCAGAGCTATAGGATCCATATCTCAGCCTAGCTGGGTAAGCTAAAATCTCCAGCACCCTCTCTGTTCAACCAGTGCTTCATCTCCCTGCCCAAGTAACTGACACACACACACACACTTTGAGATAAGAGTTTACACAACCACACAGACACTTTTGGGGAAGGCTGGCACAGGTTCTCCAGCTGTGCCCCTTTTACCCAGACTATACAGTAGTACCACTTGCCACCACCCAGCTAATAATTATCAGCTGCTCAAAGGCCCTTAAAAGGGTGTACAATTATTACTGTGCAATATTATTATCCAGTTGGTAGTTGTGACTAAACAGTCAAGGCTTATTAAAGTGACTTGGTAAGCACTATAAATATGCAATGTACTCTAGAGCTTACATTATCTCTACACAAACCAGCCACAGTTAAAAGGTTTTAAAATATTTAATAATAAATAATTAAAACCACAAGACAATACTTTCTACTACACAGTCAGTGCTAGTCAAGAGTTCAGAGATCACACAGAAATACTTAAAATAATTCAGTAGTACTGTTCTGACATCACAGAAAAACACAGTCTAATCTTTCTAGTCCTAGCTATCTCTAAAAGAAAACACAAGTCTAAGATAACTTACATAAGACAACAGGCAGTGCTGTGAGTTGGATGATCAAGACAAAAATGCTTAACGCCTTCTGATTCTCTCTGTTTAAATTGATATTGCAGTTCTGATAAACATTACATCATTGTTTTACACTTTCCTGGTGTTCCCAGGCTACACATAACTGCATTTACATTCTTAACATCTCCCTTTTGTCATCTTGCAGTTGGTCAATAAACAGAGCAATAAAAATATATTTGCATGTTTAAATCTAGCAATTTAACTCTTGGTTAAAACAATAGAAATAATTTCTTCATCTAGATTTTTCAGCACCACTGTCTACTTCAAGAGTCACCACATGCTTTACTTTGGTCAATAGAGTGCACTGTTGTCACATTTATTTCGAGTTCCACATGTAACGGTATTTCTTCACATTTAAGACAACAAGCCTGTAGTTTACATTCATATTTACAAATGACAGAATTATCTGCACAATTCTATCTAGTTAGGCTGGCAGCCTTTACCTTTCTCTACCAGTCTTCACATTCACCCCCCCCCCTGGAGAACCCAAGTTCAAGTGACCCTTGAGAAACGCCGCTTGAGAGAGTCAGGTCTATCTGAGTATACCTACTCCATTCCCTGTCTTGAGAGCCCATCTGCATTGGCATTGCTACTCCCACTGTGGCGCTGCACTGACATATATGCTTGCAACCCTAGGCTCCATCTTAGCAACTTGGCATTTTGCTGGCTGGCTCTGTTTAACCATTTTACAGGGTTGTGATCTGTCATAACAGTGAATTTCCTTCCATATAGATAAGGCTGACATTTCTGCAATGCCCACACTATGGCTAGACATTCCTTTTCTACAGCTGCATAGCATTCCTCCCTGGGTTGGAGTCTAGACTGAGATAAACCACTGGGTGCTCTTCTCCCTCTGAAGAAAGCTGGCTAAGTACAGCCCCCACCCCATGGTTTGAAGCATCCACCTGCATAACACATTCTTTGCTGTAATCTGGACTGGCTAACACAGGGGGTCCTCCCAAAGCTTCTTTAAGCTTCTGGAATGCCTGCTAACATGCTGGGGTCCACACTACATTATCTGGCCTGTTCTTCCTTGTCAGGTCTGTGAGGGAAGCAGCTATGGTACTATAACTGGGGATGAACTTTCTGTAGTAGCCTGCTGTCCGTAAAAATGCCCTCATCTGTTTTTTAGTAACAGGTGCAGACCATGCTTGAATGGCTTCCACTTTGGCAGGTTCTGGCCTTATCTTACCACTCCCCACACTATGTCCTAGGTAGGAGACGTCCGCCATACCCACCTGACATTTGCTCGGCTTAATGGTCAACTCTGCCCTCTGTAGTCCACCCAGCACCTCCCTGACATGCTGAAGGTGCTCTGGCCAGGAATGGCTGTAGATGGCAATATCATCTAGGTAAGCAAGGGCAAACCCTCCTGCTCCTGCTAGGATACGATCTACCAGCCTTTGGAAAGTTGCTGGGGCATTCTTCATCCCAAAGGGCATATTTGTGAACTCATACAAGCCAAAAGGAGTCACAAAGGCTGACTTCTCTCTACCACTAGGAGTCAAGGGCACCTGCCAGTAACCCTTGGTAAGATCAATGGTTGTAAGATACTTAGCCCCACCCAGTTACTCTAGGGCCTCATCTATCCTAGGCATGGGGTAAGCATCCGACTCTGTGTGACTATTTAATTTCCTGTAGTCCACACAGAACCTGGTGCTGCCATCCTTCTTTGGCACCAGCACAACTGGGGAGGCCCAGGGACTGTTGGACTCTTGAATCACCCTTAATTCCAACATCGCCTGTACCTCTTCCCTCAGAGTCTGTTTGTCTCTCTCAGTCACTCTATAAGGGGCCTGCTTAATAGGCATTTTGGGTCCTGTATCCACCTGGTGCTGCATCAGGTGGATGCATCCTGGTTTCCCAGTGAACATGTCCCCAAATTCCTGCAACACTGCTTGGATTTATCAAACATGGGTAGGAGATAGCTGCTGGAACATTGCTACCCCTTCCACTGAGGTGTTAACCCAAGCCTCACTGAGGAGGTCAGTCCCAAGATCTCCCTCAGACTCCTCCTGCAATCCACTGCAAATGCTCAGCACAAGGGCCTCCCTATCATGGCAAGGTTTCATCATGTTAACATGGTACAATTTGTGCCCCTGCCATCTGCCTAGCAGTTGCACCATGTAGTTAATATCACTTACCTTTCTTACCACCTTGTAGGGACCCTCCCATGCTGCTTCCAGCTTGTTGTGTCTGATAGAAATGAGAACCATTATCTGCTGCCCCACAGCATACTCTCTAGATTAAGCATTCCTGTCATACCACACTTTTTTCTGTTGTTGGGCCTCTGCCAGGTTCTCCTAGACCAAGACCATGGGTTCCCTGAGCCTTGTCTTGAGGTTTAGGATGTATGCTATAACAGACTCCTTGTGAGACTCGCACTCACCTCCCCACTCATCTCAAATTAAATCTAGAGGTCCCCTCACCCTATGCCCATACAGCAACTCAAAGGGTGAAAAACATGTGGATTCCTGGGGAACCTTTCTGTAAGCAAACAACAGATGGGGCAAATATTTGTCCCACTCCCTCTTAAACTGATCTGCAAATGCCTGTAGCATGGACTTGATTGTAGAGTTTAACCTCTCAATAAGACCATTAGTCTGGGGATGGTAGGGGGTGATTTTCATGTGCTTCACCCCACAGGACTTCCACAGACAAGCCAGCAGGTCTGACATGAAATTGGCACCTCTGCCAGTCAGTATTTCTTTTGAGAAACCTACCCTGCTGAAAATCTCTAACAAAGCATTTGCCACCTTCTCTGCCTCAATGGCGGACAAAGCCACTGCCTCAGGGTATCGTGTAGCATAATCTACTACCACTAGGATATACTTTTTCCCAGTGGAACTTGGGTTACTGAGAGGACCCACAATATCCATAGCTGCCCTCTGAAATGGCTCCTCAATCACAGACATAGGCATCAAAGGGGCTCTCACCTTGTCTCCTGCCTTGCCTACCTTTTGGCAATGCTCACAGGTCCTGCAGTTCCCTGTTGCATTTCTGGAAATTCCAGGCCAATAGAAGTTCTGCATAATATGCCTCTTTGTATGTTTTATGCCCATATGACCTGAAAAGGGAATATCATGGGCTATGGCTAGAAGCACCAGCTGGTAGGCTCTAGGCACTACCAACTGCTGTACTCTCTCACCTTCTAGCTCTCCCTCAGGGGTCCATTCTCTGTTAAGTAACCCTTTGTCCCAGTATACAGATTCCCCCTTTCCTTGAGAATCAGGTGCTTCCCTCCTTGAGAATCAGGTGCCTCCCTAGCTACCTGCCTCAGGCCTTGCAATGTAGGGTCTGAGAGCTGAGCCTGTCTCAACTCTCTCCTTGTAACCCTTCCCAGTTCCCCTTCCACAGGAAGTCTGACATCCTCTGACAGTGTTGCCTCAATGTCAGCCTGGGTACTACTACTCACCTCTACCTTTGCAGTCACTCTGTCCAAGGGACCATCAGTACCCACAAGCAGCTGAGGCTCACCTTTAGTCTCACTGCTACAGAGTAGCTCCCTCCCTGAAGTAACCGCCTCAGTAGTCCTGGCTGCAAGTATGCAGTCTGTCAGAGTCTCCCCCAGGCTACCAGACCCACATGCTTGTCTCCTAGTCTGACCATGTGTAATTGCATAAGCACATGGTACTGCCTCATCCAAATCCTTCCCTCTCAGGACATCTGCAGGATGGTAGTTTAGTACCCCTGTTGTCTCAAGACAACCTACTATTGGCATTTTGTCTTTCCCACTTACTGGCTCCCTCACCTTTTGTTCCCCACCTTGCCTCCATGGACACCTGTATGCCACATTGCCCCACTGGTTGCATTCAAAACATTTAACCCTAGCCCCTGGACGTGTACCTGGACTACTGGCTTCCCCTGTTACTGGCAGATTCTGTTGGGGCAGTCTGTGCTGCCCACCATGGGTTCTTTTAGCCCCATGAGCAGTACTGGGGGTCCACTTCCTGTGCAAGGCTGCCCTGCTTGCCAGGTATAGGTCTCCTTTCTTCCCCAACTCATCTGAAGTAGCACATTGTCTATCAGCTAACCAGATCCTCATGTCCTCAGGCAAATTGTTAAGGGCTTGTTCCATCACCAAAAGGTCTGCCAGCCCTTCAAAAGTGGTGGCCTGACATCCACTCACCCATCTATGGAAATAAGTGCTCAGTTCAGCAGCATATTCACACACACTTTCATCTGCCTTGTGTCTATGCTCACAAAACTTTTTCCTATATATTTCAGGTGTTAGCGTAAACAATTCTAACAGACAATATTTTACAGCAGTATAATCAAAACATGCAACGTCAGACATTTTAGACAGAACAGTTACAGCTTTACCATGGAGAAAGGGGGTCAGGAACTGTACCCAGAGCCCTTGGTCATCTTCATACTGTTTACAAACCCTCTCAAACATATGAGTGAAACTATCACAATTATCCCCATCTTTAAACTGAGGAAGAAATGTACTGACCTTTTGTGCTTCTGGGGTCCAGTTACTCCCTTCCTCATTACCTCCATGACTCTGGTGAAGAGTCAGCATCTCCTTCTCATGCTGCCTCTGCCTCTCTTGTTCATCAGCTTGCAGACATAACAGTTTTTCATTCTCCTCAGCCTGCAAATTTTGCAGTCTCACATTTGCTTCCAATTCCACATGCCTGGCCTCCAACTGAAGTCCCTTTAGCTCCACCTGGATTTTTAAGTCCACTGCAGAAAGGTTGAGCTGTCAATTCTCGGAGGGAATTATATCACCACTGCCAGTCTGATTCTCCTCCTGGTTGCTGTTTTCTGATGCAGCTGTAACCAAGGCTGCAATCTGGTCTGCCTTAGTCAGGTTTCCATGCACCAGTCCCCTATCCTGGCACATCTCCACCAGCTGGCTCCTTGTTAGCTTTCCAAACTCCTCTGCTGACATGCTGCCTGCTCACCCTGACTAACTAAGCTAACAAAAGAAATAAAACAATTGTGATCTGAACTCTGAGTATTCACTGTGTGGCTGTTTTAGAGTACAAAAACACCTTCAAAGCTCACTGTACACAAGCTACAGTATTCACTCAACCCACACCACTGCAAGCCATTTAGTATTTGCCAACTAATTAATATGTGATGTGGATATCCCACTGCTGCCAAACACAAATGTGAGGATATCCTACCACTGCCATCAATTAATATGTGACGCCCGTGCTGTGGCCCAGCAATCAAGGATCCTCAATCCTCACCACTAACACCAGAGAGGGTGTCTCATATACAAGGAAAGGATAACAAATACACACAGTAAAGTGCAATTTCCCTTAAGAGCACACAGAGATCACAGTCAGTCCGGGACTGGTCGCTCTCTTGCTCCCCAGGTCCCCAATAAGACTCCCCACTGACACAACTATAGGGTCCAGATCTCAGCCTAGTTGGGTAAGCTAAAATCACCAGCACCCTCTCTGTTCAACCAGTACTTCGTGTCCCTCCCCAAGTAGCTGACACACACACACTTTGAGATAAGAGTTTCCACAACCACAAAGACACTTCCGGGAAAGGCTGGCACAGGTTCTCCAGCTATGCCCCTTTTACCCAGACTATATGGTAGTACCACTTGCCACCACCCAGCTAATAATTATCAGCTACTCAAAGGCCCTTAAACGGGTGTCCAATTATTACTGTGCAATATTATTATCTAATTGATAGTTGTGACTAAACAGTCAAAGTTTATTAGAGTGACTTGGTACAGTAATCACTATAAATATGCAATGTACACTAGAGCTTAAATTATCTCTACACAAACTAGCCACAGTTAAAAGGTTTTAAAATATGTAATAATAAATAATTAAAACCACAAGACAATACTTTCTACTACACACTAGTGCTAGTCAAGAATTCAGAGATCACACAGAAATACTTAAAATAATTCAGTAGTACTGTTCTGACATCACAGAAAAGCACTTAGTCTAATCTTTCTAGTCCTAGCTATCTCTAAAAGAAAACACAAGTCTAAGATAACTTACATAAGACAACAGGCAGTGATGTGAGTTGGATGATCAAGACAAAAATGCTTAATGACTTCTGATTCTCTCTGCTTAAATTGCTATTGCAGTTCTGATAAACATTACATCATTGTTTTACACTTTCCTGTTGTTCTCAGGCTACACATTAAGTGCATTTACATTCTTAACATCTCCCTTTTGCTGTCTTGCAGCTGGTCATGAAACAGAGCAATAAAAATACATTTGCAATTTTAAATCTGGCAATTTAACTCTTGGTTAAAACAATAGAAATAATTTCTTCATCTAGACTTTTCGGCACCACTGTCTACTTCAAAGAGTCACCACGTGCTTTACTTTGGTCAATAGAGTGCACTGTTGTTACATTTATTTCCAGTTCCGCATGTAACAGTATTTCTTTACATTTAAGACAACAAGCCTGTAGTTTACATTCATATTTACAAATGACAGAATTATCTGCACAATTCTATCTAGCAAGGCTGGCAGCCTTCACCCTTCTCTACCATTCTTCACATAGATCAAAGACAAATAATTACTGTATGTAATATGTACAGCGTATTTAACGAGAACATGCGAACATTCAATACACCACATCCTGAAAACTAATTGAAACAGTGATGGTAAAAAATGCACACTGAACAGTCCATAAACCTTTAAAGTCTGCTTAGGGACACAAAACAAGAAATTAGACACTGAAATACTTTAGTTGATATACATTGTTTTAGTCTATAATTAATATCCCTTGCATCCCTCATCCTGCATATACAGCTCTGTTTTGATGCCTATAATTAATTTCCCTTAGATTCCTTCGCTTGAATATAGAGCACTGTAATTTAGACCTATCATTGCTTTACTTCATACCTAAGTGCCATAACGATCAAGAAAAGATGCGTCAGTACACTGACCACTCCTTAACAAAGGTAGAATTCAAACAGTACGCCAGTTAATTACACTGAGTAAACAAAGAATGTGATCATTTTACATTTTCAACCTTTCTTTTCATCACATCTGGAAAAAAATAGATGAGCTATAATAGCAGATGCAGGAAGTCTAATAAGGATGGGTGACAGACAACATAAAATATGGAAATGGATGCAATGTGTAGATGCTAGCTACAGAAGAAACTAATTTTTTACAGACAGCTCACTGTAATGATCAGACATACAGTATATGAAACCTTCTGAATTCCAAAACTGGATGTTTCTTACCTCAGAGAATCTCTGCACATCCTGAGTTAGAGTGCCCACCCGCTTCCAATGAAAGTGCTTGAGAAATTTTACTACTGCAGGGTTTACTGCATTATCTGAGGGTACAGTCCGGAAGAAATTTGGATATTTTTTCCTGTCTGTAAGAACTGGTGTTGTGGCTGCGAAAGAAAGCTGCAAATCAAAGGTATATATGTTAGTGTTGCCTGCTTTCTGTGAAGTTTGAAATGAAGATAATAATACCTAAAAATATTAGATCAATTACGAATATTTATCTATTACTATAATAAATTAAAGATCAATGGCAATCATGGACTTTTAATACCTAAATGTGCATTATTGATCCTTTCAACATACCATATAGATTCAAAGTATTTTACAAGCATTGTTACTAAACAAATAGTTCTGGTGACAGCAAAAAGGTATTATGGCCCAGAGAATGGACACACTTCCACTTTATTGTAACATTCCCAGCTATCAGCAAGCCGATTCAGGAAGCAACAATGGTGCTGAGAATGGTGTCTTACAAAATAAAGACAAAAAGGGTTATACAAAGTAAGTCTCACCACTTTAATATCTGTGGAACTTGTATTGCCTTTATCATGTTTATAAGGTATTTCTACTGGGCATACTTCCCCATATTAGAACAAAATAGTATATATGGAAAAGAAGAGATCATTATAAAACTGAGTCTTCGCAGAAAAAATATGCAACAAACTTGTACAAAAAAGGAAGTCAGCAAAAACATTTACAAGAGTCTGAAATAACCATTTACATCAACAAATGCTGTAGCGAGCAAATCAGTTTCCTGTAGAAGACACCTTGCTTCACCTTTTAGGCTTGCACTCTTTTGGCTGCAAATAATACACCACTGATTTACTTTATACATATAAATGAAAAACTGTGTAATATGTCCTTTTTAACCTGCATTAATTATATGTTTGCATTTTATCTTTCCTGTTCATGTTTTTTACTTGGTCTTCTTTCAGTACTGGTATAGTACATTTCTCTGACTTACCTTTTCTTGTAAAACCTTTACTACTCTTCCATATTCTCAGATGGAGAACCATGAAAACAGCTTCTCATTAGGAAACCCCAAGTGTTGTCTGGTTACTGTGTTAGGACATCATAGGCATCACAATTGTTTAAAAAATACAGCAATTTTGCAGGTCACAACATTACTCTGGACTGCCATGGGGGTAAAGTCGGCCTTGCAAGTGGCTCAAGATAATGGACCCCACTCTCCAATAGTTACTAAAGCATGTTTCTACTGCACATGCAGTTCAGGCATAAGAATGCTATAAGAAATACACTATTATTTCCACCCGTCCAGGTTGTAAATGTGTGATTGTTCATGTGTGTGTGTGTGTGTGTGTGTGTGTGTGTGTGTGTGTGTGTGCGCGCATGTGTGTGTGTGTGCATGTGTGTGTGTGTGTGAGTATTAGCCCATCCTTTACCATCGTAACTAAATTTTAAACTGAGAAGCATAATGTTTGCTTCAACAATGCTGGACAGATTTTTTTGACCAAAGAAGATACTATTTCCGGCTGCACTAATTACTGAAACACATAATTCATTTCTTTTGCTACACTTTGGAACATTCTGGTGCCAAAGAAATTTATCTCCTGTCACATAATATTCACACAAAATAGAGTATATAATGGGAATGTGCCATGAAATCTGCATTCTAACAAAGTAGAAGGTAAAGTCTGTAAGCATAAAGTAACAAAACATAGTACTTCTTTTTCTTTGGTCTAACAAAAAAGTACAAATATAAATGCATTGCATTGTATTTCACATCACAAACCAGCATACTGAAGTTATGCAACTACTTGACAATATTGTGAAAGTAATGTAAATTTGTGTGCAAATTATAAATGATGGTGTACCTTGTGCATCATCATTGTCAATAACATCCCTACCCCAAAAGTGCCTTCACCTAAATTTAGACTTGGCTGCACACTTTAGTAATTGATAAAACCCCTATGGTGGGGGTTAACAAGGAATATCAGGACACTCAGGGCCATATAACATGCACAACAAAAGACACAGGACCACTTAGTTGGCAACAGTCCAACGTGTGTGTGTGTGTGTGTGTGTGTGTGTGTGTGTGTGTGTATATATATATATATATATATATATATATATATATGTATATAGAGCTATATATATATATATATATATATATATATATATATATATATATATATATACATACACATATGTATATATGTATATGGTTTGCCTTCATAATGTTGATGGCCACAATGGTGAACATGCACAATGCTGAACCACTTCATAAAATCCGTACCGCCAAAACCTCAGGAAGCTGACAAAACATTGAAAGTCGAAATTTCTGACCTCACCACACCTACAAGCAAGTGCTAACATAGGTTCATAGGTTCATAGGTAGGTACTAGGCTATTGGCCCTGGGGCCTATACAAGCCCAGCCAAAAAGGTACCCTGGCTTTTGCCACCTAAGAAAATTATTTTCCTGTACCACTGTTGAGCAGAGCCACAGAGGTGATCCCCGGGGTGAATTTCCTATTTCACATCCAATCATCAAGATTTTTCTTGAAGAGTGCTAATGAGGAGCTTTGTTTGATATAGATAGGTAGTTTATTCCAGAGTATGGGAAGTCTCTGGGACAGGAATCTATCCCTCCGGCATGTTCTTTTTATTGTGGTGACAAGGTTTAGGTCCCTAGAGCGTGTAGCTCGGAGGGATTGGAATTTCTTTAAGTGGAGCATGTCCAACAGCTCTGAGTTTGACATAGCTTTGTATGTTAGGCAGAGATCACCTCTGAGTAGGCGATATGTGCCGGAGTAAAGCTGGAGTTTTTTGAGATGGGGTCAACATGGGTCAAAAGGTTTGAAATATGTTTGAGGTTTTGTGACGGTGCAGTTCGGAGTTCGCAGAAATGGGTTCGCCATTGTGGCCATTGACATTATGGAGGTAAACCTATACACATATATATATATATATATATATATATATATATATATATATATATATACACACACACACACACATATGTATGTGTGTATATATATATATATATATATATATATATATATATATATATATATATACTGTTTACTGGGGTAGTGCACTGATCTGTATTGACCTGTTTTAGCCTCAGCCCGTTTCTCAATAATGAACTTGGCAATGGAAGCTACTGCACTTACAAAACTGTAAGTGCACCCTGGGATTTAAGTTCTTCACAAAACATTTACTTTTATGTTCTTCATCTTTACAATGGCAGTGTACAGCATGAAAACATTTATACACAGCTGGTGGCACATAATAATTAGATGGGTACATATGACAACTTCTTGATTTGATTGCATGTGTGTATTGGGGGTTTACAGATTTCACTAGAGAACAGGAATACAACATTTAAATGTACATGAGTGTAGATGAGACTATGGAGCTGTTCAAATATCCAAGCATAGTCAATAAATAAGGTCAGAGCTGCAGCTAGGTGAGTCACAAGCTGTTAGGGCGCCCAATAAGCAATGCTAATAGGCAGGAATTGCAATACTGCAGTGTATTGCCAGCATTCATTTAGTATCAGCATGCTGATATTCATTCATTTAAATGCCATGGCTGTTTTAAGGAATTTATATCACTCATCTGTAAATCTATAAGTGCACCACAGTAAGTATTGCTACAGTTATACCTTTTACCCCTTAAGTTTCCATTGAAAGAATTTTTTAATGCTTTTCAACTTTGTTTTCAGGCAGATGCCAGGCTAGGGGACTGCCCAGAGTGCCAGTTTACCTAGTTACTGCTCTGAATTACACTGTTAGGATAGTCCTACTCTGTTTTTGGTCATTTTACATGAGAATTACCACCAGACCTAGCTAAAGGAGATACAGCTTACGGCCTCATGGTCCAAAAGGCCCTCTCAAAATTTCTTATTTTTTTCCACTTGCTACAGTTTTATGATAATTTCACATATGAAAGTCTCTGCATATTAATTTACTCTAAATAAATGTCTTTCTACTGAATAACAAAAGGCATATTTTAAAGATTAATTGTATTAACACATTTCTCCACTTCTGTATAACCTTATTTTCTCCTATTACTAGCCAAACAGGGCCCCTACAGCTTCCCTCACTTTAGTGCTGGATGTTGGTTAGTAAGCAGTTAGTTCTTCAGTCTTACTTATCTAAAGCTGCTTTATTATGTACCAAATAAATGGATTTTCACAAACTCTGATTATATCCTTTGTTTTTGGATAATCATTTCCTGTGAATTATTCAGTTACTGTTCTTTTATTAATTGCTTCACTCTTACATTATTCTTTTTTTAATGAGAAACATCTCTACTGAATTATCACTTATGACATAGGCTATCATACATTTATATAAATGAAAACAAATCATATTGACATATATTCACTTGCAAACATTATATATCATATATAATCTTCTATACAGTAAAAGGAAACCATATATTACATAGATCATTCAATTCCTGCCTTCCTTTAAACCTCATTCCTCCTCCAAAACATTATTCTGCATGCATTGGTCCCACAATTTCCTTTTTTCAATGTAATTTGTTCCTAGCCTTTTCCTAAAGATTCAACTTTCAGTTGTTTTATCTCCATTACTATAGTCACTACTTCTAGTACAGCTGGTTTAGACTTCAATTTCCATTTTCAGGTAACTGCATTTTTGGCACCCACCAGAACTAAACTCAATTAAGGTCTTAATATGTCTAGACAGTTTCAATTCTGTATCACAGCTCAAAAAATCATTTCCTTCATTACACCAATTTGTTCACTCAGTATTTCTGACAGAGTGGTCTACAAGGAATGTTTAAAATCTGCCAACTCATTACACTCCCAGAACTATGTTCCCAGTAACCTCTTTCTTCTCCAACACACCTCCAACACTTACAATCTATCTCAAGAAATATTCTTTGGAGTCTGCTTGAGGTATAAAAATACCAATGCATATACTTCCAAAGATTCTAAAATCTTCTACACTTTGTTGAATATTTGCAAGACATACATATATCATCCCATTGTTTCTCCGGATTGTGTGACTAGTCTTGCTTCCCAGTAGTTTCTAACCTCCTCTGATTGATTTCTAAAGTTATCATGTAATATTGTATTAATAATCCCCTTTTACAGCAATAGCTTCTGTTCTAGATTTTACTAAAAACTCTACAAGTGCTTGACTTTCACTTAGTGTCCCCTTATTCCTTTCTTTTTGTCTACACACCTATATCAATACTTGGTAGGGAAGGCAATCTCTAGCCTGCAGTCCAAATGTATTCTTGACCTCCTATAATTCTATTACCCTTTTCCTCTCTATTTGCCACAGTAACTTGGTTCCTTTGCAAGTTTTCTCCAGTAAATTTCACTCCCCTTGCCTATTCTCTGTACCCCTAATTGCAGGCATCCCTATCAGTAGAATCTACTTTCTCCATTCCCATGTTAGCTTATTTCTTAGAATATTTTCTGTTACTTTATAAATATAATATTCTGCATGGTTGTGGTTATTACCCTCAGGAATCTGCATCCAAAATCCCAGTGTCTTCTTATTTCTTGAGCTTCCATCTTGTTTTGTCATCACTGTGGTGTCCCCATGCTGGGCCAGTAATCAAGGACTCTGAATCCTCACCACTGACACTGGAGAGGGATGTGCACTTGGAATACAAATGGATATACTCAGTATTTCCAGGTGCGGACCTCTCTGCATCAAGAACAATCTCCCTTAAGAGGAAACAGAGACACACTCAGCCCGGGGTCTAGGTGCCTCTATCTGTCTCTGCCCAGGCCACCAGTAAGGCTCCCCACTGACTAGCACTGTGAAATCAGTGCTTCATTTCCCTGTCCAAATAGCTGACACACACACTCTTTGAGATTTAATTTTCACACACACATGCACACCTGGGAAAGGCTGGCACAGACTACCCGCTGTACGAACTTTGCCCAGACTATAAGGTAGATTCACTGCCACCAGTCAGTTACTATAAGACTCATAAACGGATATCAAATTATGCTTAGTAAAGTTAATATTAATACAAATGGTAACACTGACCAAACAGCAAGGCTTTCAGGAGTGGCCAGAGTTATCACCAAATAAATATGTGCAAATACTCTCAAAGCTTAAATATTTCCTGAAAAAGACCAGCCACAATGAAAATTTTAAATATATTTAATAATAAATAATAAAAGAACAAGAAAATATAATATATATATATATATATATATATATATATATATATATATATATATATATATATATATATATATATTTACAGTAAACCACAGAGCCCCAAAAACAGGAAATATTGAAAAATAACATTGATGGACAGACTCATACAAATAAAGAAAAATAATCTCTAAACTAAGCTTCACTAAATTCCTAACCGAATCTTGGAAAATTACTGTCGACTAATAACATACCTGATGGTGCAAGGCACAATGAAATACATGAGCAGTCTTTCTAGTCAGGTTTCCCAAAACAAAATATTCAATACTCAGAGAACTCTCTGTAAAATATAATATACGCGATGGTTTGCAGAATTACCTCATCTGGTCACCTGATTCTAGTTTCTCACAGTATCCCCCTTTGAAACTAAGACATGAATTTAGCATAGACAGCTACAATACCCATCTAAATGTTTATGTCAGTGGCTGGAGTTGCCCCTCTTTTTATTGAGCTAATGAACAAAGGATCCTTCCAGACCCAATGTCTCCGGTCCTATTCAGCACTGTGAGGTACCATTTTAATAGTTTAGCAGCTCATTTACATGTCCTTTATTTTTCTTAAAGTAAGGTAGCTGGTTAACCTCTTCTGTTCCAGTATCCTCTATTAAAACATATACATTTAATTCAGTCAAAACAATGCATGTACATTTCTTCTCATTCCAGCTGGGTACACTGTTGATACATTTTAACACAAGCAAACCTCACAAATACATTTTCAGCCCGAGCATCTATACAAATTAGTTTGCTAAACAAATGACATATAATTATTTACAAAACCCTGGCTGTGTTGCCACAAGTCATACATCCACTGTCCTACTTCTCCTGGCATGGCTGGCAGTACCTCCTATAATCACAGTCACCACTACCCACTTTGAGTTTAGCTTTCCAGTTTGACTGTGTATAGGAGCCTTAACTGTGTTTTTCTGAAATACCTATTCAAATCAAATAATCCCAGACCATCTTTTTATAGTGAAAGGATCAACTAATCACACTTGACTCTTGCCTTCTGTCCCTCCCAGATAAAATCCTTCAACTCTCTATTAATTGCTATCCAAACTTGGTTGAGAAAATATGCCTGACCTGTGTATATGTAAAACTGAAGGGACTAAAACATTTTTACTGCTTGTATCTTGCTATCCATATCCATAAAGGGAGATCTTCCAGCTTCTCAGTGTTTGTATTATCGTTTGTTTAGTCTCTTTCAACGTATCCTTAGCTGTCATAACAGAATCCTTTTTAACCGATACTCTTAAGTAACTCTTTTTATCATGTGTCCATAAATATGGGTATTGTTATGTGGTTTTATTATAACCCCAAAAGACTTGAAACTGTCTCAGAATGCTCCGCAATACACAGAAATGTACTTTTCTGGTTTTGTCAGGTACAAAATAATATTTGTATATAAAGCCAACTTTTCATGATTATCATACTGATTATATCCTGGAATCTCTGAGTCCCTTATTTTCTTTGCAAGGGATTCTAAATATAAAGCAAATAACAAAAAGGTAAGAGCAGACGTCTACCTGATTCCTCAGTTCAAAGAGAACTTATCATAGAGGAAGCCACCCACTTTAATTTTCACCTCCAGTCCCTCATATATCCTCTTAATTAAGCTTATTATTTATCAGGAAATGCAAATGCTTACATTGCTGTACTCACAAAATCCCAGATTACTCTGTCAATTGCTTTTTCTGCATTACAACCCACCAATATCAGTGGTATTTTCTAACATTTTGCTTCCCTCTGGATCATCATTGTTCTATTAATGTTGTCAAATGTTTGCCTTCCCCCCACAAAACCACATTAATCCATATCTATTAATACTGGCATAAACCTTGATATTCTTTTAACCATTACAGACATAAAGACTTCATAATCTTGGTTTAGAATTGAAACGGGCCTGTATGAAGCTGGGTCTGATGGGTTTTTACCATCTTTAGGTATTGCAACCACCACAGCTTTCTTCCAGGATGTTGGTGCTTTTCCTTCTTTTAAAATACTGTTAAATAAAACCTTTATGTTGCCTTTTGCCCAGAGCATGACAAAAACATGTCCTTTGGCCAGGGCCTTTCATTCATTTACTAAAATGAAAAAAAAAACATACTTTTAATCACTTCAAAAAGCACTAGAATGCCAGGTTATCTTTGTGTAGCTGATTTTTTTGGGATTTGCTTTTATTTGTGAGGCTGAACAGACATTTTATCACCCTATTTTGTTTCAGTTATCTGAGTTGTATCCATGAGCATTTTTGCATTAACTGAGAGGCAACAACCATTTTCCTTATTGTCCCGCTCTGAAAAAAAATGAGAATGTTCACAAATCTTTTATCCTGCTTGATACTATCACACAGTACGAATATCTATAAACAATATTTAGAGCTGCTGTCCCCATGTACTGCTGCTTCCTGCACTAGAATGCAAGTGAGCAATGTACTAACATCATACTCAGCCTTATATGTGATTTAAAATGCAATATAGCTCTGGGGCACAGCAATAAAAGTAATATATACAGTGATATCTTGGGATCCAGCTGTTTCTTGGGCCTCTTTTTCTATTTCACAGACAGCCCAGGCCTCAGCCTGTATGACTCTATAGCATGTAGGTGGTTGTGGTGGGGGAGGCAGTGCACCTATGGATACCTCTGTTAAATGAACCTCCAGCTTGTCATATTTATATATGCTTTTCCATGGAAGTTTGCATGCTTATGTCTCTTTAACCTACAATTATACTCCATAACATCTTGTTGTAAATTGTTGTGTTGCACTATAACTTAAGGCTTCACATCCCAGATAAATTTACTATGGCACCAAATTCTCTATACTACACTATACTATACTATAATATACCAAGGGAAGAGATGTTGACACAATACGAAGCACATTGGCAGTAAGGCAGCATGGCAATATATCTCACTATATTCTAAGTCTAATAATTGGAGGGGATGATGCTGGACAAAGGACACTTACATTATTGCACTGAAGGACAGAAAGTGGCAGATGAGTGTCCAACAATAAAGAAATGTCTACAATGCAAATATCAGCACATCAGTAAATTAAAATAATAAAAATAAATAATCACTAGTAATTATAAGCACTAACTCTGAGATTACACAACACTAGTATATTGGGATAAGGCATATTCCCTCAACCCTGAGAACTGTTCAATCTTACCCATCTATTAGCAAACTCTATTGGCTAAACAGATGTCAACCAAAGCTAGAATCGATCATATTTGTTTTTTATATATATGTGTATATATATATATATATATATATATATATATATATATATATATATATATATATATTTATTTGACATTTGTTTACTGGAAATGTCTGACTGGGTGTGAGCCTGTTTTCAGCAGAGGCCCAGGGAGAAAAGCTCCATAGTGCACATAAAGAGAATTAAATTGAACAATGGTTACAAATATTAAGAAAATAAAGTAGTACAATATGTGAAATATAAAATAAGCAAAATATAAAGGCAAGCAATAAAGTTGACCTTACATTATATACAAGGTAGGAAGAGCATTCCTAATGTGCATGTCGTAAAAGTCATATACGTTTTTTGGGCAGGAGAATTAGATAATAAATTTCAGTCAAATTCTGGGACAGAGAAAGGTTAGTTTAAAAATAGTAAGAAAGGACATTAGAATGTTAAGCAATTAAAGTGAGGTGAGGCTAGAAAGTAGGTGAAGTAGAAAGAGAAGTTGGATATATGAAGAGAAAGTCTATTAATAGTGGGGAAGAAGGGAACAGAAGAGTATTAAGATGGCAATAAAAACTGCCGTTTCTCTCATTTGTTCATTTATATATAAACACACACACACACACACACACACACACACACACACACACTTATATATGATTGTTTCACCATTAAGAGAACAGTCAATTCAGCAAATACAAAAAGCCATCTTTTTAGTTCAATTCTAAAATGACTGAAGAACAACAAAATAAAAAAATAAATAAATACTGTTTTTTGCAGGGGGCAGGCCCCCCTTTACACCACACATTCCTGCAAATTATACATGTGACATCCCCACTCTTGGCCAGTAATCAAGGAGTCTGAATCCTCAACATTGGCACTGGAGAGGGATCTTCACTTGGAACAAAAATGGATACACCCAGTATTTCCAGATGCAGCTCTCTGCATCAAGTACAATTCCCCTTAAGACGACACAGGGAGCACACTAGGTCCAGGGTCTGTATTTCTCTATCTATCTCCCTCCAGGTCCCCAGTAAGACTCCCCACTGGCACCACTATAGAGTTGATACTTCAGCGGAGTGTCCAAGCCAAGTTTTCCAGCACCATCCCTGTGAAACCAGTACTTTGTGTCCCTGCTCCAAATATCTGATACACACACACAACTGGAAAAGGCTGGCAGAGATTTACTAGCTATGCCCCCTTCTGTCCAGACTATAAGTTAGTTACACCACCACCAGACACTCAAAAACCAGCTACTCCAAGCTTTTACAAGGGTACCCAATTATATTGAGTGAAATTGATATTAACACAAATGGTAGTTTGACCAACAATGCTTTCACCAAATATATACAGGTACTCTCAGGGATTAAAATATTCTCTAAAAGACCAGCCACTATGAAAAGTTTAAATATATTTCATAATAAATAAGAAAATAGCATGGAAATACTAAATATCTAATTACAGTAAACACCAGAGTTTCAGTCACAGGAAATATTAAAATAACATAGATGAATAGATTCACCCAGATACAGAAAAACAGTGCTTAACTAATATCACTATATTTTCCTGACTGAACTACAGAATTGCTGTTCTCTGATCACTTACTAGAGCAAGGCAAGATGAAGTAGGTGAGGGGTCCTTTTTGTCAGGTTCCAAAAACAGACTGCCACAAGACTTCAGTCTGACCTACTATTCAAATATCATTTTTAGTGATTATGTACAGAATGACATCACATAGATCTGGTCATAAGATTTCTAGTTCCCATGCTACCTCACCCCCCACTTGGCAAGAAGCTGTCAAGATTTACCACGTGTGTCAATAATACACACACACACACACACACACACACACACACACACACACACACACACACACAGAACCTTGCTAAGATCTGCTGCAGCTCTTGAAGTTATAAAACAATTTCAAACCTCCACTCTTCCAGAGTAGCAATTAGTTCACCCCAAAGACAATGCAGAAAGCTTCCTAGTACAGACTTTTGTCTCTGGCTGCACTGAGAACTGTAAGATACAGTGTTTGTGGTCTAAGACAGGTATTTTAATTTTAAACTATTTTCAAAGCTAGATGGATTGAGATTAACCTCTTTTCTCCCAGTACCCTCTGTTTAAACATATACATTTAAACAGTTAAAATAATACATGCATATTTTTTTCTGTCCAGCAGGGCACACTGTTCATTTTTAACACAAGCAGCTTTACAAATACACTTTTCAACACAAACATCTGTACAAATCAGTTTGACATATAAATGACATATAATTCTTTACAAAATTCTAGCTAGCTGTGCTGGCATATGTTACACATCCACTGCCCTACTTTGCCTGGCATAGCTGGCAATACCTCACATCGTCACAATACATACCAACTACACCATCTGCTAGCAGAGTAAGTTTAAATGTAACTTTATGTAATAATTTCACAAGAAAACAGTAAAGTCATTACAAGCTCTTTGTAGAAACTTCTAAAATAATGTGCCATGCATGTTATCAGTAAGAAATGTACAGTAAGGTACTGCTGGATCCTAATGAACTTAACTAATAATGCAAATTCAGTTCTCTTTAAGATGTTCTTGGGATTGCTGATATAGAGAAATATAATGATAATATACAAAAAATTAAAACATAGTATATTATGTAGGACATGGTCTGAACCCTGCAGGGTGTAAAGCTAGTTTTCAAATAAGCACGAGTCTGCAGGGGAAAAAGGTATTGTATTTGTATGAAGTAGTACTTAGGGAAGCAGAACATTATTTTTTAATGAGGAGGTGAGAAAGAATAGATCCTGACCTTAGATCCCAGAGCTATGATGTGAATTGTACAGCTATAGGTATAGCTGTGTTAAAGAGGACAGAATTGGAGAGTCAATCTAATTACTAAGACAAAAACAATTAACACTGTTTGGTCAAATTTTAATCTTTGGTAAAATAGGGAGGAAGGGATTTTTTGAATAATGTATTCTGCCTCGAGGGGCCCAACCTAGGAGTTTCTTATACAAAGATAAGCTGGTACTTGAAGTAAAGCTTCCTCCATATAGAGGTCAGACACCTGCCACTTATGTTTTACTATGAAAACTTCAGTGGTCATTTCTAGTGAAAGAAAAAACATGAGTCTGAAATGATTGAGCTCTGCTTCTATGAAATATAGTTTTCCATATAATAATTTCATGTGCAATACAAGTGATAGGAAAAATGTAAGATGTTCTTGTTTTTCTGTATGAATTCTCTCCATTCATAGCTTCCAAAATTTGCTTTGCTGCAAATATTATAAAGTGAATGATTTGGTAGAGCATCTGAACTATAAACATGAAGCCCAAAGTGGGAGTCCACTCCAATCATTATTAAATTTATGAGATAAAACATAAACACCAAATGATTTTCATATGAGATCTATCCATCATCTCATTCATAGTCATTATATTATAAACTAAACACTATCTAATTCATAGTACCTCATTCATAGCTGTAAAAATATAACATCTTTGGTCCTCATTCATAGTCAGTAAACTATAGCATCACAGCACCTCATTCATAGTCAGTATACTATAGCTTCACAGATCCTCATTCATAGTCAGTATACTATGGCTTCATAGCTCCTCATTCATAGTCAGTATACTATAGCTTCATAGTACCTCATTCATAGTCAGTATACTATAGCTTCATAGCTCCTCATTCATAGTCAGTATACTATAGCACCTCATTCATAGTCAGTATACTATAGCTTCATAGCTCCTCATTCATAGTCAGTATACTATAGCACCTCATTCATAGTCAGTATACTATAATTTCATAGCACCTCTTTCATAGTCTGTATACAGTCAATATAATACATCTTAACATCTTAGCACCTCATTTGTAGTGAGTATACATTATCATTATTTTATAACACCTCATTCATAACCAGTATATTATAACATTTTAGCAATTACTTCATAGTCTATATACTATAATTTCATATCACCTAAGAGCAACAATTATTTGCAAAGAAACTGTTTATGTCAGTCTACCATTCTGGATGAGGATTACATATTAATTCTAAAGCACTCTGTTTTCCAGCAATGTCATTGCTTATCTCATAAATATGTATGTTGTTTTTTTATAATTTGGAGTTAGCATATTTGATACTGACACACAAAAAAAACATAAACAAAAATATCATGCTAAATTATGGAATAGTAACCACTCATAATTTATTGCATATCACATTGTCATTTAACAGGATACTAAGGAACTAGATGATATGGTACCAATCAGTATTCTAAAAATGTGGAATACTTCTGCATTGTTTGCTTTCAGTTCTTTACTTGAATGTGGAAAGCATTTCAAATGGACAATAGCTTTTACAGGGAACTAAGTCTGCTGTTACGTCACAAGTCATTACTCCCCCTTAATATCTTTGATACCCATTTTTCACCTTCTGGAAAGATTGATAATTTATTAGTTGCCAAAACCTTTCAGCCCAGAATAAAAAATGATTTTTACAGAAATAGGATACAGAAGCCAACATTTGATAAAATAAATATCTTGTCAGATTAAATATGCATTTACAATTTTCATTTTTTACAGTTTTATTAACCAGGTAAAACCACTGGTCACAAGCATCCATTTTCAGGAGTGACATGGGAACAATGATTGGTCAGTTGTCTTGCTCATATTCACACATAGTAGGCAAATGGAGGTGGACAGAATCTAAACATGTACCAGGTTAATCTTTTTCAAATGCTGTGGGTTCACTTTAAAATAATTCTTTAATTCATCTCATTTATATTTACAGCATCTTACATTGTCCTAAGCCTATTGTATTAATTCATATTTCTATACATATGTCCTCATCCAGACTGTTATTTTAGACTCACATGGCCTTCTTAACATTTACATGCATACTTTTCAAGTGTACCTCTTACGAGGAATGTACCTCATTTGGGGTCTTAAAAAGTTCATGTTTCTTGAAATTCCACAATGAAAGGATCTGTCACATATTCTGTGTTGGGAATTTTTTAACTGACATCCATGGTAAATAGAAATGAATCATATTAATTCATTAAAAGATTTTTTTATAAGTAAAACCAACATGTTTTAACCATCCTATGACCTTCCTAGATGAAGTTGTTAGAAGCCATTAATATGTGTTCCACATTTTGCCCATTTGTTCCACATTATGAGGGGTAGTGTTCCTCATTTTGAAGATGGAAAGTTGAGAGCTATGGTTACTTGACTTCTACAGTACAGTTTTAAGACCTTTGCAAGAACAGAATGAACTGGAGATACTGCCAAGTATTCTGGAAATTGGAATGTATATTTTATTTAATATTTTGTTAATTGGGTCAGTCCACTGGATATTAGTGTCACTTTTTGGGGGTGAGCGAGGAGCGTGGTCCAGTCAAGTGATTTTTCTCAGTTACACAGTAGGAGAAGGAATTAAACCTTGTACCCTGAACTAGAGTAAGCAGGTTGTCATCAGTGCAGAGCCTTTTTCCACTGTGCTACCTGGTAATGTGCTGCTGTTTGTAAGCAGTAGACTGCAGACACAATACTAGCTTAAGGGTGTTAGTATGAAATTTTACTTTTGATTCACTAAAATCCAGCTTTCCATACAGATACCATCTGAAGCAGTTTCCCTAACTGCACAACCTCTAAACTTTCAGGGAAAATCAGTAAAGCATCATTTTTTTGCAGGGGCCAACATTACTTCTCCTCCCACCCCCACCCCTTACTGTATGTATACTAACTCCATGACTGCACAAACAATGGGAAGAGGGAAACACACCCATTTATTGTAAAACATTGCAGACACAGCTACATCACAGTAGAACTGTTACAGTGAAAACACATCCCTGGATCCAAAACTTTGGAGATTTGGCTTCAGGGGCTTCACCTGGTGCAGGACAATTCTTATGTTTTAACTGCTGATGTTGTTTCTATACAACAGATGCATTGCAATGTGCATTCTTACTCCGTTGTGTTTAAGTAACAATTTGTGAAATCATATACATATGCTGCTATAAATGTGCTGTGTATGACACATAACTATATTTTTGTTCATACAGCTTTGTAAGCATCTTTAGTATTAGAAATGTCAATACAACCTGTGAGTGTTCCTTTTATTATACACGGTAAGGGGATATTTACTCATATGAAAGTTCAGTGCTATTTGTTCTCACTTTTCAATGGAAAGGCATTTGCATGTCTGACTTATTTCTATTTCTATCAAGGGAACACAAGAAGCTTAACTACTGGTTCATGGGCACAGAGCTAACAGTGAGCTGTTGATGTGAGAAATATCTCCAAAGAATTGCACTTCATTACTTTTATGTATATTGTCTGTATTGTCTTCTACTGGCAGCTATGGTAAATTAACAAATATAGGCCAAAATGTTGTCATGTCATTTTAAATAACTGATTAAGAATATGAGTCTTTGTGGAATAAGCCTTTTAATAAGATGTATTATTCCTATAACTGGTCAGTTTTCAAGTGCATTTAAAAATTCTTAATGCATTTTATTATCTCTCATGTATGTATTATACATAAACTCAGTTTATTTTGGCAGAAACAATTTGTTTTGCTGTTCTGTCTTTCCTGCCCTTTCTTCTTGCAGTTTCCTTATTTCTAAGGTACAACACAATCTGGAAGTAGCCTGCTGAAAATGGTGTACCATTACAACAGTAAAGTAATTACAGTTTGTTAGTACAAGGCGATCATAGGTTCAGGGGTAAGTACTAGGCTAGCTGCCCTTCTGGGCCATTTTAAATGTAGCCAAACTCTCATAAGTGAGAATCAAACCTTGCAGGTTATGTCTGTGAGGTAAACATCTAACCATTATGCCAACCCTCACCTGCTCCCCAGCATGCTTTCTCAGTTGCTTCCACAGCATTCTTGGCACACAACACAGGTACTAGATTATTCCAGTCATTAGGAATGAGAGACAGTCATCTGTAAGCCATGTGCTGGATTGAAGGGAGAAGTAAGTAAATGTGAAGACATCAGGTAAATCTAAACTCAATTACTTTGGACTGGCTGCCCCATTCTGCATGGTACAGCTGACACAAATAAACCACAGTTAAAGAAAGTCACATTCACTGCAGCTTCTACCTATTAGGAAGCAAAATAGAACTGAGCCTTTGTTAGAAACCAGTCTGTGGCACATCACTGAACTGTCCTGGCCTGTGAAAAGGAAGCTTAGTTTACAAAACTAGCCTGATGGTAACCAAGACAAAACTTCAACTACTAGTCCAGTAGCTAAATTTGCAGTATTGATTATTTTAACAAATGTGATGCATGTCAAAAGACAAGAAACATATTGCCATCCATTCATTAAGTTGGTTTAATTATAAAAGCTTGGTACTATGACATACACTTTTATTTAGTAGAAACATATTTCCAAAGAGTTCCTTTAACTACTCAAAAACAGAGGTATAACACAACATACAATCATATGACATTTTGAGTCTGTCTTATACATGGACTTAACCTAAATTTTGGTAGACAACTTCTTTTTCATCAACCCTTTCCTGCCTCTACCCTTTCCTTCAACCCATCAAACACAATCTTAACTCCATGCCCAAAAGGTCATTCCATCTATTCTCCTTGGCCCACCTTTACTTAGACACATTTTATGAATACTCATTTTCAAGACATTGTGGACTCAGGTCATGTCAGCCCTTTTGTTCCCTTCTTCTCTGTTTCATTCTAGAAAAGAGTGGCCAACCATCTCATGTTTGAAATCTGATCCCCATTTCATTGTCAGTCATCAGAAAGGCTTCTGGAACTGTATGTAGCATTATAGATGAGGTCTCAGCATTGACAAACACATGAGATAAATTAATACAAGTTTCATAAAGTCCAAAATTTTTGCAGTGGGTCAGTCCACTGCATTTGACCTTGATACTAGTTATTGATTTTGGACACGCATGTGTTGCATTTCTATTGCTAAAGTGTATAACAATAAAATACCCAGCATTACACTTGGGCCTTACTTTTTTCAGGCACACTTGTTTATATGACCACTTAATGTTTAGTCAACTCACCATCACTCATCGATAAGTACAAACCTTGTTACATATTATCTGGAAACAGACTGCTGCAGTGAGTCCAGATATGAATTTTCTAAACAGACTACTTCCAAAACTGATACTTCAGACACCCCAAATATAATCCACTACAAAGACAAAGCTGTTCTACCAGCCATTAACTTGTACTGCTATTTCAAAGCTAGTTCCCAGTCTATACCACCACTGTTGAACTAAACAATCCCCTTTTTAAAAAGTATCAGGGAAACTACAGTCTTCATAAACCATTTATTAATGATGCACTTATTACTTATGTTAGGAATAATGTATACATGTGCCTCATTCCAGCATTATTAACAAATGTAATAAAAGTCAACTTTACTTGCCTGCTACCTCAGCAAAAAAAAAAAAAATTGTTGTTAATAAGTACCATATCTCATTTTGCTTTGGTCTGAATTGATGACTTTTTTAGTATAATTCCAGCTATATGTTATGGTGGAAACATATATAAGCTACTTCAAGTGCTGGCCTTAAGAACATTTCTGTAGCTTTCAAAGATTTTGAGTTAAAAAATAACATGACACATATAAAAAACATAATTTTACATAAGTAAATACAGCTCTATTAAGGTAGCTCTGAAAGAAGAAATTAAGCAAATTACCCCTAGTGTAGGCTGGAAATCACAATGAAAATTAAAAACCTATAGAAAATTACTCTCAGAATGACATTTTTGAAGATTTTATGTTAATAATTGTTGAATCTTGTGATTTTACTGTTCATTGAGACATTAAGGAAAAAAGTAACTCAAAATATGAAAGTGAAGTAGCAAGTATGGAAACCTTCAGTGACATGGATTAGAGGTTGGTAGAGAATAAGATTCACACTTCATTTAAAGCAAATGACATTCAAAAGTCATTTGAAATTAATCTACTTTATACACCTATGATATACTTCAGGAGCAGGAGGAAAATACGGTGTGATTCTTCATCTTTTGTATCACTAAAGATGTTCATCATATTGATCACTGCTACAGTAAGCTTAGCTATATGGATTATATCCTGCTAATGATATAACAGCAATCCAGCTTCTAAACCATCACAGCACCTTTCACGCACTCAAGATACTAGACAGTTCAAAATGAGCTGCCTAAAAGATAAATCTGAGTGCCAAGCCCTATAGAGTTTTTGTGCTTTAGAAGAAATTGATCCTCAGTGGACTTTCAAGGATTGACTGTTGGCTTGTGCTGTTCCATTACTGGGCAGATAATTTTCCCTTAGGGAGAAAAGTTTTCAACTTTAAATATTTGCAGTGTAGTTGTACTTGTCTGGGTTGGAAAGTTATTTTTCTTTTAATAGTTTGTGTTTTAATGGACTGTCTTTAGACTTAACTGTATTTTTAAATATGAGCACATTTTTTTCCTGTCAGTTTAAAAGTTGTTAAATTTTTTCTTTGGAAAATTGTGTTATTTTGCTTTTTGAAGCTGTCAGAGTGTATTAAAATACTTTTTGCTGTGTTTTTATTGGGAAAAGTGACATTTAAAAACCTTAAATTCTTACCTGCGTCTGCTGTTTGTTTTTCCCTGGGAAAGAGGCAAGTATGGATCGAACTATCAGTCATATAGTCAGTCCTCTTTCTGACTACAAAAAGAAAAGAGTTAAGCAAACAGCCTTTGCCAAAACAGCAAGCTAGCAATTTGCCTCAGCCACAGGTGGGTGTCTTTGCTGTGACCAAAGCTGGGTCCTCAAAGAATCATCTTTTACCCCCTGATACTGACAACCACTATGAACTAAGGATTAGCCATGCCCTCTGTGGCTGTTGGTGTCCCTTCAGTGGGTAAGGAACAGCCACTCTTGTTGGTCCTGGGAAAAGGGGCAGGGACATCTTCCCTGTTTAGTCAGAATGTTCAGCTCATCCCTGAGGAAGCTGCTGCTGCCATTAACTCCCTCCCCACCCACATTGGATTCACTTTTCATGTCAACAGAAACAGAAAATGAAAAAGGTATCCTGCACAAATTTCACTGGACAGGAGTAGTTTATTAGGTTTGGCTCAGGGTTTAATTCAGGCTACTGATCCTTCTTATAAGATTGTTTATGGTTAAAAAGGATACATCTTTACCTAAGGAGAGTCACAATTCTGAAGCTGGACAGGAAGATGCAAGTATTTCTCCACAGATTTCTGATTCAGATTCAGTGGAGGGTGTGGTATCTCATTCTCTCTGTGAAGATGTCTCTTTTTCTAAGACTATTTCCAGAATATGCCAGTGTTTTCAGTTGGAGAACACTTAATATTTTCTGAGGGACTGACACCTGTGAGCTCTTACAAATATAATTTCCAGAACTTCCCCCATTCCACTTATGCAGTAAGCTTTGGAAATGTTTTATGTCACTGCCTGCAATTTTCCTGACAGGCAGCCTGCTGCCTCTAAAAGGCAGATAGGTTATATGAATTCCTCAGTGTTTTAAATTTTTATACACTCATCCCAAACCTGACCCAACATCTATATCTTTAGTTAATCCTACGCTAAACATTTAGTTAATTCCAATCCTATACTTTTGACAAAGAATGGTAAAATTATTGATATGTATAAAAAAAAGTGTATACTTTTACAACTTTGATTTTTCAGAATTTTGAAGTGTCATGCTTAGATGTTAAAGTTTATTCTGACTAACTGTGAAAGAATAAGGAATGCATTTTCTGCAGTTTCTTCTTGTGAGGAAAAATCTGCTTTAAATGGTTTTGTTTCTTGCATTACACAGGTCACAACTCATTGTTTAAAATGTGTGTATGACTATGTTGATATTTCTTCCAGAGATATATCCACCGGTGCTGTTTTGAGGAGATATGCCTGCCTGCCTGCCTGCATTCTCAGAAACTCCCAGAAGATGTGAGTTTTTCTGGCACTGGTACTTCACTCCTTTTTGTTTCTGAGGAAAAAATAGAATGAACAGTCTCAAAAAAGTGCTTGTAAACATACAATTAAGAAGCAATTGCAAGGAGGTTCCAAAAAGAAGACTGTAAACCCACAAAACAAAGGGCAACTTAACAAGTCAGACTGACTATCTAAGGAAACATGTATCTCCCTTCCCAACCTGGAAGTCGATTTTCCCTTCCAGAAGGTATGAATCTCCACTTTGGCAGCAGATAGTTTTTGACAAATGGGCTCTGAAGATTAGGTTATAAATAGCAATGGAAGGAAAGTCTTCCTTTCCAGGAAGTAATTCCTCACCTACCAAACCAGCCTCCTCTATTTTCCGCTGTCCTCTCCCTGCTGTCTCAGGGAATACAAGAGGCAGTTCCTCTTTCCCAGTTTGGGAAAGTTTTTTCATTCAATGATTTTTTTTTGTGCCAAATAAAGAAAATGCCTGGAGATCAGTTCTTGATCTTTCTTTTCTAAACTAATCTGTAATAGTGCCAATGTTCAAAATACAGTCACTTCGCAATCTGTTACCTCTTCTTCCTCATTTTAGTTATTTTTTTGGTAACACCAGATTTAAAAGATATTTATGACATCCCTATTCATCTGGACCTCAGGCATTTCTTGAGGTTCCATTAGTCTGGATACATTATCAGTTCTTTGCCTTACCCTTTGGCCTATCCGCTGTACCATTAGACTTCACAAAGTGTCCAGCTCCAGGGTTTAGCTCAATGCAAGCCACAGGGTATCCACAGTTTTCCATATATAGATGACTTGTTTATCTTTAAAGGCCTTTTTAAAGTGTTAGGAGTTTCTCTCTTGAGTGAGAGATCTCTTACACCAAGTGGGATTCCAAGATAACATTCAAAAGTATTTTTTGACTCCATCACCCTGGATTGTGTTCCTGGGGCATCCACTAGACACTTCAGTTCAAAAAGTTTTTCTCCAACAGGAAAAAAAAAACAGATCTATATCTAGATCTAAAGCTATTTATAGGGTTTTTTACTCAGACATTGATCTCTGCAATACCTCAGGATTTTGGGGCTCTATCTAGGCTTCTCATGATACACCTGTCAGGACTCCAGACTAGAAAGATCCAATGGTAACTAAAGTCTCTATGGTCCCAGCACTGACAACCATTATCTTTTCAAATCCCAGTTCTAAGATCTGTTAGAACAGAAATCACTTGGTAGAGACAACAAACCAGGCCCACTCCCCCACACACCAAAATGGATAGTCACCACTTTGATTGGGGAGCAGTTTTAGAAAGGATAAAAGTGCTATGTGTTTGGGACACTAAGGATAGATGCCAGCATGTAATTATGAAAGAAATACATGCTCTAATCAAGGCACTCAACTCTCTGAATCGTCTTTGGTCCTCTGGACCTCAAAGTTGTTACAAACACTACCACAGTCATGTGGTACATCAGCAAGGAAGGGTAAACCACATCTTACCCTGATTGCAGAACAGCTATGTTAGCTTTGGATATAGCTTTATAGGACAGTCTCCCTATACAGAATCCCACATTCTGTCAGAACAAAAGTGTATAGCAAACATGCTGACCAGGACAAAGGCAGATCCACATGAATGGAAACTAAATCATGGGGTCTAACATGATTTGCTCCATCTATGGGGAGTTCCTCACATAGACCTCATTGCCTTCTCTTTGAACAATCAGCTGGCCAAATTCTGCTCCAGGACTCCATGCAAGTAGGCCTGGGAGGCAGATGCCTTTTCCATGCCTTGGATAGGAATTTTCCTGTATGCTTTCCATCCTTCCACTGACATCCAGGGAACTTCTGAAGATTCAGAAAGAATTCTGCAAGATCATTGTTGTGACTTTCTCTGGGCCCAGGCAACAGCAGTTCTCTCTTTTTTTTGGAAGTAGGCAGGGGCAATTACCATAATCATCTTCACAGAATGGATCTACTCACACAACAACAGGGGGGTTTAATATACCCCGACCCCAATCAACTTCAACTGAGTGCTTGGATGACAGGGTCTTAATTTCCTTTAGGCACTGTTTACTGAAGACATGCAGCAGGTACAAATGGAGACAAGAAAGCCTGATACTAGAAAAGCATATAATTGCAAATGGAAAAACGTTCTCTAGTTGGTGCCAACAGCATAACCAGTACTCTTTCAGTAATAGTGTTTCATCAAGTTTTACAATATTTGAGTGAGTTACTGTCCTATGGCCTTTATTACTCCTCCATCAAGCATCATTTGTCAACCATTTCAGCCTGTCTGCCCATCTTGCAATGCATCATGTGAAAATGTTTCAGAAATGGGTTTTGCAGAAGACACCTCCAAGTAAACCCATGGCTCCTCCTTGGGATCTTAATTTTGTGTCAGAGAAGTGAACACCTGCTCCATTTGAACCAGCTCATCAGGCTGAGATGAGGTTCTTAACATGGAAAACTGTTTTACTGATTACTCTCATCTCTGCATACTCCTCTGGTGAGTCAACCCTATCTCATTTTCCACAGAGACAGAGCTTCTTTGAGAAATAATCTTTCTTTTATATCTAAAGTGGTATCCAAGTTTACTTTAAGACAGACTAGCCTTCTCTTTGTTTTATTTCCTGAACCCAGAAATGAAGAAGAAAGGATACTCCATACTTTGGATGTCCACAGACAACTCCAGTACTACCTTGGAAGAACAAAGTCTTTCAGCGCTTTGGATCAGTTCTTCATTTCTTGGGAAAGGGAGGAGAAGGGACACACTATTTCTAAACAGCATATTTCCAAATGGTTGGCTCAGGCTATTTTACCTTTTGTTTTTTCTACCATAAAAAATATATATATATTCCTGGCAGAGTCAAGGCTCACTCTTCCAGGGCCTGGGCTTCATCTACAGCTTTTTGTAAAAGGTTGGATTCTTGAACTATTCCAGAAGGAGCAACTTGGTCCTCAGTACATACCTTTACATAACATTGCAAGCTTGATTAATTCTCTAGGTCTAGGTCAGGCATTGCTAGAATCGTTCTCCAGGTGCTCCTGAACCCTTCCCCTTACATCTCCCAAATGTAGCAAGCTAGGATAATCTGTCCATATAGCTAAGGTTATTGCAGTGATCAATACAGTCAATATAAACTTACCTAAAAGTAGATGTTTGAATGATCACTGTTGTTGCAATGGCTGTTGCCTCCCCTCCATCTCCCTTAGTTTTTTGTGTATGTTGTTTTGCCAAGATGTTTGTGATTGTGTGTTTACTCTGTGTGTGTGTGTGTGTGTGTGTGTGTGTGTGTGTGTGTGTGTGTGTGTGTGTATATATATATATATATATATATATATATATATATATATAATATATGTATATACACACACACACACACACACATATATATATATGTATATATATATATATATATATATATATATATATATTTTTTTTTTTTTTTACTCCTAGCAATAATTGTCTCAGGGCCGAGCCTCTTGCCCTTTCTCTTTCAGTTGGCATGAAAGTTCTGAAGGGCTTGGATCTCAAACCTATCTTTTTAGGTAGTTCAGCTCAATGAGCTTAAAGGTCTGTGTGTGTGGAAGTTGCCCTGAAGCTTTGAAAACTGGCCGTCTGTTATGTCCTTGTCAGGATAAACTCATATACCTAAGGCTACTGCAACACACCTTTTACACTTTATTCAGTACTTTACTCAACCTGAGAGGTAGTGAGCTAAATGTGTAATAAAGCAACAGTTAGTAGTTAGTACATAGCAGAATCAACATTATAAGTGCTCAGTTGAACGTACATGGCATATCAAGTGTTGTTAATAGTGTGCAAGGCAAATAGTATGGTACCCATAAATCTAATATATGTGACAGCACATCAATGTTTCTGACTGAAGAACATACAAATAAACTGAATACTAAGTCCTTAGAGCTTAAACTGTATTATGCCTGATAAACTGAGTTGATGCCAAAACTTATATTATGATACACAGCCAAGACAGACCTCTTATATTTTACTAACAGATTTTGCAACAAAGTAAAAAATAACTAAGGAAAATCCCCCAAATTAGGGACACATTTTAAATGTTGGCACTATTATCTTAGAAATTTTCAAAATGACTTCTAATTTTAGGAGGAATGGAACAAAACTTTAATCAGGGGGTATCTCTACAAAACAAGGACAGATGAGAGGTCTGAGTCAAAATGTCTATTTTATTATTACAGACTCATTTTAATCTTTAACCATGTAAGCCCATTAGACACAACTTTCTTTTGTCAGGGGTGACATGAGAGCCCTGTCTATATGAATAACTTGCTTTGAGTCACACAGCAGGCAAATCAAATTTGATGGAATCACACCTTAGAATACAGGATGCAGGTTGTTAACAGCCCATAGTCTTAATCCTCTGCACTGACAGAATGTTAAATTCTCAGGCTCACCTACTAACAATTTACAGCCACCAATCCACCTGCAAAATGTCTTTGGGATGTGGAAAGAAACTGAAGTACCTAGAAGAAACAACTAAGAGCTCAAGGGAAACATGGAGACTCTACAAAAAAATGTCTCCTAGATGAAAACCATACCAGAGAACCATTTGCTATGAGGAAAAGATGCTACTTATTTTGCCACTGTGCTGCACATTAACCCTCTGAAGGGTCATTTCCCAGAGGATCATATCAATATCAATCAAGTTTTTGCTCCCTACATATAAAGTGCCTCTGCATCCAAACTGGTTTAGCATATTCTTATGATATTGTCAGCAGGTTTTTACTGGTATAATTACATAGTAAATACCCTTAGATTCTGTACCCAGAATCCCTTAGATTCTGTACCCAGAATCAAAAGCAAATAAGCATCTGCATTTTCTGTTTTAAATTAAAAATAATTTCATGTAACTTTTATAAAACAGCATATAAAATTATCTGAATTAGACTGAAACAGTCCTTTTATGCCTTAATTTATAACAGAATCATCATTTTGCTTTTCATTAATTTTATATTACAGGATTGGAAGAAAACTGACAAGTTACATTTTTATTTTCAATTGACTGTTTTGCAAAGGTTGGAGCTTGTCTATGTCAGACGCCCATTCTGTTTAGAATTAACCCTACTTACAAATGTCAGTATTTCTATAATTCTTCAAAATGCTTAGAACATTTCAAAGATGATACATCTGGATGGTTATATTTATACAGCTTACTGTGTGTGAGAACAGTTGTTAGGGAAAGTGGACAGCAAAAATTCAAATATTTGTATGTCTTCAGAAATGTTGGAGACCACTTGAGCGAGTACTGACAAATGGAGACAAAATGACTGAAAGAACGGACTTACATATATCAAGTCTGAGATGCTATTTTTCAGAATACTGAGGTATGGTGATCTTAAAATTGGTATATATAAGCTTGAGGGGTGTAGGGGGCTTGCCCTCCACATAAGGGGGGATGCAGGTGGGGACTGTAGATTTTCGAGGTTTGCTCTTCTCCTGTGTTTCCTGTCTTTCTTCTTTTGCTTTTCAGCACTCGGCATTTTGAGTGCTGACATTTCAGTAGGAAGCCCTTCAAAACTAATGAAATGCTTGCATTTTGCAATAGCTGTTATTATAAAAATAGCTATTGCTTTTACAGAAAAATATTAATATTTTTAGTTCTGATTTCATAACAACATAGAAATAATATGAGTGAAATATATACCTGAGATTATCTTGAAAATGTTAAATGAGCATGTCTGATGTAAACCAAATGGAAAAACAGAACATTGAAAATGGTTGTATTTGATTATTGATGGTGCCTAACTATATAAGCCATATGTCTAAAATTGCTAGAAATATTCTAGTAGATTTATCGGGATGATGTGATATAACTCTAGGCTTTAGAGTGCACTTAGTTTGCTATTCCAGGTGTAAAGCTGCATGCACAAAATTTTTCTTCATATAAAGTACTCTACTACATATTAGTCTAAATTTGGAGAGAGATCACAAATATGGTAATAATAATAACAATAATAGCAATAATAATAATGATAAAAAATCATTGTTCATGGAAATATATCTGAATTTTAATTCAGACATAATGACAACTCCACAAAGAAAATCACATGCAAAATGTCAAAATCCATCTATGCCTGTCATTCCATCATTGTCAAATTTTGTGCAGCTAAATGCTGAATTTGACTGCAGTGCATGGCCCTCTTTTTCATTTGGAATTTTGTTGACACAAAGTTTGCTTGCCCATCCTGGTGCAGGCAGACCAATTGGCTTGCTGCATGGCTCACACCTAAGTGGTAGTAGGCATAGGCTGGCAGCTTTATGAACCTGTGTGCCTCAATGCTGCATCATCCCACTGTGGTAAGGAAATGGCATGTGTGGTTGCAAATATGCATTCTCTATGAACACCGTTTATGAAGATCACAAGCTGCTAACAGGAAAGGAGTTAGGTATGGGGAGCTTCCACATGATCATAGAAGATTAGCCACACCTACCTAACTCTCTCCTGCTAGCAGAATGAAATGGCTGAAACAGCTTTCATCTCAAATAAATAATGAATGGGCCATAAGACTCTTACCTTTGTTGGGGAATAACTGCCTCTCGCAAAGTAAGAAATGGGTCAAACTGGTAGTTAAGAAGAAATACTGAAGTGATGGCTGAAAGGAAAATGATTAAAAAGACTTAAAGGGATTGAAAACAAGATACTCAAATACAAAATGTATCCAAAACTGCTATACTATCCCTAGGGATGTCATTGCCACTCGGAGTTGAATTTCAGAGCAACGCATTGTCCCCCTCAGGACATCAAGTTTTACTGATCCCAGGTTTGGAACTATAAACTGCTAAAACAAGTGTAACACATAAGAGTTTTGCTTCTGATATAATAACATAGTAAAGAGGTACTCTGGACATGTGCTGCATTCAACTCCCTAAGCAGAAATTATAAATTCATGTCCAAAAGAAAATGAATATCCCATAACATGCCAGGATGTGACAATAAAGCAACTCTCTCTCTCTCTCTCTCTCTCTGTATGTCTGTTTTGCATACTTCTGAAATGTACTTAAAGAGGTTTGTTCCTTTACTACATAATTGTCTGTGGTCTATCTTTTCTTCTTACTTAAAGCACTGTTACCACTGTTTTATTCATTTTCCTGTATTTCTCACAATTAAGAAATGGAATGTTGTTCGTAGAATGTTTGTCATAGAAAAGATTTTCCACAATCTGCTAAATTCTGTTGGGAAGAAATGGAATATTATTACATTTTGTATACAAGGAGTAGAAAATTCCTTTCTGACAGAGATTTATTTAATATAACTGTCAGGGGAGACAGGGCAGCTCTCCTTGATGACAACATAAAGACAAATGGATACTTTTTTCTTAATATCAGCAAATCAATATTTCTAATTAACTCAAACACCAAAATGTCTTTTGGTTTTTCCCGGTTAGGGGTCACCACAGCAGATCAGTGGTCCACAGATTGATTGGCAGTGGTGTTTTTACAGTGTTGAGTTGCCAGCCTGACGCCCAACTTTCACAGAAGGCACAGACACACACACACACACACACACACACACACACACACACACACACACACACACACACACACACACACACACACACACACACACACACACACACACACACATGCCTTTAAAACTCACTCAGCCATAGGGAGAACATGCAGACTCCACATAGAAGGAGCTCCAGCCAAGAATTGAACCGGGGAAACTCTAGTCGTGAGTATGATAATCATAGAAATGATACCTAATTATTTTAATTCAGTCCTTATTTGTTTGAGTTGTAATTTTAGGTTTCAGAAATATTGCATACTTTGTTAAATTCAGAACTTCAAATTTTGACTGCATGAGCACTGATGGAATATAAAGCTGGTAAGAGGACTGGTTTGTTTGTTTGTTTATTTATTTATTTATTTATTTATGTATTTGTTTATTTGATTGATTGCTAGAATATAAGATGGTGTCAGGACTATTATGAAATGGTTCAGTTTAGGAGCAGGATGGCTGTGGCGTTTATTAGTGGCTAACAAAGTCACATGCTATGATGTGTTACTTTATCCAATGACATCTCCATATTTTGGATGCGATATAGCTCTTGACCTTTTTTCACCAAATGGGGGAAACAATATGTGATGACTTTTATAAAAAAAAAATTCAGTGTGACATCAGAAGTAAAAAAAAACACAATAGAATTAAATTAACCATTGTTAGAAATGTCTGTAGATTATACAACATCATACGTCATTATGCACTTCCTGTTTTAAAAGGTCATAGTGTAGTACATTGTTTATTTACTAAGGAGGTAATCACATATAAAATGTGGCACATGCAACAATGTGTAACCGTTCAGAGGTACCACTAAATCACCAATGTCTATTAAAAATGAAGAGCACGACAATTATTTTAAATAGACTGATATATTCTGGCCAGATGCCTGAAGGGTAGCAGGTATATGGGGTTCTTTTTTCAGACGGGATCGAACATGTGGAAATCCTTCAGTGCAATTTCAAGAGCCAACATGTAATTGGATCTGTGGTAAGCAGTGGTCTACTACTGATGAAGCTGTGCATTAGAAATGTAGGCAGCATACTAAGCCTTGTACTAGTCACTGCCTACTTCACACGTATCCGCCAGCATTGCTTTCTCCCACACACATTGCTACTGTATGTGGCAGAAGTGCTGCACTTGTTTATAAGTTTCTGTGTATGGCATGTGATGGGAACAGTCCTAATGCACTAGTCTAATAATGAACAACAGAGTTAGGAAATCACACGTTTATAGGTTCTTACTATGCTATTGACCCTAGAGGATTTTTAATAGCTTAACCATGCATTTCCATGAAGTTTTTTGCCTTTGAATTTAAACACAAAATAACCCAAAGAAGCAAAATATTTAACAGCTATCCCTTTCCATAAGGGACAAAGGTACTATTCCATTTATGAATTTGCAAATTCCTATCCATTTTTCCAGATATTGTTTGAGCAGAGTAAAATAAGTACTTTGTTTTGTGTGGTGAGAAAGATAATGTCAAAGAAGTGGAATTCCTTGTGATATCTGTCCCTCTAACATGTTATATGTATGCTGCAGAAGCGATTATGATATCTTGAGTGGGTGTTTATGCCAACTTTAAATTTGTTGATGTGCAGTAGGTCTGTGAGGATAGGATCAGTTGAGGCCATGCATGCAAGGCAGAGATACCCTTCAGCAGCCTGTATGATACCAAGAACATGGACAAGGCTTTGAAATGCTTAGTGTAATTCTTACGATTTAGGCCTTTGATTTTCTTGGTGAAAAAAGTACTGTGGACTTTCAAGTCATGTCAGTTGTTTGGTTAGGTATATGCCAAAGGAGTCATCATACTCAATAATTGGCCCAGTAAGTGGTGAACACAGTGGAACAATAGCATCCCTGGATGTATACACCATACCCTTATTAATAAGCTGTGCAATGAAAAAGGATGCTCTTACAATAGTGAGCAAAGGGCAGTAGATACACAGGATCCCAGGTCTCTCACTAACAGATCAATTATCAGGGCTGTGTTATCAACATGATAGTTGCACAGGATGTTATGCTTGCCAGAGGATACTATTGTACATTTTTTGACACTAAGTTTCAATCTATGGTTTCACATCAGTTATTTTTTTGGGAAAGACCCTCTCAGAGGATGTTGCCGCCCTATGGACAATTAATAACAGCACCTAATTTGCATTCATCAGCAACTTGGTTAGCCATAAGCCCTTAACAATGGCTTTGACCTTTGTGAAGCAAATGCCAAAGAGGAGTGACCCAGGACAGAGCCCTGGGGTAAAGCACTAGTGATGGATCTTTTGGAGGAGATAGAGTTGCCCACCCCCATTTCTTAGGTTCCATTTCTGAGCCACTTTGCTAAACACCAAGTCACACAGAGACTGATAATTAGAGGGGGGAGAGTTTATTACCAATACCTAAGGGTGGAATGGTAGTAAATACCTTAGTAAGATCTAGATATGCATCATGTACTAATTTTCCCTCATCTGATGTTTCAGATGAGTATGCAGGATCTGACCTTAACAAAACTGAACTGTCTTGAGTCAGTTGTTTGTAGGTTATCCTTGTTTGTTAACTCCATAATAATGATCCTTTCCACACCCTTACAGATAAGGCTCATCAGACATATGAGAACCCCCCCCCACCCTTGTACAGGCATATAGTCTGTTTGGAAGCTGATACTGAATACTTTTGCAGAGGGTTGGACAGGTCCTGTTTCAGGTTAGCTAGCAGGCATCTTGTTATGCTGACTAGCCCCATAGAAGCAATGCTCTTGGCCTTGGATAGTTGCATGAGGACTTGTTATTGAGAGTTTTAGGGCTGGGCATAGATGCTGTTTTGTGGTCTGGGAACATTGTGGAAAATAGAGGTGAGGTTTGAGGTATATTTATCCACTACCAGACTGGCTATCTCTTCTGGGTTTGAGTAGGTGGCATCATTTACAATTAGCACTGTACAGTGCAGGCCAATGTTTGTGAGGTTTCTAATATAGTTAATGAAAGCTTTTTGGTTATCTTTCACCTTGGTGGATATTCTTACCTCATATCTGTTTTTTCTTGATTTGATCAGGGTCTAGAGTTCTTTGTTTAGTTTAGCAAGTACATTTTTAGCTTCTTGAGAGTTAGATTTATTTTGGATGCAATGAGTTTTTTTTCTTTTGTTACAGAGCCTGTTTGTATTAGGCTTCCACCATAGGGATTTATTACTGAATTTGGCATTGTATATACTCTTGAGGAGGACAGAAGCATCTGTGCAGTTATTTAGATGTGCACAGAATTTAGCTATTGAAGATTCTGCATAAGCAATGGGGTCATTATGGTGGCTGGGACTTCTGAATTTTGTGAGGTTGCTCAGTTTTGATAAATTGGCCTTTGCATATCCTCAGAATAATGAGTAACTGAAGGATGCTTCAGGCTTTAGTTTTATGGTGAATGTGACTGACTTGTGGTCTGATAAGACCAGGAAAGAGGTTACAATTGTTGTGGAGCAGAGCTGTCTCACAATGGTGAGGACCAAGTCCAGACTTTTATTACTCTTGATTGAGGTGTAGACTATCTGGTCCAGAGAATTTGCATTGATGAAGTCCAGAAATCTCTGTGCATAAATATCTGCGGATTTATAAATCTCCTAATTTATGGAGGGAGAGATGAAGTCTCCTAGGAAAATGGAACTTGGTTTAATTCAAAGGGACTCTATTCTGGTTATGTATTTTTGACTAACGCATTTGCAAAACATTACTGGAATCTACTAATGCTTTAAGAAAATAAGTGCTTTAGTAAATCTTGTTTGTTGGTATGGTAGATGAGGTATAGGTTCTGAGCAGATATACTTTATAATCTTGAAAATCAATTGCTAAAGTTTCACCAACTTGCTTGCTAATTTCTCATTTTGCTGTATACATGCAGTTGGCAATAACATGTTTTGTGTGTGTGTGTGTGGGGGGGGGGTTACCCCTTGCACAATCTCCAAACTTGGTGTCTCTGCCTCCACATCCCTGGACTATAACTATACTGTCTCTGAGGTCACTATAGAGTATATTTATAGACAAAGTGTGTATCACAGTGCAGCTACCAAAAATGAGTGTGAGCAGTTGAAAATTGAGTACTTAATAAAACAACTGGGTCTATATCACATCACCGAATCACAATTAAGCAAATGCCTCTTCTGCGAACACCTATTCAGCAAACAAATATTCATCAAACTAACTTTTCAGGGAGAAGTTTCCTAGAGCAAACTGACGGTAGTGTGCCCTAGCAACCGTAAACAAAACCATAAAACTTAACACCTATGCAAGTTGGGGGCTGTGCCCCCACACCTCCCCTAACTACATATATCAACTTCGAGATGACACTACAGTGGGGAAAAGGGCAAAGTCCAGATGTTAGGCAACCATTGGTTTGGCCTAAGAAACCTTTTGCTGAAAACTTAGTTTGATGGACAGTATGTTCAAATAATAGGGGGTTGACAAAGAAGCATTCACTTAATTATGATTCCATGACTTAATATAGACCCAAGATAACCAGCATATCGCTGATGAGACTTCCCTTTACTGAAGGAATGGTTATCTTAAAATGAGACAATTATCAACTAGATAGTATTGCATAATACGAAGTTTACCAAACAACCGTTTTTGCTGTTATATCTAAAGTGACTTTTAAAACAGCAACAGAAAATATTCAATCCTTCTACTATTACCACTTAGCAATGCATTTTAGAAGCCTGGAATTAGGCCTTAGCTGAATTTCTCTTAAGATGCTGGTGTAACCTTTGTGAAAATAGTGTCATTTTATTTTATTCTCCTCTTAATGCATTCCTGGGCATGCAAAGGAGAGAGGTGAGGGTTATTATTAACCCTTATTTCTTGGAGTCAGACAGTTGTTTAGGAAGCAGATTGCACATTCTGTGTGTTTATTCAGTATGGATTATTAACTATTCATAATATGTATTCAAACATAAATAAATAGATTAAAAAAAAACATTTAAACCAGAACATAATCTGTGGACAATGCATTTTGTGGCAGTAGGCTATAGTTAGATGGGGACGTGTCTGATATCCAAAAGATTTGGTGAAATGAATTCACAGAGTCCTGTTTCATCATATGTAAAACAAGACAAACAACATGCTTCCTCATCCCAAAGGTTCATGCAAATAATTAGACAACTACAGCGTCAGCAGGGAATTGAGTGTTACCTCTTACAAAACTGCATTTTTCGTAGATCAGCACATCATTCGTGTCTAGTAATCATCCTGCTGTAGGATGCAAGTCAAAGTTACAAGGCGAAGCACCGCAGAAGTATGTGTAGTAAACATAATGTTCCTTCAAAGCTTACATCATGTGTCTGTCCTTCATACTGCAGTTACACTGTGGACAATCCAGTAAACTTCTCAAGACATGATGAGAAACTTAGGCTTGAGGTAAACTTTGAAGCCACCTCAATAAGAAAACTGACAGTCCAGAAAAAGTCATTCTTTGTAATCTTAATATTGCACTAATGAAATGTTAAGCAACTGAAATGCACTTTAATAAGTCGGCCATTTCTTCAGTAATCAGCCTACTTATTTCTTCAATAAATAAGCTCTATCTGTGAAATAGTAAGTAATAATAGGATAGCCCTAAAATCCTGGAAAAGGTAGAATTGTGTCATATGGTACAATGAAACCAAGAAGGCCTGCTGCATCTTTGCCAGGCAAAACACTCAAAATATCTCATGAAATGCTGTAGTATTTCACATTTAAGCTGGTACACAAGTGACCCTGTCAGAATCACAAAGAGGTTTGTTTCATTTTTTTTTTTTTTGATAACACTGTACAACCATAACCCTTTCCGTTTGCAGAAATATCCATTTCAGAGTACAGGAAACCAAAGAATGACTGATAAAAGCCTTCCATCATGTCTCTATTGTGAAGGCAATCTCCCTAAATGGACTAGAAAAAGAGAGCCCACACTTATTATATTTCTCTAACCACCTTAATGTGTATTTGCTTTTACTGCTGCTGGAAATGCCACGGTAGTTGGTCTGCAATTAGAAGGCCGTAGACAGCAGGTTTTCAGGAAATGCACTCCTGGAGATAATGTCTTGCTGCTAGGCCTGTGGCTTTCTGCTTTCGAAAATACAGTGTGTGTGACTTGTGCTAAGCTATTACATTTGACTGATGTAGGTCTTTGGGAACATTTGCTGCAATTATTGTACACTTGATGTATATTAATGCAGTTGTGTAAGAAAATGCAGACACATTCTAGCAGGCTGTGCAAAAATGTCTGGCTCACCTCCAAATACATGAGGTTCAGAATTCTTTTGAATGGCCACTGTTAAATCAGATTTATACTCCAGAGCCTGTATAATATGATGAAAGCTTCCATCTGATGCAGGATTTTCTTTATATTACCTGACTCATTCTGTAGAGTTTCTCTCAATGCACGGAAGCCTTTCTAAACATGGTTATATATAACTCTCCTTGTGGCTGTTTGATAGATGATGCAACAGTCTTTCACTTGGTTGATGTTTAATTCTGTATCTTAATATATCCCTTAACTGCTATGATTTAGGCATATCATTATGATTTTTGACCCCAAAGTTTGCCTTGCTCCTCCTAGATTTACTAATTTTACTCTGATTATCCTCATAATCGTAAACCAGCTCAAACATGCATAAATTATTAAATAACTGAAATAAACCTATACAAATCTATAAATCTATAATCAAATGGGATAGGTTATTTCAAGCACAGAGAGGGAAATTGGCTAGGCTTAAAATTGTCTGCAAGGAAAGCTAGCCTAGTACTTACCTATTAACCTATGAACCTACAAAGATCCTTTACGAATAACTGTAACAGATCTGATTAATGATCTTTTAGTCCAAAAAATAAGAAAGCGCTACGTTTGTTTGTTTTTTACCTCAGCCATGACTTTTTAAGGGGAGTGTTACGATTTTTAACATTAAAGGTGGAGTGGTAAGTACCTTAACATGAACTCCAAAGAGGCAGTTCGGACAATAAGCCAAGCTCCAAGTCTAAAAATCCACAGTTGTAGGTGTGTGTCCAATAGTTGCAATCTCAATGCCATAGCGGTGAAATGAGACTGTAAGCACCAGGTGGGAGGGGACTGTTATTCACTGTATCATTTTCTCAGTTATAAAAGTTGCAAAGAGCTTTTGTCTCCTAAAATATGCACTGATGATTTCAGCGGGTTTCTAAACTGTGTATAAGCAGATCAGCATGTCTACCAGCTGATGCAGAGGGTTAAGGCTGTGGGTTTAGCTCCTGTGGTACAGGGTTTGATTCCTTCAATCTTTATTGCCTGCTATGTGTCCTTGAGCAAATCATTGCTTGCAGGTGTCCCCTGAAAAGGGGTTGTGTGTCCAGTTGTCCTACCTGGTTAACAAACATGTATTATTATTATTATTATTATGGCATGCAGGACATGAAATGTTTCTGTTGCCAGACACAATTTATAAAGTATTAAATTATACTGTATGCACACACACACACACATATATATATATATATATATATATATATATATATATATATATATATATATATATATATATACATACATACATACATATATATATATATATATATATATATATATATATATATATATATTTTTTTTTTTTTTTTTTTTTTTTTTTTTCTTGGAATGCAGAAAATGTCTAGTGGATAGTAGAGTTTCCCCTGTAGTGGTCTTCACTGTTGTCTTGGGATTTTTTTTTTTAATAATCAGAAAACTCAGGGACAAAAGAGCCTAAAACTGCAAGTGCTGAAACACTTACTTTGATCAGCCCAGCCATTCACAAGTTCCTTATATTTTGCTCATCATGGCACTTTTGGAGTTCTATGCATAGTTCTGAAATCACAGTAAATCAGTGTTCCTGATATGTGCTTGAATGTTAAAAAGTAAAACAAAAAACAAAAGATAAATAGATAAAACCATTCACTCTTGCTTGCCAGCTCATACCCTGTGCTTCTCTGTACCTGATCAGCAGTCCACAGTAACGCAAGAAGCTAATTTCAGCTAATTCTCAGTTCTTTACATCTGCCTTCAATAGCCTTAGCTGGGCTTCAGATCAATTTTGCAACCGTAGGTAAAAATGATGCATATGTTTGGTGGCATGCACACTTATGAAACCGTTTGTATATCATCCTTACGTTCTCCATAGTTTGCACTGAAATATCTGGCAGTTGGGGGTGGGCATTCAGGAATAGGAATTCTCAGCAAATCATGCAAGATAGTATAGTCTTGATATATCACTGACCTGAAGAAGCTTGTATGTTTCTTGAAAGAAGAATGTGTACCTGGAGGAGGTGGTAGCAGCAGCACTGTTCAATGCATACATTGCATACTGCCATGAGCGTAGGTTTCAAATAGTCCAAAGGTAAAAAGAACTGCCTTTGGAAAACTAACTCGCTACTCAGTGTGAGCCTTGTGAAGTACAGTTTATGAGCTAAGGCAGTACACAGTCTCAACTAATGAAACACAGCAGCTCTAATCAGCCAAGATCTGCCTTTGATACAAAAAAAAGAATATTCAGATAGCTTGATATATGTGGTACAGCTTCAGCTGCACTGTGTGTTTGTTTCCTTGTTGTCTAATCATCGGAGAATATCGGGTATAAATCTCATGCCCAGAAGTAGTTATTATAACTAAGCCACCAAAAGTACTGCGATATTAAGTCACATACCTCCCACAGGACAGCCAGAAAGGCAGATTCCTTTGAGCTCGTATCTGTAACAGGAAGTGGAATGTACATAAAAGCACTAATATAAATGGGGAAAAAATGTTTTTGAATTCTGTAGTTCAAGGAAAGAACTCTTCCTTTCCTGCGTGACTGAACACAAAGCCAAGATAGTATAAAAACTCCAGATGTCGCAATCAACAAGCAAGATATGTTACCCTGACTTCAGACTAGGGAGTTGCCCTATATTTAGCAACACAGTATTGGACTGAACAGAGAAAGGAAGTCCCAAAGTAATATTAATTAACTGTCAACCATTTATTTTTATTGTAAGAAAATAATTCATAGAGGTATAATTGGCAGAGCATCTGTGTCCTGCTGTTACCCAGTTACCACACAACTGCAGAGTCACAGGGGACCTGTGGAATAGGCCTTGCAGGAGTCATCTTATGACATTCCTTCTTTTTTACAGGATTTACAAATTAGAAATATCATTTCAGTGCCTTTCTAATAAAAAAGGGAAAACATGCATAGATGGTTAATTTTTCAGTAAATGACAAGTTTGCAGGCATGTATGTTTCAAAACCTGTGACCTAGGGTTGCCACCTTTTCAAATGCCCAAAGTGGGACATTTTTTGTGGAAATGTCAGATCTTGCAAGGCAAAACATACCCACGGCCAGTACAAAGGACAGGAATTCACTTTTTTGCCAGAATAAAAGCTTATTCTTGTAGCATTTGAGTTGCTTATTCTGTTTATTATAATATTTAGGTGTTTCAGATATAAAATAACTGTTTTATGCAACTATTAAAGAAAATATAGGAAATATTTTTGTCCTAAAATCTCAGAACATTTGCTATTTTTTCAATTTTTTTGCAGGACACAACTGCCCAAAGAGGGGCTGTCCCTCACAAAGTGGGACAGGTGGTAACCCTACTGTGACCTTGTGATCCATTTAAAGCTTGTAATTACATACCTCATCACCTTTTTAATCCATATCCTGCCAAAAACTGTAAATGTCATCTTACTTTGTCTAAAAGTCTGTTCTCCCAGTAATACATCCCACATAAATAGCCATTGTGACCAATTTTATTCGTAGCACAACCATAACATGTAACTTTCCACCAATACTGCTCTGGCAAACTGCCAACCACCTGACTCTCCTGAGAATTAAGTATTCCTTCAGCGAATGGCATAACCCCGTTGATGGTCACAGGCCCTGGGACACAAGATTTTGCATCCAAACTCAAGTCTTTCCGACAGCTTTCTACTACTTGCATTTCCCTGTAGGTAACACACTGAAGTAAAATGTACTTTATGAGTAATGCAGTGTCAATTAACTGAAGCCCTCACAAATCAAGAAATTATCTTGGAATTGTCATCTGACAATGTGCAGTTATTATTGCACTTCAAGAAAACAACTAATTTCTAGAAGAATGTGAGTTCTCACTCTCCTGTAGGTGACATACAATGAGCCTATAAATAACATAAAGCAATCCATTCTAATATGGACTAGTACAGATAAAATCCATGTGGGCTTTGTGGGACGTCTAAGATTAACATAAGCTTGGCAATGATAAGAAGACGGTAGGAGTACACAAACATCAAATGAAGACTATAGCTGCTTGATACTCAGCTTGGTTCTAGGCTGAACTCCCTTTAACATCTCTATCCCTGAAATTGCAAAGGAGCTGCAGGAAGAAGTATGTGGCCTCCCATGTGACACAGTACTTATATAGCAGGTAAAGCGGACAAGAATAGAAGAAACGTACCAAAATCAGCTTAGTGGTTAAGGGTGGCATCTTAGTTGCAATGTACAAAAATTCAGAATAACACACACAGGTAAAAATAGGCCAAAAGAACATATAGGGAGAGGGACACGTTACAAACAGGAATTGAACCTTTCAGTCACTGAGAAAAAGGCAATAAGAAAAGTTGAGGGATTCAGATTTTACATTTTCTAATGATGTACATCTCCAGTGGTAACAAGCAGAAAGCTAGTGGCATTACAGGCTGAGGACATTACACATTTAGAAGCAGGTTAGCAGAAAAGGAGCTGTACTGAGGAGGGCAGTCGTCTTGGTTAGGGGCATTAGTATGCAGAATCAACATAGGCTACACAGCAGTGCTGTGTTATGCATTTCACTGCAATGGAAGTGCTGCTGCTAAGCTAATGGAGTGCCTTAAAGACTTTTCTCTAGATTCTGAAGCTAATGGAGTGCCTTAAGGGTTTTTCTCTACATTCTGAAGCTAATGGAGTGACATAAGGGCATTTCTCTACATTCTGAAGCTAATGGAGTGACATAAGGGCATTTTTCTACATTCTGAAGCTAATGGAGTGCCCTAAAGGCTTTCTCTATATTCTGAAGCTAACGGAGTGCCTTCAAGAACTTTCTCTACATTTTGAAGGTAATTGAGTGCCTTAAGGGCTTTTCTCTACATTCTGAAGCTAATAGAGTGCCTTAAGGGCTTTTCTCTACATTCTGAAGCTAATGGAGTGTATTAAGGGCTTTTCTCTACATTCTGGGCTGACAATGGCTGTATAAGCATGGAAGCATCCTGACTGTTCAGTTTAGTACAACCAAATTCCTACCACCATCCAATGATATGCTGACTGTCAAATGGTTTAGAGAAATGGTTACACCATTTTATAATCTTACAACTACTTAATGTTAAAGCCATAATAAATCTCACTAGGTGATACTGAGAGGTAACTGCTAGTCTTCATCTTTGTATTGCTGAAGCATGAGGAATTGCCCCCCTCCCCGAAACATACATATATATAAATGTACAAAGACACACACACACACACACACACACACACACACACACACACACACACACACACACACACACACACACACACACACATACATTCACTTATGTTTGCTTCCTGTAACCCCTTTTTTTACAAAATTGATTTTAACTTGCTCATACCTAATCAGCTCATTCATTTTAATACTATTTTAGCTTGCTATTGCACTGGTTAATGAATCTGAAACTCAATACATTAAATAAGTTGTTTAATACCTTACTTATACTTTAATTCTTTCAACTATAGTTAAAGCAATATAACTTTATTAGTGTAATGTTGACACCAGTTTGTATATCACAGAAATTCATATTTAAACCGTGAGGTGTATGGGAATGGAATTCCAAATAAAGAGCCATACATAATTTACATTTATTTTAAGAAAGTATGCTGAAGTTATGCTCTAGCTGTAGGGGGGACACTATCAAGTAACTACAACCAAATTTATTACTATGGAATAAATAAGACACATCAAGAGGGTTATCATCCTTAGTTTCAGTTTTTATATATATATATATATATAGATAAATAACTCAACGATCAATAGAACATGTACATGTTACCCCTATCCATGAGGGACAAGGGTGCTAAACCAGGGGGTGAATTAGTGGTTGTCCATTATTTTGTCCAGATGACATTTGAATAGTGTAAGAGAAGCACTTTCCTTTATATGGACAGGAGGATGAGTCCAAAGAAGTGGTATCCTTTGTGATACCTATCTATCCCTCCATGATAACTATGTCCCTCCACAATTCCTATCTACCCCTCCATGATAACTATCTATCTCACTAGGATATCTATCCCTCCACAATAACTATCTAGTCCTCCAGGAAACCTATCTATCCCTCCAACATGTTCTATTTATGTTTCAAATGAAATTTAGATCTCTTGAGAAGATGCTTCTGCCCTCACTTGTTTTGCAAATGTGTTAGTCTGACAGGATAGGGTCTGTTGAGGCTGCGTACATAAGGCAGGAACTGTCCCTCAATAGCCGATATGACAACAAAAGGATGGACGAAGATTTGAGATGGTCTACATTGTTTTTATGATTTAGGCCCTTGCTTTTCTTAGGAAGAAAGCATAATGGGTGTTCAAGCTGGGTCAAATGTGTAGACAGATACAAACTGAAGGGGGCATTATACTCAATGATTGGCCTGATGAGTGCAGAATATAGTGGAATGATCACATTCCTGGACCTAGTTGTCATAGAAATAAGCTGTAGAATGAGAACACATTGTTTTACAATAGTGGATATATGGTAATCAAGGAACAGTTAATTGTTTACATATCTTCCAGGTCCCTAACTACCAAATCAATTTTCAGAGGTCTTCTGTCAATGTAATCGTTACAAGGGATGTCTTACTTGCTGAAAGACACTATTATGCATATCTTGGCGTTCAGTTTTAGTCCATGATTATGACACTAGCTACTGGTTTGGGAAAGAACTTCTTAGAAGATCTTTGTGCTCTCTGGGGACTTTATGATGGCTCCACATTTACAGTTATCTGCAAACCTGGTCAGCCATAAACTGTTACTGGAAGTTTTGACCTCTGAGAAGTTAATGCCAAAGAGGAGTGGCCCAAGTACTGAACCTCGGGGTACACCGCTAGTGACAGGTCTCTTGTAAGAGGTTGAACAGCCAACTCTAAATTCCTGGGTTCTATCTGTGAGCCAAATTGCTATCCAATGAGTTATACAGGGATTCACATGTAGCTGTAATAGATTATCTACGATATTTGAGTTTGGGAAGGTGTTGAATACCTTTGCGAAGTCTAAATTTGTAGTGTTTACTGATTTGCTCTCATCTATTGCTTCAGTAACCTTCTCAAAGAAGTGAACCATGTTAAGTAGGAAGGATCTGTCTGTAACAAATCTGAATTGGCTTAGGTTGAGAGTTTGTAAGTTACCTATTGCCCTTATTTATGAATTCCATAATGATCCTTTCCACAGACTTACAGATGAGGCTGGTCAGTTGATGACACACCTTTTCTGCACGGGAATGACATTTGCTATCCTCCATCTGTCTGGTACAAAACCTGTCTGGAGGCTGACAGTGAATTGCCTCTGTAAGCGGTCTAACTGGTCCTGTTTCAGGCTGGTCTGTAAGTAGCCCATTATGTTTTATGGCCTCAAAGAAACAGTGTTCTTGGCCTTACATCATGCCTTGAGGACTTATTCATGGTAGATTTGAAGGGAAGTGTAGATGTGGGTATGATGTCTGGGAATTTAGGAGGGGAGAAGGGGATGAAGTTAAATTTACCGACAAGTAGATTGACTATGTCCTTTGTTTTTGAGTATGTGACATAATTTGCTGTTAACTTTGCACAGTGCTGCATATTGTTTCTAACATAGTTAAAGAAGGCTTTGTGGTTGCTTTTTGCCTAGGTGGCAGTTTTTACCTCATCTGGCTTTGGTTGATTTGATCAGAGTCCAGTATTGAGAAATGTTTGGAGACAGAGTTACCTGAAGGGATATACCTATTAATTTCTTTGCTCAAGAATTCAGGTCAAAGCCAAAAATAATGGGGATACAGTAACAAATAAAGTAACAGGTTTTATAGCAGCAGCATGCACTTTTTGAAACTATCTTCTACTTCTTCTTCTTTCGGCTTTTCCAGGTTAGGGGTCACCACAGTGGATCACCTGTCCACTCATGATTTGCAGTGGAGTTTTACGGTGTCGAGTTGCCAGCCCAGCGCCCAACCTTCCACAGAAGGCACACACATGCATACACTCACACCTAGGGCCAATTTAGAGTGTCCAAACCACCTACAGCATGTCTTTGGGATGTAGGAGGAAACCGGAGCACCCAGAGGAAATCCACGTGACCACAGGGAGGACATGCAGACTCCACACAGAAGGCACCCCAGCCAAGGATCGAACCGGAGAACCTCTTGTTGTGAGGCGGCAATGCTAAGCACTGCAGCCACCCTACATTTGAAACTATAATGTCTAGCATTATTGATAGACTTAATCCTCAGTGATTTCCAGAAAAAAAATGTAGGCAAAGGGAAAAATATGAAGCATGCAAAATCAAGGACATTTGAGAGGTATAAAGCAGACATCCTAAAACCTACTTAGATGAATTTTAGATATTTATAAATCACACATATATAGCAACACTGTGTAGCTATTATTCTCAAGTTTGTTATCACTAAATAAGGCAATTTAGAAATGTTAGACTTTTCAACATATTTTCACTTAGAAGCAGCTGTAATATTCTAAAATATACACTCAGTTTTAAAAATATTGACTTAAAAGTATTTTACTTTATTAAAAGCATTTTCTTCCATTTGGAGGGGATATGAATTCATACACCCCCAAACTGTATTTTTGGAAAACTTATTATACAATTATTGCTAAGAGCCTGCAACAAAATTTAACTGTGTAATACTCACAAGATACATTTGTCCCTTACCAGAGATAACCCAGGAGCATTGTCTGGTTAACTGATTTCCTCAGACAGACTTAGTATTCAAATGCAGACTGAGGAAAGACTATGAGGCAAGTCTATCAGCAGCGTGCTGTTTTAACCTTCTCTGCTTTACATTCAGTTTTTTTTAATATAACATTTATTTATAAATTCACAAATTTTAAATGAATAAGAAAATGATTGTCACGGTGCCATTGGTGGAACTCTGCCTTATGAATAGTTGTACTGCCATTACACCATTCTCTTGTGAAATGTAAATTAACATATTTGCAAAAACCTTCACAAACAACTCAAAATAATTTTTTGTTCTGAACTTATAGAGGTATTTAATTGATTTAGCTCTCATTGGTCAGTTTATTTATGATGTTTGCTATATGTCTAAGTGTATAATGATGTTTCATTCTGATAATGTCTACACACACGTTTTATATCTGGGTAAATGTATTAATGAACATATGGCCAATATCTAAAAGGGAGATTTGACTATGCATCATTTAAGCATGTCATTTCTATAATTGGTTTAAAAATATTTTTTATATTGGAGAAAGTTAATAGATGAAGTTAATAGGTGGAGATTAGGAGATTTTTTTTATTTATTTATTGACATTCGATTACCAGGAAAGTCTGACTGGGTAGGAGGACCCCATTTTCAGAGGAGATCCGGGGAGAAACACTCCAAAGTATAACAAAACATTTTAAGAATAATAGTTTTGTAGACATTAAAAATAACACAAAAAATAAACATAGTTTAAATAATTATAACAAATTGGACATAATATGAAAACATTGGTTAAGACTAGATACAACTTGTATGACAATGATTTAACAGTTAGAGAAATGTCAGCCTGTTTACGGTGAAATGAATGGTTAGTTGGCAAAATACAAAGAGGAAGTAGAATATGAAGTGACAGAAAAGTAGGCTTATGGTATATTTAGAGAGAAAGCCAGGAGATAGAAACTAATAGAAGTAAGGACGTGAGTGAAGAAGGGAGAATAAGGAGATGAAAGATAAGAATATGTATTTCTCCACATTTAGGGATACATTTTATCCTGGTGTTGAGCAAGAACAGAGTCAGATTTGGCTAAGAAGTCTTTCAATATGGTTTTAAAGGATGGGAGGGAGGGTATTCACCTGATGGATACAGATAAAGAGTTCCAGGCCTTAGCAAAATGTGAAGAGTACAGACAATACTCGACACATTTGATAGGCTTGTGGACAGACAGGAGTTTTTGGTCAATGGATTGTAATAACCGACTAGGAACATAGTTGTGTAGAATGTTATTTAGTACTAGAGAAGCAGATGGAATCTGGATAATTTTACAGGTGGTAAAAAGCTGTGCATATGTTAATGTATGGGGTAGTTCTTTTGAGTGCTATATAGTGGTGGGTTCTGGATGGCTTATTTGCTTCAAATTTAGTGACTTTGTTATAGCATTGTTAAAGTACTGATTTTTGTAATGCCTAAAGATAAGGATGGGAGCACCATAAAGAAGTGTGGTGAGGAGATAAGTAGTGGCAAGTGTAGCTTTAGTTGTGTTGGTGAGAAAGTTTTTGGCATCCCTATTTTTTGATGAGTTTTTCTTGTGCAATTTTGTATATGCAAGTTGAATTTATGATTATCATCCACTATCATCGCTATTAATTTACTATGACAAGTGACTGCAGTAGTTGTATTATCAAACCAGAGGGCTTTACATTTTGTTTTTTCATGGGTGAGGGATTTGGGGAAAAAGTAGTAATTTTTTTTTTTTTTGGCATGGCATATTTCAGTTGCTGATAATGCTTCCTGGGTAATTTTTTGGATGTGTGCCACATTGTCAAATGTGCAAATGTGTGTGGAGTCATCTGTATACTGTATTAGGATGCCCTGCTGTGTAGACTTGTGGAGGATGTTGGTAAGAATGTCAAAGAGGTGGGGACCAGGGATAGAGCTTTGTGGTACACCAGTGGTGACTGGGAGGTACAGCGAGAGGGTGGAGTGCCATTTTCCTGACTGATACGTGTTGAATTGGTAGCTTTTGTACCATACAGGGTGGGCTGAGAGACCTGTAATGAGGACATTTGAAGGAGAAGTTTGCTGTGACAAACTGTGTTGAAGGCTTTAAACAAGTTTAGAAAAAAAGAGGAGACTAGTTTGCCATTATGTCTAGCTTTATTGACACTATCTACATAGGTTAGAAGTGCAGTGTTAGTACTGTAGGAAGGACAGAAGCCATGTTGTATGAGGGGACACAAGTTCTTCCTGCAGGAGATAGTTTAGCAAGTGTTTTCTAATACATTTTTCAAGTATTTTGGAGGGGGGGGGGGGTAAGACTGCTATAGATCTAAAGTTACAATGTCTGTTGAATGTCTGTTGAATTTCCTCCTTTGTGCAAAGGTTATTGTGTGACTTTTTCCAGAGGGAGTTAATGGGGGATTCCTGGATTGATGTATTTTAAGGATTGAGACAGGATAGGCAATGCTATTGGCTGCTATTTTAAGGTAGTCACATGGAAGGGCATCAGCTGAAGTAGAGCACGGTTTGAGTTATTTTTATGCATCATGTATTTATATAGTTTTACTAAACAGAAAATGATATTGGCAGGCTCTTTTGAATGCTAATACATTCCTAGGGCTTAATGAGCATATCTGTATTATGCCTGTTTTGAAACTCAAAGCCAATTGGCTGAATAATTAGTGCATTATGTTGTTTTCAGAATATCTAATGGGTGCATGGCTGGGGTAAATTTCTTCTGATGATGTTCTGTGTAACAGAATGAAAGCACCACATAAATTTTCATATCCTGCTATTGTTTCAATCTTTTCTGGTTTTAGTTATATATATGTTTAGATGAAAGCACTACATCAGTTAAATACCTGTTGAAGCATGGAATATAGTAGAGTGCCAGGGTTTCTGATTTTATTTGTATTCCTCTGCGATTGTTTCTGGTTTGCGTAAAATCATTTTTATGAAAGATTTTTTTTTTTTTTGCAAAGACATTGCCACAATTTATCAGGCTATTTGATAAGTAGTATGCTGAGCATTTAAACATATGTATGTATTTTCTGTCAGACTCATACAGAAACAATTTCATGAATACATTGGTCATGAATTTAGTTGTTTTGGGTATTTTGATGTAAAACCTTCAACAAGGCAATTTCCTTTAAACTACATCATGAATAGAGCAATAGTCTTACTGAAATTTCAGAATACAAACAAGTTCACTATTTTAAAGGCATGTGTTAAAAAGACTGTTTTATATCAAAATCCAATATCAAAGTATTCTGTTATATAAACTGATTAATTCAAACTTTATTGTATAAAAATATAGAAGCCCATATATGACAATAAGAAACTCAGGGATGTGCATTGTTACATGTACATGTACACAAAGGCCTCACTGAGACCAACGACTGGTGTCAGAACCATGGCCTTAAGCTCAATGCCAAAAATATGTTGTCATCCCTTTTAGGAAAAACACGGTTCCCATGAATTACCATATTGATGGTAGTCCACTGAACACGGAAGGCGTTTTAAGAGATCTGGGAACACAGGTTGACAGCAACCTCTCTTTCGACCACCACCTGCCACTGTGGTCAGAAAGTCCTTCTATGTGGCACATCTCATTACTAAGGGTTTTGCATCCAGGAAGAAAGAGGTCATTGTCTCCCTCTACTCTTCCCTCATTAGGCCAGTCATTGAGTATAATGCCCCATTTGGCATTTTCCTCACTAGACACCTGCAACAACTGGAGAGGCCACAAAAGTACCTCTCAAAGAGGATTCTAGACCTTAAACACTTGTCCTATATGGACAGACTCAAAAAACTCCAACTATTCTGCCTCATATCGCCTACTTAGAGACGATCTCTGCTTGACTTACAAAGCCATGTCTGACCCAGCTCTGTTAGAAATGCTACATCTAAAGAACTCCCAATTTCTCCAAACCACACACTCTCAGAGATCTCAACCTTATTACCACAACCAACAGAATGTGCTGGAGGGACAGGCTCATAACCCAGAGACTGCCCATGCTATGGAATAGACTTCCCATACATGTCAAACAGAGCACCTCACTGGCCCTCTTCAAGAGAAATCTTGATGAGTGGATGGGAAATAGGAAATTCACCCCAGGGATCACTCCAGTGGCTCTATTTGACAGAGACATTGGGAACTAAGGTCATGTGGCACAATGCCAGGTTAATCCTATGGGCTAGGCTTGTAAAGGCTCCAAGGCCATTAGCCTAGTAGACACCTATGAACCTATTACCAAATCCCCAGGAACCTGTAAGGTGCTCAAGCCCAATGGCCCCAGCGAGTGCTAAAGTAGTTATACAATGCACACCCACCACTGCGTTTTTGTAAAATTAAATTAGTTGTGAGAAAATGTGATCACTGAATGTATCAGGCTGACATGACAAACTATTGGTCTTGTTTATAGTCTATAAATATACAAATGAAAGTAAATGTGAACTATTAACATTTGTAGGTAATAAAAACACAGAAATAAGTGAAATGACAGTGGAGATTGGCACATGTCTTCCTATAGAAATTTACCCATGCTGGCTACATAAACAGAATGGCATGCAACAGCTAATCTATCCTGTACTCTTCTATTCCTACTGAAAATTATGTGAACTTCCAACCCCTGGAAGAAACATCTTATCTTTTTGATTTCTCTTCTTCCCCTGTGATATTTTGTTTGCATTGGTCAAAAGAGTGTGAGTGACTCAATTTTCTTGGGGTTTACAAAGATTACACAATACCATAGTTATAAACATGAAAATCATGAATATATTTTAGCAAATAGTTTCTATAACAAACCATCAAGATGGACACTATACAAACCAAAACATTAACACACCAAAACCAAGGGCACCCTTCCCCTCTATTCAACCAATGAGTGCCGATATCATTGAGACATCTTACTAATCACGCACCAACATTTCTCACTTTATAAACATTTTCTGTGTGGAATCACAAAACCCATTACATACCCTACATCTCCCTGTGGCACCCAACATATTTTAATTACCTCTTGCTGCACCTAGAGAGGAAGAAGAATGTCCCTCTCATTGTTGCCCCTGAAATAGTATAACCTCTGAACCTGTTATATCTCAAGGATAAGGAAATTATCCCCATAGAGGAGACAACCTGTGCCTTGTATTCCCATACTTTGAGCAGTCACCCACATACAGAGAAGTTGGTGTCATCACTGGACCTCACTATCTTTGGCAGAGACTCACAGAAAACACAGTTCACACAAACTACCTCCCATGCATGTCAATAGTGTACCCATGTATATAATGGTACCATCCTCACTTAAGGCATTCTAAATTGTTACTAAACATGCAAACATTCTCTGTAGTGCAATAATACATGCTACACCTAGCTGACAAAATTGTTGTTGGAAGGGCATATAGCAAAGTAGCAATATTTGTTAACATGACTTTTGTTCAGCCTCATCATCATCTTCTCTTGGCTGTTCGCGTTAGGGGTTGCCACAGCGGATCATCTGTTTCCATTTCTTCCTGTCCTCTGCATCTTGCTCTGTCACACCAACCACCTGCATGTCCTCTCTCACCACATCCATAAACCTTATATTAGGCCTTCCTCTTTTCCTGTTATCTAGTAGCTTCATCCTTAGCATCTTTTTACCAATAAACTCAGCATCCCTCCTCAGCACATGTCCAAACCAACGTAACCTTGCCTCTCTGGCTTTGTCTCCAAACCTTCCAACCTGGGCTGACCATCTAATATGCTTATTCCTAATCCTGTCCACCCTCGTCACACCCAGTGCAAATCTTAACATCTTTAACTCTGCCACATCCAGCGATTACTCCTGCCTTTTTGTCAATGCCACTGTCTCCAACCCATATATAACATAGCTGGTCTCACTACCCTCTTGTAGACCTTCCCTTTCATTCTTACTGGTACTCGTCTGTCACAAATCACTCCTGACACTCTTCTCCACCCACTCCATCCTGCCTGTACTCTCTTCTTCACCTCTCTTCTACACTCACCATTACTCTGAACTGTTGATCCCAAGTATTTAACTCATCCACCTTTGCCAACTCTACTCCCTGCATCCTCACCATTCCTCTATCATCCCTCTCATTCACACACATATATTCTGTCTTAGTCCAACTGAGCATCATTTCTCTTCTCTCTAGAGCATATCTCCATCTCTACAGGGTCTCTTCCACCTGTTCTCTACTCTCACTACAGATCACAATGTCATCTGCAAACATCATAGTCCATGGGGACTCCTGTCTGATCTCGTCTGTCAACCTGTCCATCACCATTGCAAATAAGAAAAGGCTCAGAGCTGATCCTTGATGTAATCCCACCTCCACCTTAAATGCATCCGTCACTCCCACAGCAGACCTCACCACTGTCACACTACCCTCGTACATATCCTGTACCACTCTTACATACTTCTCTGGCACTCCCGACTTCCTCATAGAATGCCACAACTCCTCTCTAGGCACCCTGTCATATGCTTTCTCTAAATCCACAAAGACACAATGCAACTCCTTCTGACCTTCTCTGTACTTCTCTATCAACACTCTCAGAGCAAACATTGCATCTGTAGTGCTCTTTCCCAGCATGAAACCATACTGCTGATCACTAATCATCACCTCCCTTCTTAACCTACCTTCCACTACTCTTTCCCATAACTTCATGCTGTGACTGATCAGTTTAATCCCTCTGTAGTTACTACAGCTCTGCACATCACCTTTATTCTTAAAAATCGGTACCAAAACACTTTTTCTCCATTCCTCAGGCATCCTCTCACTTTCCAAAATTTCATTAAACAATCTGGTTTAAAACTCCACTGCCATTTCACCTAAACACCTCCATGCTTCCACAGGTATGTCATCTGGACAAACAGCCTTTCCATTCTTCATCCTCTTCGTAGCTATCCTTACTTCCTCCTTGCTAATCCATTGCACTTCATGATTCACTATCTCCACATCATCCAACCTTCTCTCTCTCTCATTCTCTTCATTCAGCAACCCCTCAAAGTACTCTTACAATCTGCTCAACACACTCTCCTCACTTGTATGTTTCCCTCATTATCCTTTATCACCTTTACCTGCTGCACATCTTTCCTAGCTTTGTTCAGCCTATTTGTAATAATTACCAATGAAATTCATAGGGTGCATTTCAGAGAGGGAATGTCAGAAACATGCAAGCATACCTTAGCTTTTGCTAATTAGTTTTCCTTAATGCATGCCCCTTTGACGATCTTCATTTATCTGGACTTTTCTTTGACATAGATATTGCTAATTTCTACCATTCCACCTGGCAATCTGCCAGGTTTTTTACTTTCGAGCTCCACTCAAGTAACCCACATGCGTGACCTCAACCTGGTCTGTGACATCAATAGGACTTGATGGTGGGACAGATTTGTATCCCAGAGACTCCCCCTTTTGTGGAATAGACTCCCGCTTCACGTAAAGCAGAGTACCTCATTAACCTTTTTTAAGTGCAACCTGGATAACTGGATGGAGAGCAGAAACTACACCCCTGGAATTCCACCTGTGTGCTGGACAGTGGCATAGTGTGCTGACTTATTGGAACATGGGCTAAATTCTTGGCTAGGCTTGTAAGGGCCTCAGGGCCAATAGCCTGATAACTTCCTATGATCCTATGTTTACATAGCTTGTGATAAAGTAGGGAAGGCAAAATAAGCCTGAGTTGAAGAAATACACAGGCTGACTTGTAAAACAACAGAAACTAAAACATAAATGACGAGCCTAATGACACAAAGGCAGGACATTTGTCTTTGTCACTAGTTAGACTCTGCACAAATGTGTTGTAAGTATGGTCAGAGGTGGGGCAGGATTAAGCATCCTGCAGACAGCTCTACAATCCTGAGAGGGAGAGGGGAAATTATGGGACTCCACTGTCTGTATAACTTCTGGTGGAAAACAGGAGCCTTGCAGGTAGCCAGATTTACAGGCAGAGTGGCATGACATTGTCCGATCATTGCAAATGCCACCCACACAAGTTAGAGATCCTGAATAGCTCTACACATATGAAGGCTCCTAGTACCACATTCCAAACCACTCTGCAGAATCCCTTGCTCTGTGGGCACTAACAATGAAAACTGCAGGGTCAGCTGCTTGAGAAGTCAATGTGCCCACCTGGTGCGAAGATTCTTGGGGGGTAGCCTGTAAAAGAGGAAATGGGGGATACAGGGTGTGCAACTGTGGTAACTGGGGAAACAACTAGAGGGGCAAGATGGTCAGCTGGGGGGATGCAATTAAAAAAAAAATCAGCTATGATATAAATGCATAAACAGATATATAATTTAAAATCTCACAGTTGATACACACACACACACACACACACACACACACACACACACACTCCTACAGATTACTAATGACTACTTACATCACAGCCATATTCTTAAGAACACCCACTGTCACCAAGATCACTTAAGATAACACTGCTTCAAGTAATACTATCCCCAGCCATATCACTCCTTAACAACTTTCTTCTATGGGAAAGATGTATATTAAACATTTGTCATGAACTGATACAGCTGATAGTGACTTAGTTCACCCAATGGCTAAATGACTTAACAAAATGGAACAAATGTAATGCATGTGATTGAACTAGGAGTGTTGATCAATCTTGTGTGGATTAATTCAAACAATGTCAGTTCTTAATGCATGTTGAATCACTTTGGCCTAAAACTTGTAAGCTTCTGCGTTTCATTCCTCCATTTCTGTTAAGATCATTTTGAAGTAACACTTGCATGTTCATTCAAAGGATTGTTGAATTCACAAAATGATCATATGAAAACACAGGGGAGGCTTAATATTGCTTTTCTACTGCAGGCAAACCTTTTAATTAGCACATTGGAGAATGAAAATACAGAAATTATGTACAAAAGGAAACTTTATTAGCTTGGTCCCAAAAAGTATTGTTAAATTATTTAATGTAATGAGTATATTATTCCAAACATGAGAGAGAGTTAATAAAATAAATATACATCATTCAAACACTTAAATGCCATTTTATTCAAACAAAATACAATATTCCTTAACCTGTAACAAGAATTTAATTTAAATCTTGGGAAAACGACTGTGTTTACTGAAATGCAGACAGCAGAATGACAATTGCGTAAAGTAACTTCTGCTATAAAAGGCAGTCTGTGATAGTTTGTTCTCTCCAGAGAGTATGCGTACACCCTGTGGATCATTTGTGTGTTATGCTCATGAATTTATCTTAGCTGCAGAAAATTTCTTGTTAGTTTTTATGAAGTAGTATTACTTAAGCAAAAAGGCATGAAAGATGACATAAATAAGGTGGACGTGTTAATCAATCCTTTGGGAACAAGTGATAAGCGGCACGGCTCCACAGCTTCCTCAGATGTCTGTGGTTAAATTATCCAAATTATTTTAATTGTCAGGGTGCCACAATGTTATTTGTACTAAACATAAATGTGTTTATGTAGTTTGCTATTTAGGATTAATGTTTCATTAGATGATTAAGTAAAAGATTAGCAAAGCAATCTTAATTGCTGCATTCAATTGATTAGTTTTATATTACAGTGTAGTTAAAATAGTTGTTCTTCAATGTTAGGAAAGTCAGACCATTTTATTTCACATGGAGGCTTCCATTCAGCCTGTATTTAAGTTCCATCCCATAATTAGGATGCTTCCTTTTGGTCTGTCCCCAGATTTGCTTATACTTCCCTTTAAAGTATATGTGCCTTACCTTCCCAGTATTTCATAACAATGAGATATAACTAGGTTCACTTTGCATTAACCTGACCATCTGTTTCGTTGTACGCCCCCACCCCTTCAAGTAATTTAGGGTTTGGTTTTCTTATAACTTTCCTCTATCCTTGTAACCAATTCTTTCTGTCCGGTTGTGCTAGCCTGACGGATGATTCTAGCTGTCTGTTTCATAACTCGTTTCTGTACTGCTTTTGCTCTTTGTGCATCCTGTTATCTGTTAATTTATTCATCTGGCAACCTAACTTCTGATTGATGTACGGAAGTCAAATGGCTGATAATCTTATACATGCAGTTCAATGTCCTGCTTAGTGACCATGCAAATATTGACAATAAAACATTGAATAAATATATTCTTAGAAATAAACACCCATAAGTACCATTAATTGGAATCAAAAAATAATTACTAAATAAATAAATGCATGCCACCTCAGCACCAACTGGAATTGATTATAAAACAATACATACATAAATAACTGTATAAAGCAACAGTAGTACAAATCAGCTGCACAGAGTCACCTTCAACATTCCCTACAGCAGCAAAAAGTACCAGCGCTGTGGTTATTTTATAAAACGGATCTATGACTCTATATGATGACAAAAATAAAAAAACTAAATTTATGTGGTGTTGACAGAACAAAACTACTGATACTGGCTTTCAAAGGCTGCTACTGAAATCACTACACTGACAAACAGCTTAGAACCAATGCAGACGCTGCTAATGAAACCACTGCACTAACAAGCAGCTTAGTACCAATGTAAAGGCTGCTACTGAAATCACTACACTAACAAGCAGCTTACTACCAATGCCAAACATCATCTTTAACCTCTGCTAGTATACACCTCTTTGCTGCCACCTTACAGTCTTTGAAGACTTTACAATTTACTTTTGATATTCTTTTGTCGATATATTGCACAATCGCTGAGCAGTATGTTTGTCCATAGATTCATAGGTTGGTACTAGGCTATCGGCCCTAGGGCCTATACAAGCCTAGCCATAACAAGTCCCTGGCTATTTCTCCCCACACTATTTACTTCCCTGGATCCCAGTCTAGCAGGGTGACTGACGTGATCCCCGGGGTGAATTTCCTTTCTCGCATCCAAACGTCAAGGTTCCTTTTGAAGAGGGCCAAAGAGGAGCTCTGCTTGACATGTATGGGCAGTCTATTCCAGAGTCTGGGGAGTCTCTGGGTCAGGAACCTATCCCTCCAGCATGTTTTGTTTATTGTGATGACAAGGTTTAGATCCCTGGAGCATGTGGCTCTGAGGGATTGGGATTTCTTTAAGTTTAGCATGTCCAACAGCTCTGGGTTTGACATGGCATTGTATGTTAAGCAGAGATCGCCTCTGAGTAGACGATATGTGACAGAGTATAGCTGGAGTTTTTTTAAGGCGGTCAGTGTAGGGCAATTGCTTTAGGCCTGTGATTCTTTTAGTGAGGTATTTCTGCGGCCTTTCCAGTTGTTGCAGATGTTTTGAGAGGTACATACCAAATGGGGCATTGTATTCTATAATGGGTCTAATAAGGGATGAGTACAGTGGGACAATGACCTCCTTTTTTCTGGATGAAAAGCCCTTAGTGATGAGGTGTGCCACATAAAAGGATTTCCTGACTGTTGTGGCAATGTGGTTATCGAAGGTGAGACCACTGTCCACCTGTATCCCTAAGTCTCTTGTCACACTTTCGGTGTTTAGTGTACTGCCACATTTGTATGATTATATGCCAGTCAACTTTCCATGACTCAGAAATTAGTAAGCCCACCCTCCCACCTGTTCTTTTTTCAGCTACACCACTCCCCTTATTACACTCTTTAGTTATTCTGGTTAACCATTCTTTGAACAGCTGCACTTTGCTCTTTGTAAATTTGGGAAGCAAACAAGCCAAACCAGCAGGATAAGAAAACTACCAAAATTACTCAAGTAAATCCTGCTGAAACAAACATTCCAGTGACAACAGCTGTACTCATGAATCAAAACTAGAGAACATAACCCCTCAGTGTTGACATCAATAACAGATTTACTAAACCAGTTTTCAACACTGAGTGACTTTGTTGTCTAGTTTAGAATCACAAGTACAGCTCTTGTCATTGGACTGTTCATTTCAGTAAGATTTACTTCAGTAATTTTGACTTCTTATAAAAGTCCTTCTTTCATGGATCTCTCATTTCATCTTTACAGACTTTCCATGGCTATTAATTATATTATTAGGCCATATGCTTATTACAGTGAAAATGGTTAAAGAAAACAGATTTTTAATAAATGAAGTAAAAAAAAAAACAAAGAAACAAAGAGTTGGTGGAAAGTGTAAGAGTTACATAAATGTATTTATTTATTCTATATTTTTGTAACCATTTTCCCTACAGACTAGTCTATCCTGCTGCTATACCACACCATATCTTAGTTGTTCTTTCATCCCTTCCTCAAACACTGTGAAATATTGTTGTGACATGGTTACTACCATGATTAGCTTCTTTATATTTCCCACAGTATATTGGAAGTATATCAAGGAAATAACTTTCCTTGTTGAGAAATGTACCTTCAGCTCAGACTCTTTTTTTACTGTACGCATGATAAATGCCACATATTTTCTCCTTTTTTTCATGGTCTGTTACCCATCATCCCTCTTTCCATCATCTGGTGATCTGTAGGAAGCTAGAAAGAGCACTGACATCTATCAACAACTTAAAGCATGTTGAGGTAAATATCTCCAGAAGTCATTCTCCACTTTTTTGCCATCTTCAGTTTATTTACCTTTATTTGTAAATTCTAGTTTTCTTAGTTTTTAGACACTGGCATACAAATTATGACATCTCCCATTGACATTAGGCCCTGCTGTTGCTTCTGATATATTTTGATTGTCGAAGCCATCATTCACATGCATTACAGATGTTACAGCACTGCCATCTACATCCCTAGGATGCGTTGGTCATTATAACCCACCCTTCTCTTCTTCCCCTTTCTACTCCAGCTAAAGACTTGGACTCTCTCTGCTCATTTCACTTGGAATACAATGCAGGTTTAAAATGCCTTCCAGTTCTTTGCTGCCATCTATTTACCTTCAACATATAAGTGTAGGTTTTCTTGGCATATATTCTAAGAATTTTACCAGCAATGTGTTTATCCCCAAATTCATATTATCGATTCCATTCTTTCACTGCAATTCCTTACTCTTTCATTCCCAACCAAATTGGACAGTAGTATCTGTAGTGTATCAGAAAAGGCTACAAGTTTCCCACTTGGTTGTCCATATCCTACAGTGTCTGTGTCCTTTCCTTAAATATCTCCACAATTCTCTTTTCAAATAGATTTGATTACACACACACACACACACACACACACACACACACACACACACACACACACACACACACTCTCACACACACACACACACACGCACACACACACGCACACATGCACACACACACACACACACACACACACACACACACACACACACCTACACCAGCCAATCTTCTGCTTGTCTTTGAGAGGAAGAAGCAAACTGTAGTACCCAGAGAAAACCCTCATGGACCCAGAAAGGGCAAGCAGACTCAACAAAAAAGGCACCCCAGCTGAGAATCAAACAACCTTGCATTGAGACAGAGTGCTACTAGTTGTAGCTCTTTGCCATCATTATATACTCTACTTATTTAATTGCAGGTATTTATACTATGTTAGCACTGATATCTAGCAACATTTCAACTCGGTTATAGTAAACATTTTTTTCTCTCAGTCATTTTTATAAAACTATTTCATTATAAAACACAGAAACATAACATATACCACAGTGCATAAAATATTGGACCTTATAAACGTGAATAGCGATTTCTGTTCAGTCCGGAATGATTTATTCAAATGGCACTTTCATAGAATAGGAATGAATCTGAATGGGTCATCTAACTTCAAATTCCATACTTAATGTGAAGCGGAATAAGTACAGCATAGGCAAACTGTTATAGCCATCATCTGCATTATATATTTAATGCAAAGCTTCAGGTAGAAAAGCTCTGTTACAAACTCTTCAACTGTACTCCGTACCTTTTATGTAAGTCTCACAATCATGGTGTCTAAAATATACTCATTTATGCTTTGATAGCATCTGTATCTTTATGTAGTGGTGCAAAACTTGTATTCACACATTAGGGAGAAGCATCCTTATATGCGATCATTAATGTATGAATACTGAGATTTGTCCATGGATTTGACTTTTCCTAGAAAAATAACAATCTTGGACTCAGGGTGCCTACTCTCTGCAATAATGTTGTTTTTTGTGATTTTTCTAACCATGACTGTTGTTCACACTCAACAGCTTGTCATGGTTTATCAACACACTTATTAAGATTGATCAGAAAATGTTATACAAGTCCAATTTAAAGAAAGTAGATTATTAATTACTCATGTTAAAGTACTATTGCTGCAGTCCATCAAAAATTGGTTCGAGATTGTAACCTTTCTTCAATTTGTAGAAAATCCAGCTATCGCAAACTTTTATTTGGCAACTATATATCAGTGCTGTTATAGTTAAATTATTGTGCAAAAGCATTGTTTTTGATAATTGGTGTTTATGAAATATGCATAGTTAAGTAAAACTCTCATCAATGACAGCTGGAATTGTGGCTGCGTCTTATCTGACATGTTATGCTCATCATTAAAAAAGGGAATATTTATACACAGGATGCAGTTACTCCTTATTTTATAGAGTGCCATGTTGAAATATTTCACCATCACAATGACACATTATTTTGTTTTAAAGCAATTCACCTTTGTTTATTAAACAGGAAAATAATCTAATTTTCTTTATCAAATTGCCTAGTCATAAAAAGTCTATTGAATAATGTAGCAATTTTTTAGTCCCACCCCAATGGAATGACTACGTATGTACCTGCTTCAGTTTTTACATTACCTGACTTTGATTAAATACTTCTGCTGTAAATTAAAATATTTAATTGAGTTCTAGAACTGCTGCTACTGATGATGATGATAGAGTGGTGTCTAATAAGATATTTCATACTCTCTTTCAGATATGTTCTAGTATTACACTCTTATCGTCTTCTGCTGTTAGGGTAAAATACCAATAGTACAGATATATGCATGTGCAAACCATTCAGCCACACCACAACAGACTAATTAATGAGCAATAACTAGATCCAGATTTTTAGTGGACTTTTGCTTGAATTATTACAATCCTTAATCTTGCTTACTACACCATAAAAAATGGAAAAAGACTAAAGCAGAATTACTATCTCACTATAGACCTGTCCTTTAGAATAACTCAGTGCTAAGGCCTTTAAAGTGGTCCCATTAGGTATACAAAACAGGAATAAAAGTTATATACTTTAGTTTTGTTCCTAAGTATTCACATAATAACAATGAGACTCTTCATTAAATTCTACATTTTCATACCCTGGGATATACTGACTTTTGTGTACATTGCTTGCACGCAATTCTATGTGAATTGGCTAAATGCCACAGTTTGTGTTTTGTAACGAGGGTATCTTGTACTTCTGATACTTGACTTCCAGTAAATAGTCTATACTTACAGAAAAGTCTAGTATAAAATAAATAGATGGAAATTAAATTAAAATGGTCAAATGAGAAATGAGAAGTATTTGAGTAAAGTACAACAGTGAACAAAATACAAACATATCAAGTATAACAAAGACAGAAAATGAAAATTAATCCAAGATGCATACAATATATTCTTCTCAAATTATGCAAACAATATGCCCAGCAAATTTTAAAGTACATATTTATGCAGGGCAGCTAACTCACTTGCAGCACTCAAAGTAGGGGTTGTACCCCCACATGCCTTACTTTAAATTTCAAACTTCATTATTTTAGATCCATAAAATATGGGTGAAGATTTGCCCATGTGGCAAGCAAAATAAAGCATACCTATCTACCTTGAAACTCTGTAACCTCATAGTGAGAATAAATAAGCATAAAGTGGAAGCACCCATTCCCCATATATACATACCCAAATCTGAATGTACTGCAAAACTATAACAGTAAATTAAGTTCACTTTTTTCACTAATTACCTTTTTAGACTGGACTAATACCATTCATCTCAAAGATACATTCTACTTACCTGTACTAATATGGCTTTACTTATTTTATCATGTGTGATTCCCCTACATATTACGACTACAGCAAAGAGTGTTTGCATTGTTAAAGGGCACTGCCAATTTATTGTATAGTACGGTGCTACAAATGATATACAGGCTACATTGTACAATCTTGTAATATTTATTTGTTGCTAAGACTGACAAATGTTTATTATTATGTGCAATCCTTCAATATTCAGAAAAGAAGCAGCTTTTAAGTTAGCACCACAGAAAATGTATTATTATTATTATTATTATTATTATTATTATTATTATATTCTTGGTGTCCTTGTTAGAGTACTCAGGTAAGTTATACTAAATAAAGAAAGATGTTGCAATTCCCCTTTGCAATGTAGCCAGCAGCCTTTGACGCTTTCCTCCCTTCTTTTCCTGTGTTACATATTTCCCTTCAAACTTTACTGTATGGCTACTTCTCCACTAGCCCAGATTCAGTCGCACTGCACTTCGGATTCCTTCTGGCTCTTTAACTGATGACTTGGCTGTCCTGAGAAAGGAGTTGCTCTGTTTATTACTACTGTAGGATATATTGTTACAACATGAGGCCTAACACAGCTAATATTAGATTATGACAAACACTTCTATAGCTTTTTCTACTGCAAACTGAAGGCTCAGCAGTGCTCAGAATGGCTGCTGTGTTCTGCCTTCCTCTTTACAGAAAACAGTGGGATTCTAACTTGTCCAACAAGATATACTTACTTTGTACATCAAGTATGAAATGTATAGATTGTATTTGCTGCTTAATAACTATTATCTTCAAATATTTTTTGCATTGTATTTGTAAATGTAGTGACTGTTTTTTTTTCATCTGTGAACAAATATGAAAGGATATCAATCCCAAACACAACCACAGACAGCAAAAACAGTTGCAGTGGCAAGTGGTAAGAGTCAGGAAGTCAGTATTTCACCAAAGACTGATGTCTATTAAAACAAAATATTGATAACTGTTTAACACAATCAGAAATACAGATAAGCAAATAAATAAATAAATATAAATGACAACTTTGAGTGAAATTATGTCTCTTCATACATATAAAACAGCAAAATGTTTCTTTCCTTATTTACAGTATAAAAGCAGTAACTGATACCAATTAGCTAATAAACTCACAGTAAAATGTCAGCTAAACAAAACCTCCGGAAATTATTGCAAAGCTTGGTACACTGAGGTCAAAACAGTTAAAAATATATATGTCTGACATTGACTGACTGTAATCATCAGTGATTTACCAGAAAATCAAAGGTTTGTCAGTGGACAGAGCAAAATTATGAGGCAAAATCAGAGGCAGTTAAGAGCTATAAGTAAATCTAAACTAAAACTATCACCTTTACCAGGCTCTAATGCTATTATTCATCTTTGTGATTCAGAAAACATCACCACCGGCACTGTGTGTATAATGCCACAGTTACCAATAATTTGAAAGTGATATAATGCACTTCTGAGACACAAAAGCAAATGGAGCAATATCTCATTAGCGTCTCATTACACGCATGTGTCTGAATCAAACACTACAAAGTTAAAGGTAACTGAGCTATTGTTCTGCCTACCAACCCAGAAACACAGTTGCACATGCACCTGAAAACACAAAGACACACACACACACACACACACACACATACACACACTTACTTATATACACAGGTACACATACACATCCAGACAGCTGCAGTAATGCCCCTACACACATACATATACACCTCCACACACATATGGCTTTGCAAAACATATCTCCCTTTTCATTAACAATCCCACTTTTTATATAGGAATGAATGGGCATAGGCTGTCAAAAGATGGTGTACACTTTTTCACTTCTCTCAGTGACGTATTCTACTATGCTATTCAGCTCTAGTGAACAGTTCCAGGGGATGCGAGTACTTAGCAGTAGATGTGACCCCAGACTTACATGCGGCCTTTGTTGGTGAGACTGATGTAGAGCTATGAAATGGAGCCTTCTTACTGCTGGATGACTACACCAGTCCCCTAACTGGCACCCTGGATTGCCCTGCCCAAACCAGGATTGTCCATTGTGTTCTGCACTTATGGTTTTAGTCCCATGTCTAATCATTTTAAAATGCATTTTTGTGTTTTTTGTTCTGAGTTCTTTTTATACTAAGAATTTGGATTCATGGAAGTTTTTGTATTCCCAAGACATAAAATACATCTTAAATCATAGTTGTAGCACTAATTAACTTTATGGAATGTGTATCATAGGTTAGAAGGCTAGCCAATGTCAGTCTTCTTCTTCTTCTTTTGGCTTTTCCCAGTTAGGGGTCACCACAGCGGATCACCTGTCCGCTCATGATTGGCAGTGGAGTTTTTATGGTGTCGAGTTGCCAGCCCGGCAGTCCAGCCTTCCACAAAAGGCACACACGCACACACTCACTTACACCTAGGGCCAATTTAAAGTGTCCAATCCATCTAAAATTAATTTATGTAACACCTGGAATTATAAGATACAGGCAGAGAGTCAGATATGTGTGTGTGTGGACACACACACACACACACACACACACACACACACACACACACACACACACACACACACACACATAGATCCTTATGAAGGTATTGAAAATAAGCATATAAGTTACCCAGCCTTAGAAGGAGAATTGTTTTAACAATAAGGAAAATATATATTATTGTTATAGAAGTACACTTTTACATTAGTAATATTGTTGTATGCAGAATTTGTAGACCTCTCAAATGTGTATTGAACCTTCCAGATGGGAGATATAAAGGGATTTACTCACAGCTTGAATGCCCATTGTCCCGTCAGAATGGTATATTCAGTGTAAATTATGTACAATTTACTCACAGCATGGTGAAACATAAATTAATAACAGCTTTGATGCATGTTATGAAGGCATTTTACTCTTGGTTAAAAGAGGTAGGCTGGTCCACATACTGTCTCAGTTTATTTTCCTATCTTATTTTGTTTACAGACTTGATCTCAATAGGTCAAAAAAAAAAACAAGGAGACAATATTAATATTGCGAACATATGTCATAATGAAAAAAGTTTACAGGCGACATATGCACAAGTAGATTTTCCTGGATATTCATATTGTTTTGTACAGGACGGATGCAAAAACTGTTTCATATTTTAACTATACATTTTCCTTTAATAATTTGCAAACTTATATGTGAGGTTATCAGTTTTTGTGATTCTCAATCTATTTTTTTAATCTTTATATCAGTAGTTTGCATTTTTAAGTTAATGCTGTATGGGTATTGTCAGGTCATATAAAACATTCCAAATTTCAATACTGTGAGACAGAGCAATTTCTACAAATAAAAGTAAAGCTGCTAGCTTGACTATATTACAGGACTTTTTCTGTGTTCACTGAAAGGACGGCTTTGGCTTCTCTATATATTTCATGTACTTTTATAATGTTAATTATGATTATTAATGCAGATGTTACATCAGGAGGATTTAAATGCATTAAAATTGTATACTACAATGGTATTTGCTAGTTAAATTTATGTATACTGTTTTATATATCAGACATAATTGTTTGAAACATTCAAAGAGACATTCAGAACTGGCACAGTATTCTGATTTTCTAGTAAGTCTTTAGTTTAAATGCTCCACCACAAAATTAGTCACAAACATGTCCAATTTAAGGCTTTTTACTTTTATTAACATTGTTTATTTGGAGTTGGAGTGTCCCCATTGTCAAATTACATCTTAAACTCATCTAAATATTTTAGGCCTCAGTCCTCATTAATGTGTCATCAATATATGATTGCAGCCTTCCTTTCCTTTTCCACGAAGCATGAATTCCATTAATATTGAAAGATGCACATTTTAACTCCGTCTCCTTTCCATACATGAAATTACTGAAAATACTGAAGAAAAAGTAAGATGAAGAGGAAGAAGACGATAAGCTGCATTTCACATAGTTCTCCCTTTTATTAAAAGATGGTTATACCAGTACATCTGTAACTAGAAACAATTCCATGTGAAAAAACAGGTGTTGAAAATATCTGTCATTGCCTTGTTCTTTGCTGTAGCTTCATGGAGCCCTTAAAGTGATTAGGGTTTGATTAATAGCCCTAGCAGTGAAGTAGCCAGGGAAGGAGGAAATGCAGCAGATTGACCCCCTTGCCTCTCCCTTGGGGGGGGGGGGTCATAGGGATTGTAGCAGGTGCATGGAGAGCAGATAGGGAAGTGCAATTTGTCTGGTAGAGACCAGAGAAAACATTTCCCATGCTTGAAGGAAGGTGGTGGGGCTGCTTGCTGATAATGTCTCTTGTGGAAGAGTCAGCATGGTCAGCCCACAGCACATTATGCTTTGACTCCACAAACGGTGTGTCCACAAGAACATAGGGCTAAGCAGAAAATCTGCAAACCATCCCTAATGACTGTTTAAATGATGGTTCCTCCCAAATGACCCTTACATAGGTTATGGAGAAGTAATGGGCCAGTAGCCTGGGAGGGGCTGATGGTTGACAGGCAGCAGGGGCAAAGAGTATGAAAAAAAATTCCCATCAGTGCCATCTCACTTTATGACAGCATATCACATCACCATTTTAGACCTTGATTTAGACTTGGATTCCTCAGTACATGGTGTAGTACTGCTAAGGACAATACAGCTTTCATGGATGTTGGGCATCCATACTGACTGGAGTAATACACACAGGTGGCCTAATTCTTAGTACCTCTGCCTGGGTAGTGGCTTACACATGGGTAACATAGTTCTGATGATGTGCTTATTTACAGTGGGATTAAGTCAGCTACAGTATGTATGAATTATCAATTCTTCAAGCAACAGGTTATATTGAAAGAAAAGCTGAGCCAAGATGAGTACATGATGGGTGGACATAGAAGGTGAAAAGCCAAGAAAGAAATCAAGTTACAGGCTCAACAGCTGAATTACAAGTTAGTTGCAAAACGATAACATATAAATGGAAATTAACACTACTTCTTACTATGATACCACTGGTGTATTCTGCATACAAATATATATATATATATATATATATATATATATATATATATATATATATATTGATATAGATATACTAACACACACACACACACTATATATATATATATATATATATATATATATATATATATATATATAAATAGATTGATATAGAATAGATATACTAACACACACACACACACACCATATACATATGTAATATGAATTGAGGTATAGTTTGCTGTGCATGATGGTCCACTGGATTCACTAAACTTATCATATAGCGGACAGTAGACTTGAAAAGATATTTACAGATAAAGCAGTAAAAAAGAACACCATGGATCTGTTGGGAGTGAATGTTATATACCTATAAGTATTACATTGGATGTTTAGAGATAAATTATTAAGTTATCTTCTATGAAATTTTAATGATGCATATGAAATGAATGTTTTTGCAGCTTTTTTTCTCCAGGCAGGCAGTACCCTGATGCCAAAAACAACTAATGGCCTTGGAAGTTTAGGGCACTATTCATATTTATTGATATTCAGTAGAAAAGGCTGGTGTACAGGAACACTTGTGCATCAAATGCTACAGAAATTCAGAAGTAAAGGATAGAATGGGGCATGACCTTGTACATGGTCTTGCCCAGCTGTGCTACTGCAGCATAGCACCCACAAATGCCCCATTCTAATGACCCACTGCTCATTAATACATGATTTATGAATGGTGTACAAGGAGAGTATGTCTTAGCCTCGAGGAAGTAATGTATGGGAGTCCAGCTATATGCAAATGGATAGTGTAGTATTTGTGAGCATTGAAATCACACTCCTTTTCTAATAGAGCATTACTCCACATAGAGCACTGACCAATATACTGGCATTGTCAAAAGAGAAGAAAATCACCTCTGTTGCATCGCTGAAAATCCCTACTGACAAGGAAGTTCCTTACCATGCAGACAAACCTGAAATCACACACAATCTTGCCCCATCCCTACACAATGATGCTAGTAAGCTACTGCCTATCAGAGCCCACACAGCACCAGATCTCATCATTACCACCATATGGCAATGAGCCCACCTTTGCTGCCATGCTTATTAACTGTGATATCTTTATGAATCACAGTGAGGTATGGTGGTGGAGCACAGTGCAGGAGAAATCAGCTATAAAAAAGAAAAAAGATCTCAACAAAGATGTTCTGTACTGGGCTGTTCTGTGCTGTCATGCAACATAGCATAATGCATCAGCTATTGAGTGGAGAGTGGGAACAGGAATGAATTGGGCACTATGATGCATTGTGCACCACCATATATAATGTGGTACTTTCTGCAATTCATAAAAAGCAATGTATATCTGTTAACTGCAGACTATGAATACCACGAACCTGCTGTCATTCTTCACTGGAAGGGCATGCCTCATTATAAGGCATTTAACTGCAACATTTCCAGTGCAGATGTCTGATTATATGCAAGCATTTACTGACCCCATATATTAATTTCAGGCATTTGTGAGTGATAGCTGACTTCAAAATTAAAATTAAGATTCTATAAGCAGGCTTTTGTCACTGTTAATTGAAGCTGCTATGTAAAATTACACATTTTAGAACAAAATGTAGCTATGAATGGTACTGCTCAGATAAAAACAAAGAAAAATTATATGCATACTCTTTTGTCTAAGTAAGTATTCCCCTTCAAAAGATTATTTAACATACAATATGAGGGATGTTGTACTGGGCTTGAACAGACAGCAGCATGATTTAAGCAGTAGAGCAAATATTGGATATTATACAAATGTTCAATGCTTTTTATGGTTTTGTGGGAACTAAATTTGGTGATCTCCCTACACTTTTTCTAAACTTATATTGCCTGATTTTTAGGTTCCTTTTTCTGGTTAAGTAAAATGTCCCCATCCTCATTATCCAGCTTGCAGTACAACACCCCTCGCCTGACAAAGGCATATGCATTTTCATCCTGGTCCTATAAGATGTGGACATGATGTTCAAACTGATGGCACCCAAGTAAATTTAAATTTACCATAAATTGTTACAAAAGAACTTGCACAATCTATTCTAATGGCTCTGTAGAAATCATATCCAAAGATATACCACAAAGCTGAAGAGTCTGAAAATTCTTGAAAGTGAATCATAAGTTACCAGTTAAACTTTTTTTTAAGAAGCATTCGCTGACCATATGTGAAATATCTCAGATTTTAGATGAGAATGATCTACTAGCTAACATTTTCAGAAACAATTTAAATATTTTGAGAGAAAAGCATGCTTATTAGTGTTTGATAATTCATATCAGATTTTCAATATCATTTAAAGTTTTCATTTGGGACTAAGACACTTAAATGACATCAGATTTCGGAGACCAATGGAATGTCACAGCTTAGAAAAGTAGCTCTAAGAATGCTGAAGCAGAAAGGTCCCATGTTTCTTGCTGTCAATGTTTGAATGGATTGGAGTTGTCTGGACCATGCATTGACTGCATTGTGGTATTTAAGTAGAAGGAGAAGATGGGTTTTAATTTTGTTGTCCACCTTCTCCTCTCCCTTTTCTCAAAGTCTGTTAGACTTTGGAGTAGGTGCACTCAGATATCAGGGATATGCGGGATGCCTTCATATCAAAAGGAATAGGAGGCTTGCTCTCTGAAAAAAAAAAGTATATATATATATATATATATATATATATATATTATATTATATTATATTATATTGAGAGCTAGTTTGAAACATCAATGCCCGTATAACCAAAAGTAATTTTCCCGAGACAAAAATCACGAAAACTGAAATACGTGAATGGCGAAGTTTTCCCAGGGTAAGTAAACACTTGCCCAACATGACCTTTGCTTCATTGTAGTTCAACCCAGGAGGTGGTATATATAGATGAGGGGGATGGGGGTGCAGCCCAACCACCTAGGTGGGTTTTACTTACATTGGTTCGTGTTTCATGTCAGTATGGGCAAGTGTTTACTTACCCTGAGAAAACTTTGCCATTCGGGTATGTCAGTTTTCATGATTTTCGTTTTGGAAAAATGTTGTTCGGTTTTCTGGGATTCGATATTTCAAAGTAGATCCATATATACACACATACACAGACAGAGAGAGAGTGTGTGTGTGTGTGTGTGTGTGTGTGTGTGTGTGTGTGTGTGTGTGTGTGTGTGTGTGTCTGTGTGTGTGTGTGTTGGAACCTTGTGAGTGTTGTTGTTTTAGAATTGCAGCCTCCATAGGTTATACATCTTTTAGATTAGATTATTCATGTCTTAAATTATGCAAGCAATCACAATAAACCCCTCAGATACTTTAATAAAAAGATTCACAAAAGGACTTACTGACTTATCCTCACTAAGTACTTGGGTCATCAAAACTTATCTGTACAGGACAGAACACCTTGACCACACATGTACAGGAGATAGCGCAACATCCACTACTAAAATGCAACCAGTTTTAAAGTCTGAACTCCATGTAGTAGGCAATTTTTCATTGTAGGATGCTTTATACTGTCTGAAAGAAACACTGAGAAAGATCGGAGGAAACTCACCATACTATCTTGTCAGTCAGTTGTTATGCTTCCTTTCAAGTTTATTCCACTACCATGGATATATGTGACAATTTCTGTGCACTTTCTGTCAGCTGAGTTTGATTTATTATTTTTATATATTTTTAACTAGGTAAGTTCAACTGTGATAATAAATTATTTTCCATATGGTTAAAGGATTTCTTTAGAGTTACACAGTGTGCAGCTGGAGATTGAGGGAATCAAACTCAAGACTACAGGATTAACACCATTAACAGTTCACAGACTTAGTCCTCTCATTTAAAATGCAAGAACAAATTATACATCTGCAACAACATGTATGTTTCCTACAGATTAACATAGTGTGAACAGCTGGGCAGATTGAAGTATTCTAGTTGGTGCCATTAACTAAAGCTGTCAGAGCACTAGCCATGGCAGATACACAATTGTTAGACGAGGATTACAAATATGTGACTATGTGAATGATATGACACTGTTGTCAGAATGACAGAATTAAAAGTTTTATGCTTTGTAAAGCTTGCTCTTACATCTGGTATTTAAACTATGTCAAACTAGAGTACTGCTTTTATTTTTTGCTCTGTACAATGCCTACTTCTTTCTACCATCATCACGTAAGAATTATTAGCCAGTGACAAGAGGGTGTGAGTCATGAAGATGTCAGTTGTAAACTGATTAGGAATGGCAGACAGGGATGAATGGAAAGGGAGTGGTGATTCATGTAAGAAAACATGACAGATGTGAGGTCAAAGAGGAAGGTCATCAATGACAGATGTGAGGTCAAAGAGGAAGGTCATCATCCCAAGAAGGTGATGAGAGAGCAGCAAGGATTAGAATCTATTAAATAGAAATGAAAGAACTCTGTTGCAGAAATATACTGTTTTAGTCCCCAGGCAAATGAAAAATGAAAGGGTGAGGCTGAGATAAAGAATAATGGAGTTGGGTAGGAGAAAAATGACTGTATGCACTGAAATCAAAATCTGCCAGAACTAATCTGGCAAATTCTGATCTTCAGAATAAAGAGTGAATGGGAGGTGACCAAGGTAGTGGACCATGAGGGGTACAGAAAGCATGCACAGGGCTGTGCCAGAAAGGACAGAATTTTGGACACTGTCCTAACCAAAGCAGAGATGGTCAGGTAAAGTCATATTTAGCAGTACTGATCACACCACTGTGTTGTTTAGAAAGACATTAGGTAAGAAACTAAAGACAAAAAATGATGGTGTAGGATTTCAAGGGAAGGAACTATAACAAAGTTGGGGAAGAGGTTCAGAGTTGTGCTAGAAGACTGGACACAACTCAAGGGGTAAGGAAGCTATGTGAATGGGTGAGAGAGAGAGAGAGAGAGAGAGAGAGAGAGAGAGAGAGAGAGAGAGAGAGAACAAGCATTCATGGATATGGAAAAAAAGATGAGAAGGCCAATCTGGCTATAGAGAGATACATATATAGTGATTAGAGGAAAGGGGGAATAATGAAGAGGATATGGAAGTGGAAGAAAAATACCACAAATAAAGCAAAAAGAAGGGCAACAAAGGAGATGACAGTCACAAAGGTGCATGTCAAACTGGAGTTGTCAGAAGGGGCTGAAAAGAGAAATATATGTATTTTAGATGATGTAAAAAGCAGAAAAAAAGAGGGAAAGAACTGAAGGTTGAGTAAGTATGTGAGACATCATAAGTAATTGAAAAACAATGGTACTGATAAGGATAAGACAGGGAGACTGCCATTACACACAGAGCTAGTGCAGAGTGAAAAGGTAAAGAGATAGATACCAGTGCAGAGCAGGAGGAGGTAAGGAAGGAACTTCCTGTTCTATAGAAGGATAATAAGATGGGATGCATCCCTGGAATCTGACAATAAGATGGGATGCATGCATGGAATCTGACCACTATGCTGTCAGATACCTTACAGGAGGTCTTCAATACATCACCAAGTACTGCAAAAGTAGCTAGGGCTAGAACATAACAGGAATGACACCCTAATGTTATCTGGTCATGGGGAAGATTGAAGCAGAAGGAAATAGAGGAACCACAGGGTTGAGGCTGAAAAAGGACTTTGGACTAGTCCTTTTGCGCAGTCAACAAATTAACTAACTATTAAACTGCTCATTATGTGTACTGGAATGCAAATCAAGTGCCTTGTGTACTTATAGATATCTACAGCATCTGCATGCACAGCACAGCTTCTTGGTCTGCAAGTTTTAAAGGGGTATGCAGTCTGATGATCCACTGGCCTTACCATGATCTGCAACATACTGAAAAAAAATAATAAATAAATAATAATAAAAAAAAATATGTAGGGCGTGGCCAAGATGGTGAGCAGTTAGCAGCACTGTATTTTTGCCCTGCTTTATTTTAACGTCTCTGACAGGATTTTTACAGAAAAATTCAAAGAATATATTTCAAAACTTGATCCATGTATAGTTAAACTACTTCTGAATAAACTACTACAAGAAATAATAATGTTGAAACCTTTTTCATTGCTTTTCCTGTCAAGAAACTAATTCCTTCAGAATGAGTCATTCCAGTATATAGGACAATACAAGGAAGAGAGACATTCAGTCTGTACTTAGCAAAATCAATGAACTTTCTATAAAGATAGATAAACTGGAAAGCAAAATAGACAACATTAAGGAGGAATGTAAAAAAATGGGTAGAAGTGATGAGTGAAGCTCTTAACCAACAATCTTCACAAATTTTAAATATAGAAGAGGCAAAGAGTGATTTAGATGGAAGAATGACTAAAAGTGAGAATAATACTGAATTTCTCCTGAAACAAAATAACTTATTTTGGAAAAAAATAGAAGATCTAGAAAACAGATCCAGAAGGAACAACATTAGGATTTATGGCATCCCACAGAAACAAGAAAGAAACAGTATGATTACATTTCTAAATACCTGGATGCCAAAGACATTGAACCTGACTGAAGCTCCTTTCTTCAGTATTGAGAGGGCACAAAAATCACTTTCCAACACATCAATAAAGAAAAATCCACCTACTCCAAGGTCAGTGAGAATTAGATTATTTTCCAGTCACGATAAAGATCTTGTTTTAAAAACAGCATGGACTAATTATCCAGTTAAAATAAAATAAAATATTATAAGATTTGACAATGATTATTCAACTTCAGTTATGTCAAAAAAGAAATTATGTGTCTTATAAAGGATTTAAAGGAAAACAATATTAAAGCACAATTTTTGTTTCCAGCAAAAATAAAGATTCATCTTATAGAAAGACAGAGGCCTTTTAACACTTTGGAAGATGCTTTGGAGTTTATACAGAGGAATACAATTCCATAAAAAATGAATGAAATGGGCTGGAGCTTGAATACATCTCTCAAAAGAAATGCAACAAGGAATAGATGGTCAGTTAAGACAAAAAAACAGTAAAAAAAACCCTGAAAGATAAATAAAAAATTACTTCATTCGCATTGTAATATTGTAACATTGTAACACAAAGAAATGTATGAAGAGTAAGGATCAGATAATTTTTACTTATTTATTTACAGTTTGTTAACCGGGAAAGTCCATTGGGCCTTAGTGAGCCTTTTTTCAATGGAGGCCCGGGGAGAACAGCTCCAAGTACATACATAAAGATATATATATGTAGGCAGTTAATACAACTATTAATACAAGAAACTATACAATCAGCAGTAACTGAGAATTTACAGAATGTTTACACAGAATTAAACTAAATAATATAAAATAAAATATGGAGTTTGGAAGCAAGAAGGATGTTGAGGAAGTTTAGGAGGGGTGGGAGCAGGAGCATTCTCAGGTAGAGGAGAGATAAGAGTGGAGTAGGGTCTTGAAGTCAGAATGATTTTGGGTGGTCCAAATATGGGGAGGAAGTGAGGTCTATTTTCGTGCAAGGGATAAGGCCAACAGAGATTGGCCAGGAGTATGTAGGGGTTTAAATAGTTCAAGTAGGTTCTGATTATTGGATCTGAGAGAGTGGATGGGGAGGTGCATGGTAAGAGAAAGGGCAGGGCAGAGGGAAGGTTTGAAAATAAGTTTATCGGCAGTGGACAACTGAATGAAAGAGAGATAGTTGGGGAGTTCTAGCCAATTCAGTACTTGTAGGGAGATGCAGCAGTGAGAGGAAGATTTGGAGTTTGAAGCAAACTTAGATATTTTATTGTAGCAGGAAGCCAGCATAGTCTTTAGAGTGGTTTGGGGGTTGGTGAGAATAGGGGCTCTGTATAAGAGAGAGGGGAGGAGGTAGGTAGAAGAGAGGGCAAGCCTAGTTGTAGGGGTTAGGTAGCAGTTATGGCGGTAGAGCATGCCGAGTTTCTAGTGGGTTTTCTTGATGTTAGAATGAAGGTGTTTATCAAATTTTAGTTGTTCATTGATAAAGACTCCAATAAGTTTGGTGTTAGGGACTACTTCAATGGGGGTCATGTTATAAGGTGAATCATTTTTATTCCTTATTTCAAATATACTTCTTGTAAGTTACATATATAAGTGAAGCTAATTAATTCCAAATAGAGCTTAATCAGTCATACCAAACACATCATTAAATGTAAAATACAAATTTGATGAAACTTAGGTAAAGAAACAAACATTTTATGTTCTTGATATGATTTTCTGCTTGTACTTGGAATTTAAAATGACAGCAAAAAAGTATGCTAAGCTGCATTCTAATTTACATAAGTGGTTGTTTTACCTACACAAAAGAAAGCATCAGATTGTCACTAACCAATCAGCACACCATTAACACCTTTACTAGCTGAATTCATATCACACATTAGTGGCATTCTTTCAACACAAGTTTTATTGTTAGGTCTCCTTTAAAGATTGATAGAAAGCTTTATATAAAATAATGCATAAAAACTGAGAAAACAGCCACATATGAAGTGTAGGAATCATTGATTTAGCTATAATTATGTTTAGTTACTGTCTTCTTACAATGTTTAGTAGTTGTTTACTGTTTAAAGTAACTTGTTAAGCCTTTATTTTTAAATGAAAGTTAAAAATGAAAATTTGCTATTGTTGCAAGCTTATCTGCACGTGCAGTTCTGAAAAGATTTTATTTGTATTTTTGGAATTATTTGAAAGTTTAAAGAGTTTCAAGTTTTTTCTCTTGATTAGATTTATTTGTTTATTTATTGACATTTGTTGACTAGACAGTTGGCTTTGAAGAGTTAATATTTAAGACTGAAGTATTTAAATTCATGTAATTGATTATTCTATATTAACAGATTGATCGCTTGTTCATTGGTTAATAGGTAGTTACTGGGCTATTGACCTGAAGGTCTTTATAAGCCTAGCTGTGTGTACCCAATATAATACTAGAGAAACCCAATATAAAGGATCTACCTAAACTCAAGAACTTAGTTAGCAATGACTGCTCATATCTAGTAGAGTCATAGGTGAAATCCCCAGCAGGAATTTATGGTTTCCCATCCAGTCTATATTTAAACAGGATCATGTAGGGGCTTTGTTTATTGTCAATTGGTAGCCTATTCCAGAGGAGTGGCAACCTCTAAGAGACATATTTGTCTCTCCAGCAGGTCCTATTCATGTTGCAGGCCAGGTTAAGGTCCTGGGAGCAGGTGACCCTTGTCCTATTTGACTTGAGGATGTGCAGCATTTCCATTAGCTTTCAATCCGAGATTGCTCTGTAGGCCAGACACAAGTCTCCTCTAAGTAGTCTGTATGCTGCTGAGTACAGTGACATTGACTTCAGTCTGTCAATGTATGACATGTAGCAGAGACCCTGAATTTTCTTGGTTAGAAATCTCTGAGGTCTCTCAAATTGCTGCACGTGCCTGATAAGGTACATACCAAAGGGAACACTGTACTCAATTATTGGCCTGTCAAGAGTCGAGTGCAGGGGTGTTATAACCTCTTTTGCTCTTGAGGCAATGCCTTTGCTAATAAGGTGTGCAATGTAGAATGGCTTCCTTACTGCAGTAGACACAGGGTGATCAAAGTTTAGGCTACAGTCAACTTGTGTTCCCAAGTCTCTCACTACTGAGTTGTTACTTAGAGCATTATTATTTATATGATAGTCTACAGGGATATATTTTTTACCGAAGGGGATGATAATGCATTTTTAGCACTGAATTTGAGTCCATGGCTTTGGCACCAATGATTGGTTTCTGTAAGTCCCTCTTGAAGTATATTGACATCATCTGGGGATTCAATGATTGCACCTAATTTTCAGTCAACAGCAAACTTAGTCAGCCACAGCCCCTCTGTTTTGGCCTGAACTTCTGCAAAGTACATTTCAAACAATAGGGGGCCAAGCACTGAATTCTGTGGAACCCCAGTGGTGACAGGTCTGCTGGCTGAGGTAAAGTACACAGGTTTGACTGAGTTTGATCTATTATTGAGTCAGTTAGCAACCCACCTGACAGTTTAAAGGTTGAAATTCAACTGGGAGAGTTTGTCAATGATGCCTGAATGTGGGATTGCATTGAAGGCCTTGGTTAAGTCAAGGTAGGTTGTACACACAGATTTGCCTTTGCCTATGGCTCTGGTGACCTTTTCAAATAAGTTCACCAAGTTTAACAGGCATGACCTGCCTTTGAAAAAATCAAACTGTATCAGATCAAGGGTTTGGAGACCATCTATATCTTTATTTATAAGTTTCATGATGATTTGTTCCATGGCCTTACAGTTAAGGCTGGTTAAGTAGGACTCAGATGTGTACTGAACTAGCTGTGAATGGCATCACAAACACCAACCCCATGAAAATAGCTAACCTATTTGCTGACAGGTTTGGCAAAAATGTCATCCCTATCCCTTCCAAACATTCCACAAAGCATTCCCTCTACATCTCCTCCACCTTGAGTCTCCAAAGAGCAAGTCAATAGTCCTCCCTCCAAGGCCAAAAACACAGCCTCTATGTGACCAGATGGCATCCCAGATTGAATTTTAAATGGTCTAAAACATGAGTAGGAGCTCCATTAGGTACTGTCTTCAACCACAGCCTGAGTACTTGTTTTGTCCCTACTGAATGGAATTCAGTTAAAGGTTTTGCAACTTGGTTTAAATTTTGTACCTTCCCAAAGAGCCAATACTGTGAATACTATATTAGACTTGAAGTGTTTTACAAGGAAATTAAATATGATTTTTTTATGTGGTGATATAAAACTAGATGATTCATGTTTTGTTAAACCATCTTGTTATAACCCAGGATTACATAGTATGTTAAAAGCCTTTGAAAAAAGTTGTGAAAATTTATTGAGTCAAAAAACACTTAATGAACATCCTTTTTTACAATTTGAATGTTTATGACAGGAAAGCCTTGAATTATATTAAAAATATGCATGGGCTAAGAGCCATGAAAGCTGATGGGGGGGGGACTAGTATTGATGAACTAAGATGATTATATTGTTGCTATGGAAACTATTTTGTGTAATGATGATGAATATAAACAGGTCACCTTGACTGACATCAATACAGGTTATAATTTTATTAAAATGTTTTTATATGAGCTTTTAAAGAATGGTTTGATAGAATACAAAGTGTATGATTTTATGAATATAGAAAATCCTAAAATAGTTCTATTTGGAATACCCAACACACACAAAAATGTTCAAATCCCTCCCCCTTTTGACCCATAGTTTCTGCCCCTAATTCAGCAACTGAAAGTATGCCATTGTTTTTGAATTCCATTTTAAATCCATTGGTGCAAGACCTGCCTTCTTACTTAAAAGATTATTGTTTTTTTTATCTCAGATTGCATTATTTCATGAGGGAATCGAGTTTATTAGATCGTATTTGGGAAAGTTTACTACTTACTCTAACACTAATGTAAATTTATACTGTTCCTTCTTAGAAGTACTCTTAGAACCCAATTTTTTTTTTTATTCAATGGGAAATATTATCAACAATTACAGGGTGTGGCTATTGGGTCTGCAGTGGCTCCAGCCTTATCCAATTTGGTGTTAGGATGGTGGGAGAGAGAACTTTTGCCCACAACTATCCATTTTGATAGAGCAATTTTTTATAAGAGGTTTGCTGATGATCTGTTTTTTATATTCAAAGGCATGATAGATGAATGTAATTCTTTTATACAAGGTTTTAATGTTTTGACAGATTTTTTTTAAGTTTACATTAGGAGACCTTGTGTCTACTGTTAATTTTTTAGACATTGCATTAGAATGGGATTTAATGAATTTCCATTTTCATAATCATGTTTTTAGGAAGAACACTTTTTCCAATCAATATTTACACTTTAGTAGCAATCACACTTCTTTCATCAAGAAAAATATACCTAGAGGACAATTTATAAGAGCCTCAAGATTAACTACTAAAGATGAAGTTTTTAAACAATAATTGGATTTTGTCATTTCACTTTTTATACAACGTGGGTATAAAATTGAACTATTGACTACTAGTGCTGACGAGATTTTAATGAAAAGAGATACTGAATTTCCACCATTTTTAAAATTAGACAGTAAAGATTGTGGAATTCAGCATGATAATAATAAAGTTTCTAGTAATTTAGTTTGTAGTTTGGGAATGACTGTTGACAGCTTTGCCATTAGGAACATTATTAATTATAATTGATGCATTTTTAAAGGAAATGTAGATTTAATTAAATGCTTAGGAGAAAAGCCCAAGTTTGTATATAAGAGAAATTATAGTTTAAAAAGTTTAAGTAAAGATACCAGTAAAGTATTAATACCACACACTAAACAAACAAAAGGGATGTATGGGTTTTGCACTCTATGTAGGTTTATTCATGAAGGAACATATTTATTGTTACCCTATATAAAGTTGACTTTTTTTGTTCTGGGAGATACGATTGTAATAGCGTTAAAGTTGTTTATATCAGTGTTTGCTCAGTGTGTCCAGCGTTTTACATTGGAATGACTACTCGAGCATTACATATGAGAATAAAGGAGCATGTAAGAGTGATGAAAAATAAGGAATTTGACAAACACACTCTATAGGCACAGTTTGACTTGTTCAAATCATAATAAATATTTATTCTATGTGCTTGAACAGGTATCTAAAGATTAAATACCAAGTTGTAAGTGTATATACGACCAAATAACCAAAAATATACCAAATATACGCTAAAAAGGACCATAGCTCACTGCAAATGCTTACTTTCTAAAAATCACTTTTAATAGAAAACAAATAAAGGTGAACCCCTGAGAGTTAAAACTATTTTACACACAGGTTAAGCACTTTCATCTGCTAACTGCAGACTTCATCAAAACAGTGACATGTGTGTTGCTCCCCCTTATATAATACATTTTTAAAAAAGTCAAGATCCAGTGGGAATGCTCAGTTAATTAACTTACTCATGAATAAAACATAACCTTATGAATATTCATTAATTCTGCTCATTCAGCCTACACAGTTTTGTATTACACCCTGTAAGCATACAGTTTCTAAGTATACATATAAAACAATTGCACGTGCTTATGTATGTCACATTTAGGTATAATGGTGCAGTGAGCTACGGTCCTTTTTAGGTATCTAAAGATATAAGAGGGGGTGACTACCGAAATGATTTAAAAAAAAAGAAACACTTTTTGGCAGATAAAATTGATTGCCAATGAACATCCAGGGCTTAATGGGGTAGTGAACATAAAATGTTTCTTAAAAGACAGAAGGCGCAAGGTGAAAATTTATGAAAAATCTAAGTAAATGTTTATGCTTTTACATTTTATTTTTATTGTCAATTGATTCAAGTTATTGCACTAATTGTGTAATTGTTTTATGAATGAGGGTATTTAAAGGGGAGTGGTTTTGTTAGTGTTATTCCTTGTTTTCTGAAGAAGTCTTATCTGATGAAAAGCAGAGAAATAAAGTGTTTACGCTTAAGGATTATCTTTGGTTTCCTTGGTTTCTACTCCAGTTTGTGTTTATATTTTTGCTTTAAAATATTTTATGAAAATATAAATAAAAATTTAAACAGCTTAGTAAATGATGAGATAGTAAATACTTTCCTAGAGGAAAATATAAACAATAAATTAACAAATAAACAATTAAATAAAAATGATAAACCTTTTAGTTTAAAAGAAAGAAACGATCAAGTTAAAAAGTAATAAGGCTCCTGGTTTAGATGGTCTTATACCTGAACTATACAAACTATTACTAGATAGTGCAATCTCTACACTAGAAAAGGCTTTCAGGGAAATAAAATCTACTTCAGAGGTTCCCCCATCATGGAAACATTCCCTAATGTCACCTATTCTAAGACAAAGATCTTACAACATGCTCTTCTTATAGATTAATTTCATTCCTAAATGTTGAATATAAGATGTCTATGTCTACTTTAGCAAACAGAATTAATCTAATAATATAAAAATTAATTAACAATGATCAAACAGGTTTTATTTTGAATAGACAGGCACAAGTTAGTATAATAAGGATATACAACCTAACAGACTATGCAAATAAAAATAAAAAAAAAAGGTTGCCCACTATCTCCACTACTTTTTGCACTAGCAATATAAACTTTTGCTAACTTTATTAGAGCAAACAAAAATATTTATTATATAAAAATAGAAGATGATTTAGAACTAAAGATTCAACTCTTTGTGGATGGCATTCTGCTTACAATAGGAAATATAGAAAAATCACTAGAACATATAACTATTTCTATGAGGTAATTTGAAACTATTTCATACTTTCAATTTAATCATAATAAAACAAGTACATTATTAATCAACAATAAATTAAAATCATATAAAATATTCTGATTTCAATTGGAATAACTCAAATTAAAAAACTTGGCATTATCATTACGTCTGGTAGTAAGGAAATGATACAAGTGAAACAGATTATTGATAAAATCATAACCCTAGTCACAAGCTGGAATCATTTTTTCTTTACTATGGAAGAATGTTTAATGTTAATTAAGATGGCAATTCTCCCTAAAATATTATTTGTTATGCAATCATTAACATTGTCTCCACCAAAAAAAAAAAAAAATGAAAATAATTAATAACATACTAATTAAGTTTCTTTGGCATCCAAATAAACCAAGAGTTTCTTTTAATTGGCAGATGAAAGATTGGGATAAAGGTGTAATAGGATTCTCTGACATTCAATTGGATGCTACTTCAACTGTTGTAAAAAATATTGCATTGTGGATAAATTCATCATTGAATCAAAATGAAAAATAATATATAAAGTATTATTATCTAAAAGTAACAAACATATTACTAATTATCATAAGCAAATAGGTCCTAACAGTTTTGTCTGGCTATTAAAAGATTATTATTTAAACAGAAACATTTCTTCTAATCAAATTCCCTATATAAATAATATTCTTTCCTCCTTCTGGAAATTCATATGTTCTGATTATTGTATTAAATATCCAATCATTTCATTTTCTCCAATAGCATATTAATGAATGCTTAGAAACTCACAATTTCACTAGACTGATAAATCTAAAAGAGCAAAATAATTTATTGAAATCAATTTTTAAATTGAACTAAAATACATTATGTTGAAAACTTAATGTCTAGATAAAATCATGCTTCTACACTTCTAATAAATGGCTAACACTATAAATAAGGAAGGATTTTGTAAACTCAATGATAAATAATATATTTAACTTGGATAATCAATCTTTCCCCAAATACTGGAATTCCTAATTAATATTAATAATAAAACAAAGGAAAACAAGTCATACTTATCACAGATTTATAGAATTCTTAGATTAGACTTCTTACAATTAGACAATACTTTTTGGAATTATTCCACAAAAATTAATAATGGAAATTTTACTGATGAAGATAGAAAAACAGCATTAAAGGCAACAGAAAAAATATATCCTCTTTATATTTGAAAATTTCACCTGGAAATTCTTTCACAGAGTGTTTATTACACCTCACAAGGTTACAATTATGTATAAATCAAGCAGAATCAAATGCTGGAGATGTGATTCTGAGGTAACAGCTGATTGGATACATATGGTATATGAATGTGAGGTCATCTCCCTTTTTGGAAAGAAATTAATAACATTACTCAAACACTGTGGTCAGATAGATATAATATTTCCAAGTCATTGATTTTATTTAATGCTGCGATCCCTGAAATAATTCCAAGGACTCAGGTGCCTGTTTCTTGGTCTACACTAGCAATAGTTAAGAAAATAATAACCAAGAATAGGAAGAATAAAACTACTCCCCCTTGTACTGAATTCCTTAGTATAGCAAAAATTGTATGTAGTAGTGAGTTACATACAATTAGGATGAGAACTTCTAATATTACTCATTCCTTCAAGTCATGGCTAAAACTTAAAGATTTGTTTGAAAACTATTAATTGTTGTTAATTTGTATTATATTGATATATTACACAGCTATGGACATATGCAAATAGCTATTTGTTTTGCATTATTTTACTCTGTTCATTGTTATTAAAATAAAATAAACATTTTTCAAAAAGAAAAAGATGTCTCAAAACGAAACCTTTTTTATATAAGTAAACTTTAACATATAGGAGAAAAGACACCATAGTAGTCAGCTTTTCTTTTTTTAGTGTGATTTCCTTTTTTGAATAGAAATAACTCTGCAATATTAAAGTTTTTCTTCCTTAATAATGCTGAATGCGAAAATATTAAAATCTTTACCTAGAGAGTGCAACTGTGTCACCTATATATCTGCTACAGGTTTCAGAGTGCATGCAAATTAAATGTTTTTTTTCCAAACAGCTGGATAATATGTCTTAATCATTCTTTGATTGCCCACTTAATATTATTCAGAATTTTACAGGGAGGGCACATTCTGACCAGGTACTCAGCATCTCAGATCTAACAGAATTCTTTTCGTTGGTGCTTTTCCTCACTGTGAAACATCAATAGTTAAAATGTAACAAATTTTATGGCCTGGTGTCGTAGCATCTTCTTATAAGAAAACAAACACTATATTCTGTAGGTCTATAATGTAATATCTTTCATGGCTTAATGTGCCACGTGTTGTAATGTTGTTAAAAATATCAAACCACAGTCAACCATTCTGTAGTAGAGAAAAGAAGGAAATGTTACAGAAAACGTATTTTATGCTGCATTTGGTTTCTTCTTTGCAATCATGTAGCTTGTGCATAAACCGGAAGTACCAGTGATACAATGAATCATAAGTATTTGTACTGACAGCATATGTTATATCAAAAGGCAACTCAAGCTTTCAACATATATAAAAAGAAAATTAGCTGTACTCTAGTAATGGCTGATTTACCAAAGGATTTGCAGATAGTAGTCTGATACATTTCTGTTGTGCTTATATAAAATAAATATTTTGTGTTCATCAAGTAAATATAAAGAAGCAGGTGCTACTACAGTTAAACAAAATGTTAGATAACACAAATGCATTTTTCATGCATCTGTAACAGAAATTAAATGCTGACAGTATCCAACAGAACAAAAATAAATTATTTTCCTAACTGCCTCATAGTAGAAGGTTGCTAAACACAGTATCTTAAATTCAGTGTTCATTTTTAAGATGTCATTGATCTGATACATGTTGTGTTTTTCCGGTATGCTGTATTACTCTCTCATGCCCTGATGAACCATCATTTCTGCAGGTGACCAAGTCTATTACTGCTCAAACACTGTGCTGAAATGTCAGTGCTTGTCAAACATTTTGGCCCCGATGTAAAGGAAGCCCATCTTTAACTGTCAGAATAGAAGTTTATCTGAAAGACAAGGGCCTAAAGGTTGCAAATAGCTGTATTTTACAGTGACACTACATTCAGATCTGCCATCTCTTGGCCCGGCCAAGAGAATGTATACAAAGATGGCTCTCAGTTATGCACTATTGCTGTAACCTCTACATATAAAATGTCTGGCATTAAAATAATGTGAAGCTAGAAAGAGATAAATTCATTGATGTTTAAAATTACAGCATTATTATTATTATTATTATTATTATTATGATGATGATGCTGTGTCATTTTCTGCTATTCTCTTGAAAATGCAAAATACTAGAATGTACAAGTTTCTCATATGGACCAGAAAAGTGTTGTTTCTTTAATTACATATATTGAAAGATGGGTGATTACAAAATCTCACCTCACAGTCTGGACTACAGATTTTTTTAAATATCTATTTTCTGCATTTCCTGCAATGTATCAGCCTTCCCTTGGACTGACTGATTAATTTGTTTTCTGTTTGTACGCGGTGGCTGCAGGAGGGTGTTAACCAGTTAATTGGGCAGCTATCAGGGGTTACTTTTTTAGTTCCTGATATGCCTATAATTCTTTAATGGACAGGTGTGCAATGAACCATAGTGGGTGCAATTCAACAGCTTCCAGAAGTGAAAGTAATCTTTCAGGAGACCCTGCTTGCCTGCCTTTGCAAACAAGTACCTGCATGTGATCTCAGGTTCCTAGTGGGAAATGTAGCACATGTAATGCACTCATCGTATGTGCAGCTAACCTTCTCCACTGACAGAGGTGAGTGGGCACTACCTCATCACACGCACTGTCTCATCACTTCACTCTACCCTTGCAGCTGCTTTTCTAGTGCTTAGACCGCTAGTAGAATCTATGAATCTGGGATGCCTTGGACACAGTGATGGTTTTATATTTCTTCTCTGCAATTCATTTATGTAAGTGTAAGGGCTGGCTAAGTATCTACCAACTTCTGTGAAAATAAAAATGACTCTGAGGACAGTCTTATTTCTAGTGCATTAATTGTATTTCTTATGGTCAGTAAGGCTATTGAGCAAAGTTATCCTTGGGAATTCCCACCTCCTGTGCCACTATATGTAAAAAAAACAGCAACAAGCTAATGAAATTCAATGTTTTTAGTAAATACTTTTGTTAGGTGGATTGTGTGGTAAATAGTGAAAGGTAAGTACATTTTATACAACATATCATGTCACTTTATAAGGAAAGCTTGGGAAGTGTCAGTAACTCTTTTCTAGGAGTAATGAACATTACAGTTTTCCAAGATTTATTTAGACATGCAGTCATTTTGTCCCTAGATTATTTAAACATAATTCGAAAATGGGTGACCTGTGCATTGGCACACTGATTGGAGAACAAATGCTCCCCAGCAAGGTGTCAATGTACAAGTAATGCCCACTAAAAAAATGAAGTTAGGTACTTCAAACAGAATATTAAGGTGCCATGAAGCTTGGACAGTTAAACAGCATTTTCTACTCTAGCAAAACAGCGTAAAAATAAAATATAAAATAAAATAACTAAACATACAGATGTGTGTGTGTGTGTGTGTGTGTGTGTGTGTGTGTGTGTGTGTGTGTGTGTGTGTGTGTGTGTGTGTGTGTGTGTGTGTGTGTGCGTGTACGTCTGTGTGTGTGTGTGTTTACATGATATAGAGAAAGAGAGATATTTCTGACTGCAACAGGCAGTCACCCTAGATATGTCTTTCTTTTTAAATAAAAAGTTATGAAACTCTAAAATATTGACTGAATTTAATCCACATTGATTTGTCTGGAAAAAAATCCGTAGCAAAATTAGGAACAGTAAAGGGGGAGTTGCTATGCCTTGCATTCATTTTTTTAGTAGATTATAAAGGGAGTAAAATTATCATTTCATTCAAAAGACAAGGATACATTCAGTTAACAAAACTGATGTTAGTATAGTGTGTGTGTGTGTGTGTGTGTGTGTGTGTGTGTGTGTGTGTGTGTGTGTGTGTGTGTGTGTGTGTGTGTCTGTATCATGTATGTGTATGTGATTCTGTCTGTCTGCCACATATGTTTTTGAATGGGTATGCTTTAATGTGAAACTATCTGTGAGTTTGTCTTTGTGTGTGTGTATGTGTGTGTGTGTGTGTGTGTGTGTGTGTGTGTGTGTGTGTGTGTGTGTGTGTGTGTGTGTGTGTGTGTAGAAATTAAGGATTTACATAACTTATATTGTGGATATAAAATACTTTCTCCAACAGCAATTACAGATATTACATCAAGTATGCAACATTATGAGAAACCGTTTTAGATAAAAAATTTAAAAATATAATATCAATTAAAAAATACAAAGCAATTTAGCAGCCCATTTTCTAATATATAATAATGCCCTCAAGCTTTGCCTGTAATGTCTGAGGCATCATGCCTCACAATACCCCTGGGCTTGTGTTATTTCCACAATAACACAAACCTGTTACAGAATTATTGCATGTGAATTATAACATGCTCAGGGATAACTCAGAGTAATAAAACTTCTGCAAAGAATTAACATTAAATGTTTTACTTTTCTAACACTTTACGTTACACCATATGTATGTTCTGTCAATGTACATTCCCAGTTTGTCTTTTTTTTTTGTTTGTTTCTCATCTGGTATAGTAGTGATGACCTGTCCTTAGGCTGAATCTTTTTAATTAAACTATAAGGTTGCTTTTGTTTAAAGAAAACAAACAGGGATAAAGTAGGTGCTAACTTTCCGATTAATGAATAAAACAACACAGTTTTTGATATATACACACACATTAAGTGAAATAAGCCTCTATTGTCTTATAGAGACTGTCTAAGGTAAAATATAGGCAGAATCAATGTTCAGCTATGAGCTAATGGTTTGACATCTCTCTTTCTCTCTTTCAGCTCCTATTTATTAACAGTGGGAGAAATACAATTCCAAGTTCATAGGGCATTTATGGATGAAAACGGTATCAGAGACTTATTAAAAATGCAGTTAAAACTCTGATCCCCTTGACAGTAAAACAAAATGGAAAAGATTATTTTTATCCTTGTTTTGGTTTACAGTCTGTAGTCTTTCTAACACGGACCTATCATGTATTTACGGGTCTGGGGTACAAGACCAATCCTTTAAAGTTTTGACTATTCAGGACTAAGCAAAATACCCCTGCATCTACCTTTCACAGACATGAAAACTCCTCAGGGATTGGGAAAACACTGACATTAATAACCTCTTTTTTTATACAGTAGCATCTATAATAGACATGAAAGGTTTCTCTCCAGAGACCTAGCCAGAGACAGCTTTGTCTGTGTCTGATATTTAGTTCAGCTCTTTGGTGTACAGTGGACAGATGGCCTTCTCAGCATTATCCCAAACATAATATAAGCCAATGACTGTCTCTTCTCTCTAAGCAAGATACATTCCAGTTTACTTTGTAGTAGGTTTCTATACTTTGAATCCACAGTAAGGTAGCCATATGTTAGCAGTGATGCTGCGTGTTATTAGTTCCACTGTTAACACTGCTCATTTCTGTCATGTAATACCCTGTCCCCTCACTTTCTTTTTGTGTGTTCCTACCACTGCTGACTGTACTGACTTGTAGGAGCTGGTTGCTAGAATTAGTAATCTCTGGGACTTAAGGAGGACCTCCAGTGGTAGGAAGTTATCTTAAGTGTGCATATCTGTGATGTCTTTGTGTAAAAAAACAAACATGCAAGACATTTTTTGAAATTTTTTTGCCATGCAAGTCCTATATGGCAGCACTACAACAATAAATTAATAGACTAATAGACTGTTACTTGGCTAATAACCCAGGGGAGGGCTTTCTACTCCTATACAAGTTTTCTGAATGATTAATGATGTCCTGCATCTAAACAGGACACTGAGGGCCAGGCATTTATAAGCTGCCTCTCTCTATAAGCGACCTGGGTGTCAGGCCTTCTGTAAATTTCTTGTTCCCTATCCACCTGTCTAGGTTGTGCTTAAACTGGGTAATAGACAAACTGAGCTTCACATGGATGGGAAGCCTGTTCCATAGGAGGGGCAGTCTCTGGGACACATCTCTGTAACGTACTGCTATGCCTTAAAATCGAGATCTATATTTTAACTCGACTTATTAAAAGATGAGCTCCACTTGTTAGTACCCTGTCCAAAACAATCATTAAAGGTGAATGCTGGTCAAGATACAGAGGTTTATGTTCCCAGTGATTTTACTAAATAGCACTGGTCCTTAGATTGAATCAACCCTGGAAGAGGTGCCCTGGCTAATGTCACACACCTGACTTAATCTGGTGTGCCCCTTATCCTAATAACTCTTCTGTCTACAAATGCATCAAACATAGGCTCAGTTTACAAGGAGATAAAGGTTTCAATCTTGTTGGGTCCTTATACCTTTGTTGGTCTTAGTGGAAATCTCTTGAGCCACACCCACAAATGTGAATCTAGTCTTCTAGTTTGCCACTTATTTTAAGATTTTCAAACTTTCAGATGTGAAAGAAAAGCAGAAGTAATTCTGATACTGATCTAAACCCAGAGCACATGATACAGACAGTGTAAGCACACACACATATACACAAACATACAGAACATACCCATCTTTTTCTCAGAAAGAAAACAAGGAACATCTCTGTCCATCATAATGCATTCTGTCCTGTGTAAGGAAATGTGGTTCACAGGTATTACAACAGAATCTAAAACTAATAGTAAGCAACTTTTGGAAAAGGCATACCATAACTTACAGCTGACTTGTAAGTGTTTATCAAGGTGCATTGAACCTCTAGTGCTTAACGAGGGGTGCATTTAATGTTATGTTATAGTATCAATAATTTCTGATATTGTGTAAATTCTTTAAAGAACCTTTGCGTAGGTTTATACATACCTACATAGTCAAGAAACAATGCTCAAATTTAAATAACTTATTTATATAATTAGCATAATTTTTGGAAACCATTTTTAGTGAACAGTAATTACTTAAAATGAATAAGAGGTCTTACAAATAAGACAACATGAATATAATCCTGGACTGTGTTATGCCATCATTTATGCTTTCTCACCATCATTAAAGACTACTCATCCAGTTCAGAAATTTAACAGTGATGGTTGTGCCAGACAGGCAAAGTAAAGGTGCTGTCCATAGCTCTCAAACTTTCATCTCCCAAATGAGAAACAATTCTTCTTATAATGTGGAACAAATGGGCAAAATGTGGAACACTTAGTAACAGCTTACTAACAACTTCACCTAGGAAGCTCCTAGGATGGTTAAAATGTGCTATTTTTACTTATAAAAATTTATTTGATAAATTAAAATGATTCAGTTATCTTTATCATGGATATCAGTTAAAAATTCCTAATATTGAATGTGTGACAGATGTTTTCAATGAGGAACTTCAAGGAACATGAACATTTTAAGACCCCAAATGAGGAACATTCATCGTAATGAGGTACACTTGAGAGGTATGCCATCATGAATACCTCTGAAGTCTTAGTTCATTAAGTTGTCTTCATTTCTAGCACATTTTGAGACACCAAACTTTTCCAGACAGGTTGTATCTCTCATACTACTAGTAAAGCTATTGAACCCATCGAAATTAGGATTAATATCACTTAGACGTCAACATTCAAAAGGACATAACATAGCTCAAGACAGTTTTATGGCTTACAGGAGTAAAGTCCTGACTCTGCCATGCTTGACTTGAGTTGGATTAGAGGCTCAGGCACTACAGGAGCTGTCATGGGGGGATGAAGCAGTTAATGCTAGGTCATCCACCTTGGGGGGTGGGGTGCCACAACTGGTCCAAGGAGATGACTATGACCTGTGTTTACATGAGTAGCGTGTAATGTCTGAGATGAGGATAGAATAAATGAGAACAAGTGTGTTCTCAGGCAGAGTGTAACACAAAACACAGCCATGGCAGGAGAACAGAAGATTAGAGGGGGATCTAGATTGATATTGTTGATGACAGTACTTGACCCTCAGCCCCAGGGCAATAAATTAGCTATAGGGCTTTTGGTCCTGTAGCAACAATAGGTGAAGTCAGAGTTGATAGAGGAGGCTGGATAATGGGAGCAGGGATTCACATTAACAAAAGAAATTTAGCTCAGTGGTAAATACCTACCACCATCTTCTTTTACTTCTTATAGAGCCAAGGCTCCTTAGTAAACAATGTTTCTAAGCATTTCTTCTTATTAATATTTAACAGTTGCCAAGCAATTTGGCACAAGCAATATCACCTGTAATACTTTTTCTCAGATTGTATACTTATTCTATACTGCGAATTGCCTGTCAACAAGCCTTTTACATATTTTATGTAATCCTATGCAATCCATGCTTATATTTCATTTTAGCAAGTTTATTCATACTGTGTAATTATATATGTGACTTTAGTCATTACATCTTGTTGACTCTGTTCTTGTATGTGTTCAAATTGTCCCTGCCTATATGGCCTAGGTCAGTCTCCATGGACCAGTAGTGGATCAACAAAAGAAAATAAAAATATACATAAAGAAATAAATTAACTAACTAACTAAATAAATGTGACCTGACTTTGAGATCTATTAAAAGTTCAAAATGCATTTTTTCTGAAGTTAAGCTCCTGATCATAAAACAAATATTTACTTATTTACCTCACCCCTACAAACACAAGCTAGGTTTCAGTAAGGGGTGACTTCAACCCTTGCAGTTCCAGATTATGGAAGACTCGCTAGCCTTTTCTTACTCACAATGAGGTACAATCATATTCCCATTATAGATACCAAGAGAAGACCCTTTAACACCAAAGTAATACTGGAACACCCCTCTCCCCTACACACACCCTTACCCATATACAGAGCTACTCATGCATATGGTATACGATATTCATTTGCTTATGTTTGAGTGCAGAATACTAGAGGTACACATTTTAACATCTCATCTTGATTAATTCATCTTTTAGCATTCTCTTCCATAAATGCAGACTATTAGTTTTAATCAAAGGATCAGCTGTAGTAACTGCAGTTTTCCTTATAGTTATCAAATCTATTGCCATTAGTATTATTATTTCTGTAATTATCAAACAAACATAATCTAGTTGCAACAGCATATAGTTTTTGAAGTGATTCCTAGAAAACTTCCTTGCTACAAATCTCTGTCTGCCCTTTCTTCTCCAAAATCCTCAGCTGGTGCATTCAGTGGATGGCCCTCTCATCAGTTTCTTCCTTCAAGTTAGTGAGGCTGCAACGATCACTGCCTAACATTACTTGTGGTCTTCACATGCATGCCTCTTGTTATACAATGTTAAGTAACAGTTCTAGCTTCAGTTGTGTCAATCCTGATATAATTAAACTTCTAATACTGCACTCACCTTCTGTATATACAGTAATTTGAAGAAGTATTCTCAATATAACAAGAACTAAAGGAATTTGCATCTGTGTTTCCTGACTAGGCATGACAAATAAACACAAGTGTTCCTTTTTAGGGGCAACCTGGGGACACTGTTTGATTAAATGACTTGCTCAAAGACAAACAGGTAGAAGCAATAAAACCTTCTACCCTGGGCACAAGAAGCAGGTCATCGACAATTCCAAGATTTGTTCCTCTGCTCTGTCAAAATGTATGTAAATGCTCCTCCTTTCCCAAATGACTTTCATATTTAGAAAAACCTCTGAAATTTCTGCAAAAAAGGAAGAGAAAAGTGTCCAACATATAAAATGGCCTCAAATGCTACTCTTTTTGGAGGCTATTACCTTTTAAAGTCAAATTATGTTTGGTTTTCTACTCCGATTGTGCTAAATTTATTCAAAACTTTTGCTGCATATGCACTTGTATATCTTTATATTATCCAGCTGTTATTATAGATACACCTGTAACTTAAGGTATCATGTGTGATGACTTTGCCCTGGCTCAGCAATCAAGGAGCCTCAATCCTCACCCCTAACACCAGGGAGGTCTTCTCCTAGAAGAGAGGAAAGGATAACAAATGCACACAGTAAAGTACAATTTCCCTTAAGAGCACACAGAGATCACAGTCAGTCTGGGCCTGGTTGCTCCCTTACTCACCAGGTCCCCAGTAAGACTCCCCACTGGCACAGCTATAGGGTCCAGGTCTCAGCCTAGCTGGGCAAGCTAAAACCTCCAGTACCCTGTCTGTCCAACCAGTGCTTCGTGTCCATGCCAAATAGCTGCCACACCACACAGACACACACACACACACACACACACACACACACACACACACACACACACACACACACACACACTTTAAGATAAGTATTTATACAACTTCACAGACACTTCTGGGAAAGGCTGACACAGATTCTCCAGCTGTGCCCCTTTACCCAGACTATACGGTAGTACTCCCTGCCACCACCCAGGTAATAATATCAGCTACTAAAAGGCCCTTAAAAGGGTGTCCAATTATTACTGTGCAATATTATTATCCAATGGTAATGTGGCTATTCAATCTAGGCTTATTGAAAGGGCTTAGACAGTAAACTCTATAAATATATAATGTACTCTAAAGCATAATTTATCTTTACATAAATCAGCCACATGTAGAAGGTTTTAAAATATTTAATAATAAACAATTAAAACACAAGACAAAACTACTATACCACAGAGATATCTAATAGTTCAGAGATCACACAGAAACCTAAAATAATACAGTAGGACAGGTCTGATTTCAAAGAAAAATGCCTAATTAGTCTTTACTAGCTTTAACTATTCCTACAAAAAATCACAGTGCTAAAACTTACATGTGAGCATAAGGCAGAGTGCTGATAAGTTGGATATCAAGATCAAAATGCTTTCAGTCTCTTGTGAGAAATAGTATTTAAACATTACTAACAAACATGTCTGCTGGGCCCCTCCCAAATTACATCATGTTGACACTTAGGCTTTCCCAGGCAAACAGACTGCATTATTTAGCAATCTAACACCTGCTCAGAAACTTACAACAATATAAGTCATTTCAATGTATACTCTAAAAGAAACCAGAGCAATAAAGCACATTCCACATCTAAATTCTGGTCATAAATGTTAGCCTTAAAACAATGGGCATGAAACCTTCATCCAGACTCACTGGAGTCGAATTCTAACATGAAAGGGTCACAACATGCTTCACTGGGCCAGTAGAGTGCAATGTTGTCACATATTTTGCAGTTCCACACTTCACAGTGTTCTTTTACACTCAAGAAAACATGCCTGTATTTTTACATTTATTTACAAATGCCAGAATTATATATCAAATTCTATTTGACTAGGCTGGCAGCCTTCGCCCATCTCTCCCCAATCGTCACACCATGTATTAATTGTTTCTATGAATAAACAGTGTGCGAAAAAGCTAGATTTGATTAGTGACTCCAGTCTCAATTTTACCTTAGTGGCTACTTCTCCAAGGATAAGAGGAGTGGGTAGCTATTCCATCTCCTGATCAAGTGCCCCTTTCAACTTTATGGTGAGGAGCAAAATTTAAAACAAAAAAAAAAGTGCTTGAAGAACCAAAAAAGCTCTTTCTTTGTAAACTGGAGCAAACCAAATTTGTAGCTGCTATAGTTTATGCCTGCCACATATGAAGATCAAAGCACTTTGCCTGCATCATAATTCCAATATTGCACCAAACACTGATCAGTTTTTCCCCCCTTTATCTCCTTTCATTAGCTTTTCCAAATGGGATGACCTCCTATCTGCAAAGCAAGCATGCATTTTGTTACCAAAGTGGTACTAAATCAGGTTTTATCCCCCCCCCTTTGATTTTGTACTTAAGGTACACTTTACTTTAAAAGGTTCTAGTTTTCTGAGTTCTTTCACATATCTTGGAAGAAAAATGCAGTTCAGGTTATAGAAAATGCAAAGTCAACTAGCCCACAAGGAGCAAATGACCAGCTTGAACTACCTAAACATGGTTTATTTGGATATTTAGTTCCAAACAAAACACTCTCTAAAACATATGGAAAACTTTGTGCATATAGGTACAAACCCAGCAATAACTACAAGTAGGTATTTATACAAAACCCCCTCACTATTTGCTCACTACATGACTGTAATTAACAAAATAATGAAATGAGTTAAACATTTAATGTTACAGAGGAGTAAAACTACATTTTCCATAATATAACAATCAAGAAGCTAATCAGTGCAAAGAAAGCACACTTAAACACTTAAAATGAGTTCCACCCTTAAATCCAGTTGCACTTCAGTTGAGCAAACTGAGTCAGGACCTCGTGCTTACATGCATTCTGATGAACTTCAAAGTATCTATCATGCAGCCTCTAACCTACGACCTTTGTTATGTAGTCTGACCCATCATCCACTGCCTGTCGATTTTAGATTTTTTTTTTTGAAACAGCAGTACTAGTTCCATTTTATTTCTCTGTTTCACAGCTAACAAAAGACAGGAACTCAGCAGAGAAAGGCTTCTCTGTTATGCACACTTGCCTCCATCTTTCACGCTTTCCAAACTTCCACTTTAGCCACAAAATCCACAACAGTCCTAAGTAAGGATATTATTTGACCACTGCATATTACTACATCTGACCACAGTGCCAGTGAAGTGGTTCAAGAATGTTTATTCCCTGGCCAACATTCAGCTGCAGTAAGACAACTCCCCAGGTACACCCATTTCCCACAGTTTTAGTTACTGTTTACCTTTTGCATACTTACTTATAGCTACAACTATAAACAAGACCTTTTTATACTTCCTTTTTTCTGTAATACACTACTGGCAAGCTTAACATTTTTAAAAAGGTTATTTATGGTCACTCCCCTCCATCAAGTTACCAAACAGAACAAACTCACAATTTTATTTAGCTGACAGGTTTTCAACGGTCTTTTTTACCTGTTTTCAATGTCTGGAGGTTGAGACATATGGGAAAAGATAAAGTGCCAGCACTGCACTGACCCCTAGTGGCGGGGAGAGTTTAGACTCAAATGACACATGACATGTTTGATTTCTCTTATCTGGATAAGCTAAAGTCTTTTCTGTTTTTTTATTTTTTTTTTATTTGAATGCGGGGCATTTGGGTAAAGAGCTATTGCAAGGCTTCACTGGCAAACTGTTATATGGAAATCTGGTTCAGAAATAACTACATGGAAGGATAGACAATACAAAGTATGGGATCTGTTAAACAAGCAAAATGTGTCTACATATATGCAATAAATCCATCTCTACCCATTGGCATAGCTCTAATGTTTTCATCAGTGAAGCATTCTGTGTGTCCACATTTAGAACAGTTTGTACACATGTATCTACACAACATCTCAACAGCATTCGTAAAATTCAAACAGAAGTAGTATATAATGTCACCGAAAGAAAAAACTGCATTTATCTACTCATAGGTTAAGAAGTCAAAGGTTTGTGAGTAAAAGCACTTGACTCTTGGTATAGTAACCAGTTCCTTCAAGGTTCAAACACCAGAAACATACAGTATGGTATGTTTTGCCATTATCTGAAAGAAGATTCAATGCTGCAATAGTATGTACAGTAACATGAGACATCAAGTTGCAGATTGAACAACATAAGTGAAGCACAATAACCCCCACCCCCCACCCACCTACCCTTTTACATTTCAGTAATGCTGGTCGGCAATCTTTAACTTTAACATCAGGAATAACCACCAGTCTGTCAGTCTGCACTAAGATCATTACATACCTTAAGGAATTATGCCAAAAAATGTTTTTCCCTCTAAATGCTAAATGAAGATTTTGCTTTCCAGGCATAAAATGCTTCTGTTTCAAAAATCCCAATGTAATAAAATGCTTCTTGTGTGACATCACAAGAGAAAGAAGCATTTTTATTTTCCTATTTAGACTGTTTGTTTTGTAGTCAAGACAGTTTACAGTTTGCTTGCATCAATTTCCTTTTATACACCTGCTGTTCCTCTATCTTAAACCTAATTCTTGCTGACAGATTGGATTTTTTTCTAACAAATGTGCAGATAGCATACCTAGGGTTTTGTGATACATTCAGTGAAAGCATTTTGCATATTTAAAAAGGCACTTTGAAAACAGAAAGAGTAAAAGAGACTGCATTTTTCATTCTGCAGCCCAGCATCTGCAGCACACCTGTCACTTAATCAAAGCAAAAGACATTATAAAAATGGAGCACCAGATTTGATCCTAACTGGATGTGCCAGCACCATAATTATTGTAATGAACAATTATTACTGTCAACAAAGATTCAGTAAACTGGCACTGTTAGCTAGGGAGGGGGTAAAAATACAACAAAGCCTTCAGAGACTATAACTCCTCTTCACAATTAACATTACACTGCCCTTCCAATACTCAGATTTTGCTCTTCTCTTTCGTTTGGACGATTATTTCTGTAAGTAGTGCAAAACTTAAATATGTTTCTCTGGTTGTATTTTACTGGGACAAAAGTGAATGCCTTATTGTGGATATGCAAAATCTTATCAACAATTAAGTGTTGTGATTCTTCTTAATTAATGTTAGTGCTGTCTTTTGCTAGTAAGTGGGCATTACTCATGACTTGTGCCTTTTCATTCAGCTTCTTCAATCATTATTTCTGTTCTTTTAAATTTCAAGGTCTGAAACCTGGTTGCTCATTAAATTATCAGTAACCCAGCATATTTTCTTTTTGGAAGAACTTAGGCAGATTTGTTCTAAACTATCTAGGGGACAAACGTGCAACATTGGAAAGAACCTGAGTAATTTTACAGTTTATTCGGGTTATGTATGATAGATGGCTACTTAGAGTTGAAAGGCAAGCTTTACCTTTGCAGAAAGGATTCTGATACTCAGAGCGCATGACAGCCCCCTCAAGGTGTCCATTATAGGCACCCATGTGTATACATTAGCTGCCAGTGATATATATATATATATATATATATATATATATATATATATATATATATATAGATATCTTACAGCCTATGAATGCAACAGAGCAGGGCAAAGCTTGATCTTATTTATTAGGTCATCGTTTTGGTAGGTCGTTAATTGATTTACTATTGCCTCTAAACCTCGGCTGCAGATATTACGAGGTGAAACAGTTATAGTACATCAGATATCTATATACCTGCTCATTTCAGTACATTCCGTCTATACTGTACACAGTACTACAGTCATCAGTTTCCTGTATTTAATATCTTCTGTATTTCACATCACTGCCTTGTTCATATCAAGCATACAGAAGAATTATTGTCCTTTGTCAGTCAAGATTGGCACAATACATCAAAATAGATAAATAAATAAACAATACTATGTAGACTACATTCTAGCCCCCCCCCCCCCCCCCCAGTAATACTATGGAACATATGCCATATTTTGTATTCACAACTTTTACTCACTTGGGAAGTATGTTTCACTGTGTATAAACACATACTCAAACACAAACACACAAACAGTGAGTTATTGCTTCAGTGATTTGATTATTGTTTTATTACGGTAGGATTCTTCACAAGAAATACACTGAATGTACTACTCATTGAGACTGGATAGAAGCAAAAACAGTCTGGGGCAAAGGAGGCAGCTGCCCTAGATACAAGCTGTTGGAGGCATGACTGATGAGTGCTAAGTGCAGTACCAGAAGAGATTTATGAAGCCATGAAGAAAATGTGCTTTTGTAAATGAATGCCGATACTGCATTTGTGGTCATGGCTGTCATGCTGAAGTTCTTAGTGTGTGAGAGTGTGACTAACTGTAGCAAGCAGTTAGCTAGTTTGCAGTTCCAATAGCTACAATGGCACAAAAGAGCCAAAAAGCTTTTTTTTTCCTTCAGTTTTGGGAGACCTTTTTTTGTTTGTTTGTCTTGGGGGTGGCACCAATTTGGGAAAGTGTACAGGGCACCAAATGACCTAGCAGCAGTTTTGAATGGGAATGAGAAATTTTACACATCGCTTCTGTTGTGTTATCCCCTGACTTAGCATATGTAGAGGTGTATGGTGGCACAGCCCACCAAATGGAGGGTGCAGGCAGACTTGTCCCCTGAAAAATCTCAGATTTTTGCTTGCCAGTATTTGTGGCTTTGTTTGAGATGTTTTGGTGGTCTGCTGTTTTTTGAACTGCTGTGTGACACTGGAGGAATTATACTCAGAAATGCACAGGGAATGCAGCAGGGTTTCCAAACTTTTTTTTAACAATAGGTTGTGATTCAACTGTATTTTCATAATGTATCAAATCATGATATATAAAATCAACAACCTTGGTGAAAGGAACATGATGTTAAGAATACATCCCATCCTATAAAATACCCACATTAAAAGCAGTTCGGGATATTCAAAAGGTGAATCAGAACAATACAATTAAGTTATTGCCCAATTGATACAATAAGTCATTATTCTAGTAATATTTTAAAACACTAAGCCTGCATTTCAAGAGGTTGTGTGTATATAATGCTTTCCCTTTTGCCTATCATATGCCTCTGTATTGTCAACACCATTATCAGCATCTGATATACTGACTGCAGCAGTTCTCACCATTTAAAACACCTTGTTATGCACAATCATTTGTTCTCTGCTCCTTTGCTACCTAAGAAAAATCCATGATGAGGTCATCCATATTAATGATTTTCAGCCTTTTAACTGCCTGATTACTTATTCCACCTTTTCTGTCTCCTTACCTTTTCTTTCCAACTGCTCTACATCTCTACTGTTCTTATACATACCTACATAAATTCCGTACTGCCTATCACCTTGTGACATGCTTCATTATATCTTTCTCCCTTACCACCCTCCAGTCATCCCTTTTTCAGTGTACTACACAAGAATCTTCCCCTTCTCACTTGCTATCACCCCACATTCCTCTCATGTCAGAACCCCAGCATACCTTTGATAAAGTTGTTTCAGTGTCTATTATAGTGTCTTTATCTCATCATCCCTTTTCCTCTCCCTTTGCTGTTACAACTTTCTCAGCAATTCTTTGAACAGTTTAGACTCATCTTCTTCCTCTCCACATTATTTTCTTCCCTCCTACTTAACTACATACCTCCTCATCACTTTCAGTATATTAAGCAGCATTCCCCCAGACAGCTGTTCTCCATTTCTTCCCTAACTTACTTCCTCTTTCCTTAATTACTTTTTCTTTCCTCTTCATCCAATTCCCTCTGTCCAAACTCATGTTGTTTCCACGTGTCTCTCCCATTTTTCCTTCATCTTAATGTGCACATGATCTCAAAAGCAGTCAGTTCTGCCGTTTTGCTTTCCTTACACCCTTTTATTGTAATACTCTATTGTTCTCTTTCATTGCTCACCAGATGTGCCATAGCAACCCTCTCCTCTTGGAGATTCCCTGTTTATTCTCTCCTTTCTTCTTTCACATACAATCTTTTGCCTACCCTCCTCTAGGTCCTAGTTAGCATTTCCTCCTATTGCTCTTCTTTTGCGCACTTTACTGTTCTCATCTCTCCCTTCAGTAAACAGACAAAGACAGCTAAATGTTTGGAGTTCCACATATAACATTTTCTTAACTGTTCTCTTCCTTCTGTCGTCTAATACACTCATACATTTCCTACATAACTCTTTATCCATCACTCAGCTTTTTGTCTTGTACTTTCTGCCTTCTACAGTCAGGTACTATACCTCCCCTTTCACATCTGGGTTATGTAGAAATGGCTGCCTTTGCCATCTGCTGCTCTCTCTGTCTGACTCTCTTATCCCAGACAATGCCCTTTGCTATCTTCTTTTATAATTTGCTCTCTCTCTCTCTCTTTCTGCCTCCCTATTACTTGGATGCTTATCCACATCACATTCCTAATCACCACATATTTGCAAGCTCTTTCCCATAAACAATCTGAGTCTAGAAACATCTCCATCAGAAGCTTCTAGCTCTCTGTCCATTATGCAGTGTATTGTGAGTTGACCTGATGCAGTTCATAGACAAAAGGCAGTGGCAGAATCACCCCACCAACATTATAAAGAATCTTGGACATCTAGTGGCCCAGTGTAACGTCTTCTTTTGTTGCTACCTGTTTATCATTGCAATCCTGACTGCTTCCACCCAATGACCTCTCCCCCCGTAATATATAGTATTTTTAAGCTCCTTTTCATCCTTCTACTATACTTGCACTCCTGTTCCTATTGGCCACCATCCATGCCTTTGCATCAACACTTTTAACAAACAGCAGCTCCTCTATGTCACATAAAAAGATATCACGAGTAATAAACATTCCTTGTTTCAGCGTGCTTATTATTATTCATTACATGCTTTGTGGGGTTTTCATTTACTGTCTTGCAAAGTTTCATTTGCCACCATTATTTTCAGTTTTTAAGACCATCTCTTAGAGATATAGAAGACAGTAGCCACAGCTTTATGTCTGCAGTATTGTTACACTGATTGTTAGTTATGACTGAATTCAAATTTCACCTTTTCTTTTCTTTTAAGTAGCTTTAGGTGACACTTCTGTACTCTGTTTTAGGGCTTTAGTTTAAATGCAAAGCAAATGGGAAAAGTAAAACTATTTGTGATAATAATGCAGGGTTTTAAATGTTGTCAAACAGGAGTAAATGTCAAACTCCCACTAGATTTTCAGATCCACTGCAAATTTTATAGCCTATTTTCATATCTGTAGGAGTTTGTATTCCATATATGTAGGAGTTGATGGCAAATTATCTGCTCAAGTGTACATTTATAATACAGAGTACAGATTTCATTAAAGATTTCCTTTTAGCTGGTGCATATCAGTATGCCTTTCCTCAGCTCAGAAGCACATGCTACTGAATTCAACGATATGCATTAATGATACTTGTTAAAGTAGGTTACTTATCTGTGTCGCTAAAACATGGGTCTTGAAAGGGTATACTCAAACCTTTTCATCTTAATTTACTAATCTTGTGCTCCTGCGTCTCACTGGAGAATATGGCATATTTATAATACTGCCCCATATGTACAACAATATCTGGATAAATGTTTTACCACGGTGCACATTCAATAAATAAACTAAGGCATCGTTACTGCTGGAATCTTAGAATATCAAGAAATGCATAATGTTGTCAACCTTCAAATTACACAAAAAATGGAATATTTTAAATAATGCTGGCACCTGACACAGTACTTTTTAATTTATCCCTTCAGCATGTTAACATGTTTGGTATGTGCTAACATAAGAGTATCTCAATACATATTGCATTTAGTTAGCAACAAGTGTCTTCAAAGTACACATAATTTTCTTTATCTTACATTTATGCTTTAATTTTGTCCTTTCTTGAAACTACACAGATAATGAATGCAGTCTTTTTCACAGGTGGATGTTACAATGTTATTAAAAATAGGTAAGCAGTACATAACTAACAACATGGTTGCGAAAATATAAATGACTTCATACTACAGTGTAAATCAACATGAATAAGTGACATGTTTTTAATTCATGTGCCAAACAACATTTGGGACTAAAAAATAGATTATTATAATTTGCTATTATTAACTTGTTATATCCAAATGGATACTGTGTATTCATCATCAGTCATTTATTCTTTCTTCTTTTACCTGTTTAATCCAATTCAGGGTCACTCTGGAGGTAGTGACACATATGCACACACAACCCCCCCCCCCACACACACACACACACATACGCACGCACACACTGATCGGCAGTTTGGAGGTTCACCAATTCACCTATCTATAACATACCCCAGGGATGTGAAACTACATCTGAGTAGCCAGTAAAAACTTATGAAGACACATGGTGACCATGCAGAGTAGGTACAGAGGGCACCCCAGTAAGACATATGAGACAGCAGCAGTAGCACTATCTGCTGTCACATTCTGCTGCCCTGTCAAGCTCATCATGCCTTACTATGCTGGTTATATACATTTCTGGCTGTTGAAAGCTGTAGTGCTGAAACATCTGAATGTGTAATTCTCTTGTAACTCAGACTGGCATATGAGGAATGTAATGTTAGTGCATTAGAACTGTTTTATGTTACATGTGCTTTACGTATGGTTCAAAGGTACTATACAGATTGTATAGGATTTGTCTGCAAGAAAATACAAGGGAATACTAAAGTGTAATTAAAGGATAATGGTGAAATAGGGCTGGCGATGTGGCGTGTTACTGTACACCTGGTTGGCAGATGATGTGTAATACAAATGCAAATAAGTAACAGTACAAGGAAATGCATGCAATATTTTGCGTATTCTGTATGTGTATGAGTGTGTGTGTGTGTGTGTGTGTGTGTGTGTGTGTGTGTGTGTGTGTGTGTGTGCATGTGTCTGCATTTATCTGCATTGAGAGTCATGTATTTATGTATTAGTGTGAGTGCAGATGTGTGTGCAAGAGCGTGTGTGTCCATGTGTGCATTTGTGTGCATGTGTGTGTGTGTGTGTGTGTGTGTGTGTGTGTGTGTGTGTGTGTGTGTGTGTGTGTGTGTGTGTGAGTGTGTGTGTCATATCGCTCAACCTAAAGGCCCAAAAATAAAGACATATTTTAAACATTGCTCTTATAAGCTTAGGAAATTTCTAAAATTACATGATTTGTGTTAGCATGTATTTTCTGAGAGATATTGAGTTTGAAATTTCTTAATTTAGTGGCTTCAATCATTAGTAATTTGCCAGAAAACCACAAGTATTATGAGGAACAGACAAAAATAGAAGGAAAAACTCGGACATTCTGTGAATATCTAGACACATGAGAGGTATGACGTGTGTGTGTGTGTGTGTGTGTGTGTGTGTGTGTGTGTGTGTGTGTGTGTTGTGTGTACATATGTATATACACATATACAAATACATACACATGGGTGTGTGCAATTGTGTGTGTGTGTGTGTGTGTGTGTGTGTGTGTGTGTGTGTGTGTGTGTGTGTGTGTGTGTGTGTGTTATGTGTACATATGTATATACACATATACAAATACATACACATGGGTGTGTGCAATTGTGTCTGTGTGTGTGTGTGTGTGTGCGTGTGTGTGTGTGTGTGTGTGTGTATGTTGTGCGTGTGTCATAAGTATTTATTTGTTTT